>NC_136925.1:19530800-19973300 GCF_949752795.1 Hyperoodon ampullatus | reverse complement strand
TTTAACAATTTTCTCTGCAGTGCAAGTTATTAAACTAAAGCTACTCTATTTTCCAAATGTGTTCCAACAGAAATTCTTCATAACTTCTAGCATGGTATCTTAATAAAGAATAAAGTTCTTCTCTTTAAAAAATCTGCTCTAAGTAGATTTTTCCCCTGTTTTTTTAAATTAAGGATCCCAGCATTGGTTTTCTGAAATATTCTCTTGAATTTGTGCATTTAAATTTTATTGCAGTGGTATAGATGAATGCCATTGTTGGTATCCTTAAATTTTATTTCTGCTCACCAAGGTTAATCATGATTGTCTATATCTTTTTTATAGTAATCACTTTTGAATTGTGTTCAGATATGCAGTTTCAGGTGTAATCATCAGAGCTGGTTAGTCAGGCATTCCAGATAGTGGTTCTTTTCAGAACCTTTTTTAAAGGGTTGGTTAACTACCTCAGTAGCAGAGGATTGAACTATACCCTGTCTGTACTGTACATAGAAAATCTTTGTAGATAAAAGCAAGGCTTGTTAAATGATATGAGGGTAAGATTTTAATATACCAAATGTAACATTCTTAGTTGCCTTTAGTTTCAGAGGCTTGTAAGACTTCCTCATGACCATCATAACAGGCCTTGCTTTTGTCGTATTTTGTGGCTGAAAAAGCAGCCTTGCTTCTTCAGATATTGTAGTTATTTGGATGTATAATAGTTTAGCAAGATGTTACTTTTGTAAGACATCAGATGTTCAAAAAAAGTGCATCCGAACTTGTACTAAATACTGCAGTGTCCCTTTATAAAAAGTCAGACTAAAACTGACAATTGTACAGCGAAGCCTGACATTTGGATATTTTGAAGTTTTTTCATAAATCATAGAAATTAGTATACGGCTGTAGTTTAGCTTTTTAGGTAAAAGGTATGTTTCATTAGTGCATTTCTTATTGCTGATCACTGCAAAAACGTGAATCAGCTTTTCCATTTCTTATGCAGGTCATGATAACTTGTAGAATAGAGTACAATCATTTGTGCTATGTTTTTAATTTTCTAAAGCACCTTGATGACAGTGAGTGTTCAGTGGTGAAGCATCCTCTATTGAATCACCCTCAAAAAAATTTTTGCCAAGTCCTAAATTGATAGCTTAAAGTCAGAAGTGAAATTATAGTTTAATTGAGACTTGGTATAAAGAAATCCCTTTTCCCCTTCCCCAAAGGGATACTGCAGTTATATCACACACCCAATAGGCACCATGATGAAGATCAGAGCTTATACTTAATTAAGGTTTTATACACACCAGTTTCCCCAGTAAATGCAAATTTAACAAGAAAATTAGACATGTCATATGTTCAAACTGCTCATGGCAAACAATCATTTTGCATTCCTGCAAATAAAATTGTTTTATACTGTAAGCTGGAGGCGAGTGTAACTTATTTTTGTAATAAAGTTTTTATTTTTTTTATGTGTCATTAATATAAATGTGTGTTAGTATAGAAATATTCTGGTTTAAAAACTTAGAAATGCACACATTTCAGTGTTTATTTGTACTTACATAATTTTAGATAGTGGTTGCCAATAGCCTGTATGTTTCACATTAATTGGTTTTTTTATGTTATCTTAATAAACCATTTTAGTATGTTGTATGTCAGTTACTGGGATAGCTGGGACATAGAGTGTAATTTAAAATTTGTCAATAAGTATTCATTGGAATATATGTAAATGTGCCTTGCCGGTTATTGAAACATTACCTACAAAATGAGTATGGGGTGACAAAAATTAGTTCCTGGTGCTTAATGAAACTTTTTGCCACTGATTTTATATATTACCCCGTGCTTTTTTAAAGTACATCTCTCTCAAATCTTAGCGTAAGTTTGAGGGCTACACAGAACATTTACATTTCATTCTAACATATAATGAGTATAATAGGTTGTGGAAAGTGGGTAAACTAAATGTAGCCTTCAGTAAAATTGAATCTCAGTGTAATCCTTGCTGCTGGCATTTCCCAGTTCCAAGGAGTTAAATGATCCCATCAAAGAGGTCATTGCCATGCCTATTGGCACTTTACTGTCATACCCTTTTTAAGGGACACTGTCAAGGTGTTTAAGTTAATTCTCAGAATTATTTGTTGGGATTTTAGAACAGGTTTGTTTGACTTAAAAGTAAGAACTGCATTGTCAAAGTTGAAAGATGAACATTTTTGTGAGTTCACAAATGTGTTCTTAAGAAAACATTAAAATGTGGAGCTGTGGGTTTCCAAGACTATTTGGCATTCTTAGTTTGGGTATTTGGGAGGGAAAACTGATATTAAAAAATTGTGAAGAATTGATGGGTAATGTAAACAGTGGTGATGAAATATATACACACTCAAGTGAAATCACTTGACAGTGTTCATTTGACTAACTGAATTTAAGCCATTATAATTACTTTTAAAATTAAATAATCATTTGCACTGTTCTGATAATGGGTGCAGTTTTTGAGCAATATAATCAGAGCTAAATATGCATGTAGTGATTAGTGATGTGAACAATTAAGTACTGAGAAGAAATACTAACTGGTATTTTCAAACTTAAATTTCTGTAGTAAAATCAATATCAAACTCTTATCAGATCAAGGAAAACAGGCAATGCATATAAACATACTTTTGAATGTTGTGTGGCCTATAAAGCAATAATGCAATTTTATGGAATGTCATGGGATATGAGAAATGGAAATGCAAAAATAACGAATCCTTTAGTAAAAATGTCAACATGTTAAAAAGGGGAATGTTAACTAATGTAGGTTATTGCTATTTGTGATTTGTTTATGGGTTCTTGGCTTTGACAGCTTCAAAGAATGGACAGATGACAAGTTAAAGAAATGTTGTATATATTGTCAAGGAATGGGTCTTAAATCCAAGAGTCGAGTCCCTTCCTTGGGGTGAAAAAATGTATCCTTAAAGCATTCTGATTGTTAAAAAAGAAAACTTGAGTTACCTAACCAAAGCAGACGCAAGATTTTGTTTCTGCAGACTACTTGGCAATCAAAAGTGATCATCACTTTAATCAGTTTTTAGAAAGTTGCTTTGTGAGAGAATTGTGTTCGATATATTTTCCCAAACATGCATTTTGTGGAAGGTTTTCCAGCATTGTGACTGAATCAGATGTTAGAAATGCGGGGGGGGGGGGTGGATTTAGCACAAAGAGAGCGGTTGCACACTCATGATGGCCTGGCCATTGTTGTAGCATCATGAGAAATTTATCTACCAATTAACTGCAAGTCTGATTTAAGAAAATACACTTTCTTCATGATAAACTAGGAACAACATAGGAATGGATTGGTGGGGTGACCTCGGGCATTCACTTGTATATAGCTATTTGAAAAGACTTGTATGAGGGTGAATATCATCATGCTAGATGGGCAAAATTGTCACATTCAGGACAGCTTTTTTTTGATCGCTAAGCCAAAAGTCACTGTTGATCAGAAACATAGCAAAACAAAAAACAAGCCAGTATGACATAGTCTTTTTAAGGGGAGAAATTAAAAAGTAGAAGTACTTCATGCATTTAGGTGAGGGAGCTATCTCCCTAGAGTAAATGATTGCTCAGGTTCCTAAAGCTTCCAAGAATACCCACCATGGTTTGTTTTCTCCCCAGTGATGTACACTGTAAAATTTTTATCTGACCGTAGGAATTCAGTGGTGGGTATAAAATGAATGAATAAAGAAGTAACAGTACATAAAATGAACAGACTTGTGGGGATGGTGTTTTAAAGTGTAGTATTAATTACGCAGTAATACCACTCAATAGGGCATGCCACTACTTTATTGAGATGCTAATTATAAACCAATGTTTAAAGACATTTTTAACTGTGGGCAAATTAGATGGACTTTTTTGTCTGTCACTTTTTAAAAAAGTACATAAGATGTAAGTTTTATTAGTACCACAGTCTGCCTTCAGTAATATGCCTAAAATATTTTTCAGGACCAGGAGCATTCAGTTGAAAGAAACAAATCTTTTTTATGAATGCAAAACAGTATTATAACTGATGCCCTGGTCCAAAATTAGGTTTTTAATGATATTAACAGTAGTCTGATAAACATTTAGAAGTCTGGCATTGAGAAACAAAAGCTTGTACCTGACTAGTATTTTTATTAAAAAAAAATTAGTTCTGTTAGCTTATTTAAATTCTCTTACATTTATTTATCTGTAGAATTTATATTTATTTCATTCCTTTTATCTCACTGAAAACTGTCTGCAGGCTCTCTGATTTGGATTAGATGTGTGAAGTACTGTCTTTTGCCAAAAACCTCAAATTACCTGTTCTTTTCAACGTAGTGGGTTTGTGCTTGTTTGGAGATCAGTTCAAAAACTATCTGTACTATCTGTACTGCCTCTGATGTTAAGATTTTATGTATAGCATAAGGAAGCTAGCTCTGACTATATTTTCCTAAGAATAAAGACCTATTTTTGTAGCATGTCTTAGGATCTCCAGGAGTCCAAGAATTATTGTGGGTGTCCTCCATCGTTTTTCATTTAACAGCTTTAAAATAGACACTTGGAATCTTTAGAAGTCTTTCGCCTTTTAATTACTCATACATTCAAAGTAACTAGCCAATGGTACAAACAAATTCCCCAAGGTCCCTAATTCAGGCACATGATGGGGAGATGCTGTATAGGATAAATGTATAGTGTTGGTCTGCACTTAATTTTAATTGACGATGAAAATGTTCTGTGCTCACACACGCCGGTGGACGCAATGAAGAAGTTACTGGTAATTTGGCTCTGCTTTTCTGGTAACGTGCCCCGACCATTCACTGCTCCATCCATTCTCTGTCACTCTGGAGGTTTGGAGATGAGTGACGGAGGTTGTAAGTAATACAGGAGAGGGGAGTGAACAAACTTTTGCTTTAATAGAATGCTGCACATTTAGGTGACTGCGCAAATGAGGTTAGGTAGGTGAAATTGAGCTTAAAATACGTTCTATTAAGCTAAGTTGGCAAATCATTATCAAAGAATGGGGAGCTTGTAAATACATTCAGGAGGTTTTGGCTCAGCCCTAGGATTTCTTGGGGGGAGGTAGTGTTGGCCACTTCATGAAGACAAAGATCCTTTTAGGTCATTTAGTGCAGCGTTTAGTTTGTGTTATCATTGCTAAAAGTTACACTAATGATTGAAAAAAGCTTTTGTCATTTCAGAACAGTCATGGAAGTTTTATACCTGAAAAATTCTTGTACACTACTAGGGGGTTTTGAAAACCATTTACATTGCCTATTTGGTTCCCTGTGCAGATGCCAAACTAGTACTTTTTTTTTTCTTGTTCACCTCAAGACTGCTGAATAAGACTTTGGGTGAGGGAGAAGTCCCAATAAACCACTTTGGAAATTAGTGTCTTCAACTGTAAGTTTCCTGAAATGTTTTTTTTAACACAAGCAATAGATCAAGATAAGGTTATTTTAGAATAATTTACTACAAGCTTCAGTGAATACCTGATTTTTTACTTTGTAGAGTGGTTTAAAAACAAGTCTAATCTGAAGCTGCTATCTGTAATGTACATGAATTGTCATTTCTTCACCTTTTTAGGCTTTCAATCTGTATTCTGAAAGGATTCTTGTGATACAAAATAACATTTTGGAGAGAATTTTGGGGTACCTAAGGGAATTGACATCTGTCATTTATGAACTACAGCCAGTTTCTACTTTTCCAAGGCAAAGGGCAAAGGTTTTGATGTGGACAAGCCATTACCACTGATTAAGTAAAGAATGTGATTAGGGCGTGTTCACAGTACTAAATGTGTAGAAAAGAGTTTTGTAGATTCCAAAATCTAGTCTTCCAGGTACAGAAACATACCATGGTATAACAGAAGAGTTCTAAGATCATTGTATCTGGTGTGGCTCTATTGCTGTTAATTTCAAATGAGATGAAGAAATTTGAATAGTCATGCCATGTGTATAACAACTTGGCATTTCAACTTGTGTCCTGATTTTTTCCTATGTGAATTAGAAAATGCCAGTACTGCATCATTTGAACACAAAATTGCTAGAACTAGGTACATCTATGTCATGAGTAAAAACTCTTACAGCGTCATTTTTCAAGAGAATATTTTTTAATATATTGGTATTCATGTTGCTTTAATTGGAGGACTCAAGAATTAGGCCTCTAGGGCTTCCCTGGTGGCACAGTGGTTGAGAATCCGCCTGCTGATGCAGGGGACACGGGTTTGTGCCCCGGTCCGGGAGGATCCCACATGCCGCAGAGCGGCTGGGCCCGTGAGCCATGGCCGCTGAGCCTGCGCGTCCGGAGCCTGTGCTCCGCGACGGGAGAGGCCACAACAGTGAGAGACCCGCGTACTGCAAAAAAAAAAAAAAAAGAGGCCTCTAAAACTGCTTTATTTAACACATCATGGGAAATTAGAAAAGCATATATACTAATTCTGTTTCTTAGTATACTTAATATTTGGAATGAGCTTGGAGGAAAACCAGAAATGAGCAGTATGTCAAAGGTCATCTGTATAAAAATTGGTGGAGTACACTTCAGTTCTCTGCAGCCAGATGCATATGTAATCACAGGGTAGTTCTGGCAAAATTTAGTATCTTCTTGAAATAATAAAAATTCACAAGAATTTGCATAAGTTGAATTCCTAGGAATCCTTCAACATTGACAGGTGTAATTTCTTCTAGGCACCCTACCTAACTTCAGGTTCATTTATAAATAGAATTAAAACAGGATGAAAAGCTTTTATTCTAAAATTATACTTTAAGTGTTAGTTGATGGTTTTCTGAGGATCCATTTAGCATTTAGGACAGCAGCAGCAGTTAGGGGTCCAGCAGCAGATGCTGTGGTTTCTTTGGCTTATCCTCCCTGCTGCTTAGTGTCTTGATTAGTCTGTTTGAACTACTACCACTCATTGTTCTTTAAAGTTACTCTGTTTCTTCTGTATATGGTTTCTTTTGCCTCCTAGGATAGAAGCTCCTCCAGGGCAGGGAAATCTTACTTAATGGTGCTAGGCATTTAAAAATATTTTTCAAAATATTTTTTAGTTTGGTGGAAATAAATTTTCAGTTTAGCTTATTTGCTGAATTAGGCTTAATTGTGGCATGTTAACTTGAAGGAATAAAAAGTTCTGAGCCACTTAATTCACAACATGGAAAGCTTAAAAATTAATGAACATGAAATACTAATGTTTTAAGCAAATTAAGATCATGAAGATCCACATTTAAATCGTCTGACATTAAAAAAGTCTTAAAGGGAGCTGTGGGTTTATAGACTGCATTAATTTTTATATCTATTAATTATTGACAGCCCAGCCCAACAATATTTCTTTATGTCGATGTTCAGCTTAATTCTAAGCTGCTGAACAAAACAGTATCGACCTACCAAGCCCCATCTATACTTAACTTCTTTATGAGGAAGGGGTACTTGAAGATAGAATTCTTGTTTTGCTGATGAGTCTAGTTGGCATTTATTTATTTATTTTGCATTACGCGGGCCTCTCACTGTTGTGGCCTCTCCCGTTGCAGAGCACAGGCTCCAGACGCGCAGGCTCAGCGGCCATGGCTCACGGGCCCAGCCGCTCCGCGGCATGTGGGATCTTCCTGGATCGGGGCACAAACCCGTGTCCCCTGCATCAGCAGGCGGACTCTCAACCACTGCGCCACCAGGGAAGCCCTCTAGTTGGCTTTTAAAAGACTTATACCTGGAAAACAAGATAGAGCACAGGCTGGCTGAGAAAGTCTACTTCTCTGCTCACACCCTAGTCAGTTAACAGATGAATGAATGCTTAGTTCTGATTGTAGTTACCCTCATATCTTTTAATTACTAAGCTTAAGCAGTATTTTTTTTTACCCTTTGTGAGATATTTGGCTTACTCTAGTCCTCCTTTTTTTTCTGAACTGTTAAGTTCAATCGATTACCTCAACTACACTTAGTACCTGTTTGCTCTTCACTATATGGGGAAACAGCACACAATACTTTCTTCTCCTTCATTTCCCAATTCCTGTTAACTATCTTTACTTTTCTGTCACTTTTTTTTTTCTTCTGGGGCATATATTGATTTTAAATTTTACCAGTAGAGCGGGCTCATATTATGTATGGACTGTCTTGCTCACTCTTGAATTCTGTCAATTTTTAAAAAGATAACCAGTTTCTTAAAGAATGCATTGAAATATTACTTCACTTTGGTTATTTACTTTCAGTGCTTTTGATTTTTTTCTCAAATGTTTGGTGATTCTGCTTTTTTCATATTTATGAAAGAAAGATCAAAGTGGTCTGGTGTTCCTGGGCCTATCCACTGAGACAGGTGACTGTAAGTTGTGTGTGTGTGTGAGAACACAAGGACTAACAGGCTTTATTATCATTTCCTTGAGGGCAGGCAGGCAGGCAGGCAAGCTTACCCCTCCAGTGCCAGGAAGCAGAGTGCTCAATTAGGAACACTGACTCCTCCTAGGCAGGCGAGTTATTTGCTTTGGGGAGGTGGGTAGACCCTGAAAGCAGGTCTGCAACCCTCAGGCACCTAAATTTCTTCCCTTTCCACTCTTGCTAGCCAGAGGTTTTGCCTTTTCCGGAATTCACTCATCCCTCCCATGAAAAATGGCTCTTTTTCCTGCAGTCCTCTGATTGCAAAATGAACGTAGCCTCAGTTCTTCATCTTTTGTACTAATTTGTGCAAATTAATATAAAAAGTGATAGTTTAAAAATAGAACTGAGTAGTAAAATACAACAGTATGGTGTACACTATCTTAGAAGAAACCACCTTAATCTCTGTATAATCACATGTGACAGCTTATTTAAAATAAATTGTCTAGGAAAAAGTTTGAATAAATGTTACTTGAAAAGAGAACAGCACCTAGCATGCTAATGGGTATATAGAAGACATTTTGTGACTAAGGCTGCAAACTTAGTGGCATTCTTGACTGAGCAAAGCAGATTATTTTGAAAGCCCTTTTTTTGGGGAATAGTACGATAGATTTTATTTTAGCATACAATTTCTGAACACTTAGAATAAACCATTGAGCAGTATTTCGGTTTAGCCTTTTTTTTTTTTTTTTTGGCCACACTGCGTGGCTTGTGGAATCTTGGTTCCCTGACCAGGGATTGATCCCGGGCCAGGACAGTGAAAGCACCAAAAATCCCTAGACCACCAGGGAACTCCCATTTCCTTTTTTTTTTTTTTTTTCCTTTTTTTTCTTTGTCCATTTACATTTAATACAGCATACCTTCATATACGTTCTTTTGCTAGTTAATGAGACTACATTCCTTATTTTGGCAGGGGTCTCAAAACTACCTTTTCCAGATTTGTTGTTCTGGGATTTGGTGAGAGTCCATGTTAGCCTACTTGTGGAATATAGTTTATACTTTTTTCATATGCTCTGTCTTTGCTGATTAGAGGGTCTAAATCCTTAAAAAACATTTCCACCTAAATATGGCAATTCAAACATTTTAGATCATTTTGCCTATTCTTAAGGACCTCTTCCAGGTATGAAAACCATTTATTTTTTTGGCTGCACTGTGTGGCTTGCAGGATCTTAGTTCCCCGACCAGGGGTTGAACTCGGCCCATGGCAGTGAAAGCGCTGAATCCTAACCACTGGACCATCAGGGAACTCCTCCCTTAAAACCATTTTTAACAGGTTTTATGATATTAAATATTAATTAGTTGATATCAAGGGAGAAACCGACTTTCGAGGTTTTTGGTACCAAAAATCTTGGCTAAGTTTTGAACTAGTTTCAACTAGTGTACCTAGACTGTTTCAATTAAAATTGATGGATGTAAGACACACTAATCTCTTGTATTTATAGGGCTTTCCCATTCTAATAAGCCTGATGTAGCCTGTTTATATTTATTCACTTTTCATATAAACTTAGAAAAGTACAGGTTGCTAAAGCAAAAGACTGAATTGATATAGTCTCACAATTTCAATGATTTAGATAATCCCTCTTATTTCCCCAATAGTTTCAGGTGAAAAACAAAATTATTTTTTTCTTAATCATTGAGACATTTAATAAAAGGAACTGAGCAAACACAAATATAACCTCTTTGGTCCTTAGTTTACTTTCCTGTAAAAAAGAGATGCTATTAGATTGATATTTTTCTAGCTTTCAGCATTCTATGAGATACAGCTTGTGTTAAAAAAAAAAAACTCTGGGACCTCCCTGGTGGTCTAGTGGTTAAAACTGCATGCTTCCAATGCAGGTGGCACAGGTTCAATCCCTGGTTGGGGAACTAAGATCCCACGTGTGGTGCAGCCAAAAAATAAAAATAAATACTTAAAAAAAAGTCTGCCTAGATGGTTTTTTCTTCATTTCATTCATACTTTTGTTGTGAAGACCTAGTTTTACAAAATACAGGAAATGTTACATTACTGTTCATTTGCCCTGTAATACCTTACATATTATGAACATTTCCTGGTACATTATTTTTGTGATACTTAGTTACTGTTTGAGGGAGAGAGTGGTAGGTCAAACCTTTCTCAAAGCCATATATTCTGAGGAATAAAACTCTCAACTCTTCACAGAGCATTATTCAAGTTATTTCCAAGTTCCCTAAATTACTGTGTTAATGTTGTACTAGTTAAGAGTCAACCTGTGTAAGAGATGTCAATTAAAATTAGCCATATGGATCTACTTTTGTGCTAGTATGTTTTTTAGTTTTTAGAATTAGTGTTCATTTACTTACGGTCTCTCTGTTTTGAAATTCTAGGCAAAACTCATTTAGTGTAAAGCTAATAAATATATTAGCCTGATCAGGAAATAAAAGACAGTTTAACTGCTAAACCAGCCTCCCAAATTTGCTTTATTAATAATAATGATTCAGATATTTTCTAAAAATTATAGAGTGTAAGTGTTCTCCTAAGCACCAGCAATCTCCTCTTCCTCTCCGCCCCTAGTAAACTGTCTTTAAGTTGAAACACCACGTATTTCATTATCAGGATAAAGCATATTATTGCACCTTTTCCTAGGTAGTGTGGTGATTTTGGAATGATGCCCCTTATAAGTTGATTTTCCTCTCTCCTCTGTTTTCAAGAACTGTTCACAGGATACCAGTAGGCTGATATGAAAGTTATATTTTTTAAAAGCTTTACAGAATTTCCTGGCGGTCCAGTGGTTAGGACTTGGCGTTTTCACTGCCAGGGCCCGGGTTTGATCCCTGGTCAGGGAATTATGATCCCATAAGCTGCGAGACAAGCTTTAACTTCTCTGAGGCACTGAATCACTCTCCTTGAAAAGTTTCCTTGCTACTTTGCTGGTTATCTTAATATTCTCTATCCTGTTCTTATCTGTTATTATTTCCCGTTTTTCTTCTATACTTGTCTCCTTGATCTCAACTGTATTTCCAGCTTCGTGTCACATCTGCTTTAATGTCAGGGCTTGATCTGTTATATGCAGGTTTGCCATTCCAGCTCTTTGCTGTACATGTTAGAGTGCTTTGCTCTGTCAGTGATTATATGCTGTTAATTTATTACATCCAGTTACACTTGATGACTTACTGAATAGGCCTAAAAATCCTCTCTATCCAAGTCCTACCATACCCTTTGAGAAGTTCAGATCTGGCTGAACTTTATATTTACAAAGATCTTAAGTGGTTCCAGATTTATAAGTGGCACATTATAATGGCTCTCCATATCTATTTCTACAATAGCACTGTCTAATAAAAGTAAAATGCAAGCCATATATGTAATTTAAAATTTTATAATTTGGTCTGAGCTCATCCTTCTCGCCTTAACCTTCCATTGGTATTGCCTGTAAACAAACTGCTGGCCTGGTCTTTCCTTGGCTCACTTCACATTTCTGGTGTCTTATTAGTGTGTGTCCCCAACCCACCCTTCCAAGCCAAGCTCTCAAAAATCCTCTTCAGCGAAAATAGTAAAGTCTCCTTGCTGTACGTGCCTTAAAATGATCAACAAAGTATCCCTGAGGAACATGTACAGTTAGGGGAACATCAAAAGTCCTGGCTTTCTGGAGTTTATATAAGGCTGTTAGCTGATGTTTTTTCCGTTATTGCTTGTGCAGTGGGTTTGTAACATAGCTATTTATGTATGAGTCAAAACCCCAAATCTACTAACCTCTGATTAAAGGTAACTTTAGGAGCAAAACCATGGTTTTCAAATATTTGGCAATATTTGAAAATCTGGTATTTCTATGCTTTGTAATTGCAAGAAGAATCTTCAGAAACATTTAAATTAATAATATTCATTATATTTAAAACATTATATTCATTATTGCTGCTACCCTTCAAATTCATTTTCTGTCAACAGTGTATGTGGTAATTACAATTTCCCATCCTCTACTGTGATCAATAACAGCTTCATATGCTGCTTTACACAGTGGGAAGAAAGCTATGAAACTCGGCAGAGACTGAATATGTAAATAGGCTTAAACTAATTTAGGGATAATACATGATGTGTTATTAACATTTGAAAATCCAGTTCATGAAAAGGACTGTTTAGGTAGGGCTATTTGTTGTTTGTCTCTTAACTCCGAAGCTTTACAAAAATTGCTCCAATCCTACCACCAATGTTTCTGTGGGCATTCTTGGAGAAGCTTTCTTAGTCTCAAGAAATATAAAGAACTGAAAGTGAGCTAATCTTTTAAATTACATATATATATATATATATATATATATATATATATATATAAACTGAAAATAGAAGTGATAGAAATGCTCAGTGAACATCTGGGATAGTTCTTAATTATATTGAATAAATAAGTATATATCTTGAAATGTTTTTACAGAATTGAAGAGTATAGGCCATATGACTTTCTGATAATGCTCAAAATTCAGACTGTTTTAAATGTGTTCATCTGAGCTAAAAACCCTAAATTTAAATGGTAACTGTCTTTCAATATACAAGGGCAATTTTCCAATAAAAGTTTTTTTAGTAAGAATTTCCAATTTCCTTATTCAAGATTTCTACTTAGATATACTGTACTGAGTTGTGGGGTTTTCTTGTTTTGTTTATTTATTTTTGGCTGTGTTGGGTCGTCGTTGCTATGCGTGGGCTTTCTCTAGTTGGGGCGAGTGGGGGCTACTCTTAGTTGCAGTGCACAGGTTTCTCATTGCGGTAGCTTCTCTTGTTGGGAGCACGGGCTCTAGGCGTGCGGGCCCAATAGTTGTGGCGCACAGGCTTCGTTGCTCCACGACACGTGGGATCTTCCTGGACCAGGGCTTGAACCCGTGACCCCTGCATTGGCAGGCGGATTCTTAACCACTGCGCCACCAGGTAAGCTCTGTGAGTTTTTTTTTTTTAATGTTTGTTTTTGATTGATTGTTTAATAACTGGAATCAGTTTACCAAAATACAGAAAGTTTCTTTTTAAAAGTGAAGATAAAAATTGATTTTAACTATTTTGATAGCAACCTTACTAGAACTGGAATTGAAGTACCGATATTAGTGATCTTCACAATTCTGAACCAACCCTAACTAGTTGCATGGTGGTTTATAGGTACCATGTCAAAGTGCTTTTGTTTTTGTATTTTAGAAAACAGCTACTGAGAGGTAAGAGGAAAGACTGGCAAAGACTTTCCAAAATATTTTCAGGAGTTACTGAAATCAGTTGAAAGCTGTATTTAAACATCTGAATATAGTTAGCATTTTTCCTTTATGAAAGAAAGCCATTGTGTCTATAGTAAACATAAGAAATAAGGTGGAATGCTTTACTTATTTAAAGGATAACTTTAAGTAACTTAAAATTTTATTTATTTTTGGCTTTGTTGGGTCTTCGTTGCTGCACGCGGGCTTTCTCTAGTTGCGGAGTGGGGACTATTCGTTGCGGTGCACGGGCTTCTCATTGCGGTGGCTTCTCTTGTTGTGGAGCATGGGCTCTAGGAGCCTCGGCTTCAGTAGTTGCGGTGCACGGGCTCTAGGGCACGTGGGCTTGAGTAGTTGCAGCGTGTGGGCTCAGTAGTTGTGGCTCGCGGGCTTTAGAGCACAGGCTCACTAGTTGTGGCACATGGGCTTAGTTGCTCCGTGGCATGTGGGATCTTCCCGGACCAGGTATCGAACCCCTGTCCCCTACGTTGGCAGGCGGATTCTTAACCACTGCGCCACCAGAGAAGTCCCTATGTAACTTTAAAAAAACTTTTTAGACGAGAAAGACATTGGCCATCTTATACAAAGAGCAGTAGTATTAGATTATAAGTGCCTTTTCCAATCTTTAACATTTATCAACAGGCAGGTGAATATATTTTCAGTTCCTAATTTATATTTTCTGAAGTTACGACCCGTTAACATCAAAGTGAGGTTTAAGAGGATGGTTATTCCAACATATCTTAGAAATAAGATGACAAACATTAAATGCTTCAGTTTTGTTGCTAAGATAAAATGAGACCGCCCAGAATTTCATGCTCAAACAGCTTTTATCCAGAGAGTATCTCTTTGATCCACTGGTTCTGTAAAGCTGTAATTCTTCATATCTTACCATTGGAAGTTTTACTTCATGATCACACAAAAAAGTGGGGGTTAAATATGGAAATCGTAACTGCATTTTGAACATCTTGCACTCCCATCCAAAAATCCCTTAATGCTCCTCCTTGAATTGTATAGTCCCCATTGTAATGAGTTTCCTTTTTCTGAAAATCAAGGAAAGGAACATTTCTCGAAGTATAAAAGGCAGTTTAATGGTCCCTGTTACAGGTATTATTATGTCCAGAAGTTGATACATAGGGATAGGTTGTGGAGAGAAGAGGGTATTATGAAATGTAAAATTAAGACTGTAAAAGTAACATTACAAATGCCACAAAAGGTAAAACAAGAACCTTGATGCTTTGAGACTCGGGGGCTGAGGGTGGGGGCGGGGGCGGAGGAACTGGGGTATGGAAATGCCAGACCTGTGACAGGAAAGCATACTCCACATTACAGGAGACAGCTGTGAGAGGGAGGGACTGAATGGCTCCAAGGGGTAGTGGGTAAGTATGCCTCTATCCTTTTCCTGATACACATGCCACACAAACATTGGCCCTTGACAGTTAAAGGCTGGTGTACATTCAGGGTCCTCAGCGTTAAGTAGGCCCAATCACTGGTATTCAGGTAGTCAACACCATCTTTTCAGATTCCTGTACCAATGTAAAAAGCAATTTATGCAGTTTGTTGGTGGGTTGGGGGAATCAGGTTTAATTAGGTAGAAGCATTTTAAATACTTTGCCTAGTGCTGCATAACTGCTGAAAATTAGGTGAAAGCAAAGAGATAAATCCTAGTCTGCTCAAATTATTGTCTTCCCAGAGGACTTTCCTGATCCTCACCAGTTGAAAATTTCCCTTTCCCCTCGCCTGTCATTAAAAAGTCTATTATTAGACTTTATATATAAATATGCCCTGTGTGATACATTATTTTTTATGTGTGAATCATTATTTTTCATGTGTGACAAGTCTCCTTCACTAGATTGTAAGCCTTTGGACGTCAGAAAACACCTAAATCATTGGTTCTACCACTGCATTTCGTACAGTGCCTTATACTTATTTGCTAATAAATATTCATTAAAATAATGGAGATATTATAGTGTAGTTTGGTGTTTCTGAGCCCTTTAGATGAATGCTTTTTTTACTTTTTGTAGTCTGAAAATGTACCCCTAGCATATGTGATAATTGTGGCATTTATAAAAAGTCTACACATTAAGTTGTACTGGCCCCTCCACAGCTAAAACTAGTCTGGAGCAGCACCGTCTAGGAGAAATATAGCACAATCCACATATGTACTTCAAAATTTTCTAGTTGCCACGTTACAAAAATAAGAAACACAAGAGATTAATTTTTAGCCCATTATTTCCAAAATATCATTTAACATGTAATCAGCTTTTAAAAGTTGAGATACTTTATATTCTTGTTTTCATGCTAAGCTTTCAAAATCTGATGGTGTGTTTTACACTAATAACACATGTCAATTCAAACTAGCCACATTTCAAGTGCTCAATAGCCAGATAATGGCTAGTGGCTGCAGTATTGCACAGTGCAGATCTAGAACTTGAGGGCAGGCAATAAAAACCGCTTTGGACGTCAGTTTCCTGTAAAGTATCTCACAGCTTTGGTTTCATGTCATTGTCATTTTAGGTTGTTGTAATCCAAATAAAGCTAATTGGCTTGACTGTTTTTTTTTTTTGGTCATGTTCATAAATCCATAAAATAAAACTTTTTGTATTAGGCATTGTACAAAGACATTTAATAGGCACTTTCCACCCAATTTAACCTTCCTTAAAACTTCTGAGGAAGGTAACTGTTTAGAGTTGAGGATGCCAGGTTTGAGATATATCAAGTTAACCTTGCTCAAAGAATTTGCCAGTAGAAGGTGAAGTTGATTTCAGAACCAGGATTGATTACGGATATCCCATATCCCCACTAGGAAGTTCATATCTTTTAATAAAAAGTTGGAAAAAAAATTTCAAGCTCTGTGTATGAGTGCTGACGTGGATACCAGACCATAAGGTTAAAGAGAAAACATTTAATGGAGTAAACATTTTATTTCATTAGATGAAGTCAGATCAATAGGAAAATTTTTCTTCTTTTAGGTGGGGATTTTGTAAAATTTTCTTATAGCAGAAGTTTATTTTTTCCTTTTCTGAGCATAAGAGCAATATGAAAATTTAAATTGGTCTATTGTCTAGTTAGCTTATTCTAATTGCCCCTGCAAAGAAAATCATATGGGAAAGGAGTTTTAGTTGGATGTTGTAAAGATGTCTAATATGAAAGAACAGAAAACATTTTACCACTAAAATGTACTGGCTCTCAGTGACAAGTTGAACAGGAATTTCAGATTGAGCCTATAAAGAAGCAAAATTTTTAAACAGAAAAAAAAGATTGGCAACGTAACTTCCCAAAAAGTTTAATAAAGTAACTTGCCAATTATGAAGTACTCAAGTCCACAGTAGACACTTGATGCATGTAGATTAATTCAACATACACCTTTTATTTATACTTCAGTTTAGCCCTAGAATGTTCATATAAACGAGGGGTTATACGTAGTTCAAAGACACTAAAAAAAAAAAGTTGAAAAAGTGAAATAAACGTTTAATTAGGTACCTCAAAACATTAAAAAAAAAAAAAAGCCCTAAGCTTTCCAATGATGTTGTTACAGAGTAATCCTACAATATATTTGCGATGTTAGTTTAAACAATACCTAACAATGAGGATCAGTGAAATTGATACTTTTATACCATTGTGTAACTGGCTAACCATTCTAGGAAGAACTTTGACAGAATGTATCATGTTCTTACCCTTTGATCCAGCAATTGTACTGATGTTGATCCTAAAGAAATTATTAGAAATGTGTATATTTGTGATCAAGGGTGGTAATAATAATATCAATGAAATTAAATGGCATTAACAGAATAAAGGATGGTACATTCTGAAGGAAAATAATGCGTAAAGATGATCCATGTATTCGGAATAATAACATGGGAAAATATTCATTAAACTGTCCATACACCATGGTTTTTGTGTTTTTAGAAAATCATTTCTGAACCTGTCTGTCTCCGCACTTTGGAGGGTAAGATACTAAGAAAGAGAAAAGACAGCATGAGAACCGGCTCTGGGGTTAGAATGGCTTCCAACCCCGGGTTCGCTAGCAGTATGATTCTGAGCAAGTTCCTCTCCGCCTCAGTAATGTCAGTAATCTAGCTGTAAAATCGGAAAAACCAGAGTACCTCTATCAGGAGGTGAATGTGTGAAGGTTAAATGAAAGTGCTTAGCGGGCCGCCTAAGTAAATTTTACTTATTATTACGATACTGTCTTCCTGCATCTGTCAAAGCAGCGGAGAATACGGAAATTAAAATTTAGAAATGTGATGCCTTAGTAAAGCGAAAGCCGCAGGACACTCTACAAGAGGTATTCAACCTAACCTTTCAAGCTGCCTCAAAACACCTGGGTTCTGGTTAGGCCCGCGGGGCTGTAGTGAACTGAGGTTTGCCTCGCCCGTGAGCACGTAAAAGATGCTTTCTCGCAGGGCTGGCGTCCCTGTGGGTTTGACTCTTCCGTGTTCCAGGGTTGTTTTACTCACCCGCGCGCGGCCCGTGCAAAATAAGGACTGAGAGGTGTCCCCCCTCCTCCCCTTTGGGCGTCATGCAAACCTTGGACCTGTCCCCACGTAGAGCTGAGCTTACGGAGAGGAGGCGTGGAGAGTGCTGGGGGGCGCGTCAAAAAGACTACAGTCCCCAGCGGCCCGCGAGCTCAGGGAGTCCCGCAGGCAGGGCCCGACGGCTGCGGGCGGCTGCAGTTTCTCCTGTGCTCGGGCACAACCTTCTGTCTTTCCTCCGCAATACAGGCGGTTACTGGGTGCTGCAGCTTCCCCCCGATTTCCGAAAAGGGCCGGTAGCTGGGGAACGGTGCCCTTCACCGGAGGCCGGCGCGCGGCTCTGGCCCGGGGGCTGAGCAGCGGGACCGACAGGCCTTGCGCGGGGTGACGGCGGACACGTCGTACGGCTGAACCCCAGGCGGATGGGGGCGTGGCCGCGCACGCGCGGCGGAGCCCGTGGGCGGGGCCTTGGGCAGCTGCAGCCGGCGGACCGTCCGCCGGTCGCCGGCGGTCTGGGTCCGCTGCCCGGCCCGGGGGCGGAGACGCGGGAAGTTTATGGGGGGTCGCCTCGACCTCAGCCTCAGTCTGTAGTGCAGCTTCAGCCGCGCCGACGGAGATGGCGCCCTGGGTGCGGACGTTGGCAGAGAAGCTGAAGCAGCGTCTGCGGCTGGACGTAGGACGCGAGATCTGTCGCCAGTACCCGATGTTCTGCTTCCTGCTGCTCTGCCTCAGCGCCGCCTCCCTGCTCCTCAACAGGTAACGCGGCGGCGCCGAGCCAGCTGGGCGGGGGGCAGACGGTAGCTCTCCTCCGAAACTGCGGACGCAGGCCGCGTTGCATAGCTGCGCGGAGAACGTCGGGCTGCGCAGCTGCGGGACGTGGGGCCGCCTGCGGGGCCTCTGGGGAGAGCGGCTCGGGGAAGCCGGGCTGGGCATCGGAGCCCGGAAGTGCGGGCGGGGTTGGGCTCGAGTACCCCCTCTCCCAAGGCCTCGCCTCCTCAGCCACCCAGACCCCATTCGTCCCTTGTTTTCACCCATTTCTTAAAACCTGGGCCTCCATCAACGATGCTTTTCAGAATGAAATCTGTCCGGGCGGTACGGTCAGCTGATGGAAGAGGGTGCAAGGTCCTGTCGCAGTCGCAGGTTTAGACGGACTCCCTTAGCTCTCACCGCGCGCGCGCACCCACCCACCCACCCACAGTATAGATCACAGTCGATCACGGCTTTTCCCGCAGTGTTGTTGGTTACAGCGCAAGGTCGTAAAGAATAGATCACAGTCGATCACGGTTTTCCCGCAGTGTTGTTGGTTACAGCGCAAGGTCGTAAAGATTTGCTGAACCCAAGTCAGAAAGCAAAATAGTACCATCATCTCTAGAATAGTTTTAAAGGGAAGACTGAAAAGTAAAATTGGTAAATTTAATTGACATGTTGAAAACGGAAGGTTCTGCCTCTGAAATAAACTGGTAGATTTTCTAGAAGCGGTAGCGATGATATAGGAAGTACTGGAGAAATGTTCCTTTAGAATTATCTTCAGATTTGCTTTCGGTGGAAAGAAATCTGAGACAGTTGTCAGCGACAGCATCTGCGTGCTGTTTCCTCTGATGTTTCGAGCGTGCAGCCATCCTTACTCTTTATCTGGAAGTAGTTAATCCCCAAGGATAGGAACGGGGAAGCATTCACAAGAAATTTGGTAGTTTAATTTTGCTCTAAGATAACCGTTTCCTGTGACTGTTGAAGTTGGGTTTCTTCCCTGGCCTCTTTGCTTTCTTATTAGTTGACTCTGGGTTTATATAATATGAGGTTTAAACAGCGATTGATATTACTGGAAAATGTACTTTGATTGTCATGGCAAGATGTTTGATTGTAAGAGTATGGAAGAAGTGGAATCCTTAAGAGAGTGGAAAATATTAAGTACTTACTTGCTTTGTCATCTGGAAGGTATTTCAAGCCAGATTAACAGGTTTAGTCTGAAAAACATGTCAACTTTATACGATTTTTAAGTTTTTTTTAAATTTTTATTTATTGATTGGTTGATTGCTGTGTTGGCTCTTCGTTTCTGTGCGAGGGCTTTCTCTAGTTGCGGCAAGTGGGGGCCACTCCTCATCGCGGTGCGCGGGCCTCTCACTATCGCGGCCTCTCTTGTTGCGGAGCACAGGCTCCAGACGCGCAGGCTCAGTAATTGTGGCTCACGGGGCTAGTTGCTCCGCGGCATGTGGGATCTTCCCAGACCAGGGCTCGAACTTGTGTCCCCTGCATTGGCAGGCAGATTTTCAACCACTGCGCCACCAGGGAAGCCCCAATACGATTTTTAAGTTTTGTCCAGGGATTCTTACCTGTCTTCTTTGGGAGTCGGGTCAGTTTAGGTCTCTAAAGTAGGGCAACTATGTAGGAGCAGGTTTAACTAGATTTCCAACTTAATCATAGCATCCAGTGTTCTATGTTGTTAAGAAGTCATAGGATAGCATCAGGTCTGTATAACATCTGATCTCTGTACCCTGTATTTGCGTTATGCAAAGAAAGAAGGAAATAACACATAAGTGTTATCTCTGAGTGGTTGGATTTATGAATGAAATTGTTTTCGCATACATGGCACATCTATTCAGAAATCTAAAAATATATATGTATGTGTATATAATACAGAAAACATTGGGGGCATAACTATGGAACTAGAAAAAAATGAGAAGATATGCTTTGTACATATGTTCAACAAATGATTTCTGTACAGGCATTTCACCAGTTAATTTTTAGAAATAACTTTAAAAGAAATTTTCAGTTTTAAATCTCCCCTGGTTGGGAATTCCCCGGCAGTCCAGTGGTTAGGACTCTGTGCTTCCACTGCTGGGGGCTTGGGTTCAATCCTTGGTCGGGGAATTAAGATCCACTGCAACATTTAAAATGGATAAACAACAGGGACCTTCTGTATAGCACAGGGAACTCTGCTCAATACTATGTAACAACCTAAATGGGGAAAGAATATGAAAAAGAGTGGATACATGTATATGTATAACTGAATCACTTTGCTGTACACCTGAAACTATCACAACACTGTTAATCAACTATACGCCAATATAAAATAAAAAGTTAAAAAAAAATCCCACAAGGCACCTGGCACAGCCAAAAACAAACCCCTCCAAAAAACCCACAAAAAACCCACACTCACACAAAACAACAACAAAACCCAAACAAAAACCACACAAAAAAACCCAACCAAACAAAAACTCCCCTGGTTAGTATGATTAAACTTAGACTAATACTCTTTTTTTTTTTTTTTTAGCTGTCTTGGGTCTTCGTTGCTGCACAGGCTTTCTCTAGTTGCGGTGAGCAGGGGCTACTCTTAGTTGTAGTGCACAGGCTTCTCATTGTGGTGGCTTCTCTTGTTACGGAGCTCGGGCTCTAGGCACGTGGGCTTCAGTAGTTGCAGCAGGTGGGCCCTGGAGTGTGCAGGCTTCAGTAGTTGTGGCGCGTGGGCTCAGTAGTTGTGGCACATGGGCTTAGTTGCTCCACAGCATGTGGGATCTGCCTGGAGCAAGGCTTGAACCCGTATCCCCTGCATTGGCAGGCGGATTCTTAACCACTGCACCACCAGGGAAGTCCCGGACTAATACTCTTTTTGAAATTAATTTTTTCTCTAGTTGTCTTGAAACTTTAACTCCTAAAGAACTCTCAAGGTGTTATTTAGCATATAAAATTTTCTTTCAATATGCATTAAAATTATGAATCTTATCTGTGGAAAGATAAATGGATATAACCTTTGGACCATTGTAACTGATTTATGGGAAGAGTAGAGTAACATACTTTATATATTTCAAATTATGATATCACCTTTGCAGTATTGTTGGGATAAATTAAGAGCATAGATACAATTATATATAGATTTATTGGCCAGTCATAGGATTGAATATTTGAGTATTATAATTAGGAACATTTTAAGTTAATCCTAATAATAATGGTAATAGTTATAATACATAACACTTTGTGAGTACTTTGTTTGGCTCAGGTATTGTGTTAAGAGTTTTCATTTATTATTATTATTTTTTGTATAGATTTTTCCCTAGCGTTTAACTGTAATTGAGGTTTTTTAAAAAAATATTTATTTATTTTTGGTTGCGCCAGGTCTTAGTTGCGGCAGGTGGGCTCCTTAGTTGCAGCTCGCCAGCTCCTTAGTTGCGGCATGCATGTGGGATCTAGTTCCCTGACCAGGGATTGAACCTGGGCCCCCTGCATTGGGAGCATGGAGTCTTATCCACTTTGCCACCAGGGAGGTCCCCTTCATTTATTATTGAGGCAATTTATTGATGTGGTTGAAAGTTTTGAATCTGAAGCTTGATTGTAAGAATTTTATTCTGACTCCTCCGTTAACTAGTTATATGACTTTGGATAAGTAGTCTAATTTTTATCTGTCCCAGTCCCGTAATCTGTAAAATGGGCATAATACTAGTACCTACATTATACGGTTACTTTGATGAGTTGAGTGGGTTAACACATGGAAAGTGCTTAGAATGGTCCTCAGCACATGTGCTCTTATTAAATGTTAGCAGTTATTTTTGTCTTATTTATCCTCACAACACTGTGAATAGGTACTATTACTAGCCTCAGTGACTGTTTTTATGAGATATAACTTACAGAAAAGTGTATAACACATACGTAATTGTATAGTTCTGTGAATTTTAAAATATGGCTCCCCATGTAACCACCACTCAGATCAAGATGTAAAACATTTTTAGCACCCTAGTAGGCTCCCTTGTCAATAACCTTCTCCTTGTCATGTATCAGATTTGTTGTTTTTGAACTTCATATTAATGGAATCATATGGTCTTGTATCTGGTTCCTTTTTCTCAACTCTCCTTTTGAGATTTATCCATATTGTTGCATATATCAGTAGTTATTCTTTTTTGTTATTGTGTCGTATTCCATTGAGACTATGCCACACTTTGTCCATTCTTTTGAAAGGCATTTGAATTGTTTACAGTCTTTGGCTATTATGAATAATGCTGCTGTGAATATTCTAATATATATTTCTTTTAATAGACATATGTACTTATTTCTTTTGGGTTTATATAGCCATAAATGAAAATGCTTAATCATAGCATATACATTTGTTTAACTTAAGTAGATACTGCTAGACAGTTTTCCAAAGTGGTTATACCAATTTTACTCTTGCCAAAAATGTTTTACAGTTCTTTCTGATATGGTTTATAGGTTTAGTTTAGCCATTTTAGTGAGTGTATAGTGGTAGCTCATTGTAGTTTTAATTTGCAGGTCCTTGATTAGCCCCATTTTACAAATAAGCAAACTGAAGCCTAGAGTTGTTCAATAACTTTCTCAGGTTCATAGATAGTAGCAAAATGGGATTCTAATGTAGATCGTTCTGATTTAGAAGCCCAGACTTTTAAAATTACATTAAAAAGACATTGTTAAGAAAAAATACATATTATTGATAACTTCCTAAATAACATTGACTCATATAAACTGTAAAGAAGTCAGAAAATAGAAATATAAAGACGATGTTAAAAATCACTCATAAATTTACCATTCAGAGTTGACTGCTGTTGTTAACATTCTAGTCACTTTTACCTGCAGTTACAATTTTATTTTATAAATTGCGATTTTTTTCTGTATATATAGCCTTCTTCTATGTATGGAGCCTGCTTAATGTGTTTTAGTATTATTTTCTTTATTTTCAGATTACCACAACTGGCTTACATACACTTAACTTAGTATTTAAAATTATTTATTTATTTATTTATTCTTTTGGCTGCGTTGGGTCTTTGTTGCTGTGCGCGGGCTTTCTCTAGTTTCGGTGAGCGGGGGCTACTCTTCATTGTGGTGAGCGGGCTTCTCATTGCAGTGGCTTCTCTTGTTGCAGAGCATGGGCTCTAGGCACACGGGCTTCAGTAGTTGTGGCACCTGGACTCAATAGTTGTGCCTCGTGGGCTCTAGAACGCAGGCTCAGTAGTTGTGGCTCATGGGCTTACGTTGCTCCGTGGCATGTGGGATCTTCCCAGACCAGGGCTCCAACCCATGTCCCCTGCATTGACACATGGATTCTTAACCACACTGCCACCAGGGAAGTCCCTTAACTTAGTATTAAGACAGGCTTTTCCAAGTACTTTTATGAACTTATTTAATCATCATAACAACCCTATGAGTTAGGTATTATTATTATTACCCCATATTATAGAGGCCGAAGCAAGAGTCAGAGAGATTAAGTAATTTGCATTGTGTCATAGCCAGGATTAGAACCCAGACAGACTCTACAGTGTTTTTGTTTCCAAACTAAGTGGGTCTTTCACTGTATGTTCTGTTTCTTTGGTCTATTTTTCTCTTTCTACAACAGTACCAAATTTTTTTTTTAATGACAGTATTTTAGTTTTGTAGTGTTTTTATATACAGCTGGGTTGTAGGCCAGAACATGTACATATGGCCTTCACGTGTGGCTTTTTTCCCAACCTGGTGCTGGGTTACAAGGGTGAGTATCCTGAGAAAGAGATTCTGGTGGAAGCTGTATCTTTTTTGTGACCTGTCCTTGGAAGTTAGGCAGTTAGGCAGCTTCACTTCTGCCACATTCTTTTGGTTAGGAGTGAGTTATTAAGGCCAGCCTGTATTCAAGGGGAAGGAAATTAGGCTCCTGCTTTTGATGTGAGGAGGGCAAAGAATTTGCACAGTTTTTATTTAATTTGTAAATTAATCTGGGTAGAATTGATGAGTTAACTGTATTTAATGGTTTTATCCATGAACATAATCTTTCTCCATTCATTCACATCTGCTCTGATGTCCTTTTAATAGCTTTTTTTCATTTAAAAACTTTATTATGGAAAACTTAAAACACAAAATAAAAATAGAATAGTACAATGAAACCTGTAAATACCTATCACCCAGCTTCAGACATGATCAGCTCAAAGTCCAGTATCACCCCCTCCCCCAGTTATTTTGAAGGAAATCCCACATGACGTATTTTATCAGCAAACATTTCAGTATGTATCTCTAATAGATGGGAGCTTTTTTTCTACGTAACCACAATACCATTTCACATTAAAAAAAAAACTAATTTCTTAGCATCCTTAAATATCTATTCAGTGTTCAGATTTCCCTGAATTTGTTAGAGCTTTACCCTCTAACATTTTATGATGAACAGTTTTAAACAAATAGCAATGTTGAAATTTACGGTAAATGACCAATTATGTTTTGCCTAGATTTTACATTAACATTTTACATCTTTTTTTTTTATTGGAGCATAGTTGATTCACACTGTTGTGCTAGTTTCAGGTGTACAGCAAAGTGATTCAGTTATACTTATACATATATTCATTTTTTTTTTGGATCCTTTTCTCATATAGGTTATCACAGAATATTGAGTAGAGTTCCCTGTGCTATACAGTAGGTCCTTGTTGGTTATCTATCTTGTATACAGTACTGTGTGTATGTTCATCCCAAGCTCCTGAGTTATCCCTCCACCCTTGTTTCCCCTTTGGTGACCACAAGTTTGCTTTCAAACATTTTACTGTATTTTTATATGCTTTATTGTGTGTCTGTCTATCCATTACTCCATCCGTAATGAATCTTACTCATAAACAGCTTTTTACAGTTAGTTAAATAAGATCCAAATATGATCTTTTAATCTGAATGTTGCCTTCCCTCCCCCCTCCCTTTCTTTAACCTTGTAATTTATTTGTGAGGAAACTGGCCATTTGTTCTGTAGAGTTTTCCACAGTCTGGCTTTTGCTGATTGCATCCCTGTAGTGTTTTGGGGCTTGTTCTTTTCCCTCTGTGTTCCCTGTAAACTAGTAGTTAGGTCAAGAGGCCTCATCTCATTGTTTTGATTTTTTTTTTTCTCCTTTAGTTCATGATGGTGTAGATTTAAAGATATTGAACTGTTTAAAAAATATGCCTTTCTTATGGTGTTATTCTTTATTTTATGATATACTGCTAGTTTTAGTTAACTAATATTTTACTTTGTAGTTCATATCTATATTCATAAGTAAAATAGACCTAATGATTTGCTTATATTATCTTTATCAGGTTGGGGAATTAAAATTATATTAATCCTTTAAAATTAGCAGCTTTTTCTCATTTTTTCCCCCTGAAAGCAGTCTGTATAAAGTAGAGATTAACTGTTTTATGAAAGTTCGGTAAAACCATTTGGGCCAGGGGTCTTTTTTTTATAGTCAGGTCTCTGATTATATTTTAATTCCTCTAATGATAATTGCTCTATTCAAGTTCTTCACTTCCTAATTTCTGGCATTTTTGTCTTTTTCTAAAAATTTATGTCATATAGGTTATCTAATTTATGAGCATACATATAGTTGTTTATAGTCCTACTCTTCATTTCAGTTATAGCTATGATTATTTCTTTTTCATTCTGTATTGTATATTTGTATCCTCTCTCTTTTTTTTTATTCCCTCATCTGTCTTGCTAAAACCTTGTCTTTTTAACTTTTGGTTTTGAAATTTTCCAAGCATATATAGAAAAAAGAGAGTGCAAGGAACCGCTAAGCACCCATCACTCAGCTTCAGTAACCATCAATGTTTTTAAAAAGTCTAACCTTCCTCCCTTAAAAAGTAAATTATTCTACACAAAACCATAACCTTACAAAATTAACAATAATTCTTAATGTCTTCTAATGATCAGTCCATAATCAAATTTTCCTAATTATGTAAAAATTTGTAGGGGCTTCCCTGGTGGCGCAGTGGTTAAGAATCCGCCTGCCAATGCAGGGGACACAGGTTCAAGCCCTGGTCCGGGAAGATTCCACATGCTGCGGAGCAACTAAGCCCGTGCGCCACAACTACTGAGCCGCGTTCTAGAGCCCATGAGCCAAACTGCTGGAGCCCACACACCTAGAGCCCGTGCTCTGCAACAAGAGAAGCCACCGCAATGAGAAGCCCGCGCACCGCAATGAAGAGTAGCCCCTGCTCGCCGCAACTTGAGAAAGCCCACGTAGCAACAAAGACCCAACGCAGCCAAAAATAAATAAAAATAAAAAATAAATTAAAAAAAAATTTGTAGTGCATTTGTTCTAATCAGACTCTAAGCTAGGTCCACTCATTGTATGTAGTTGATGCATTTCTTAAACTTTTGTAAAATGTCTTGTAATCTAGAACAGGAGTTGGCAAACTTTTTCTGTAAAGTGTCAGAGAATAAATATTTTCGGCTTTGCGGGCTACATCAGGTCTCTGTCCCATATTATTATTATTATTATTTAATTTATCTTATTTATTTATTTATTTTTGGCTGTGTTGGGTCTTCGTTGCTGCACATGGGGTTTCTCTAGTTGCAGCGAGCATGGGCTACTCTTCATTGTGGTGTGCGGCCTTCTCACTGCGGTGGCTTCTCTTGTTGCAGAGCACAGGCTCTAGAGCGCGGGGTTCAGTAGTTGTGGCACACGGGCTTAGTTGCTCCATGGCATGTGGGATCTTCCCGGACCAGGGCTCGAACCCGTGTCCCCTGCGTTAGTGGGCAGATTCTTAACCACTGCGCCACTAGCGAAGGCCCCCATATTATTTTTTAAAAGAGTCCTTTAAAAATGTAAAAATCTTTCTTAGCTTGAGGGCTATCCATAAGCCATAGTTTGTCAACCCTAATCTAGAACATTCCTCCTCACACGCTCTTTTTTTCCTCCTTGCTACTGAGTTGTTGAAGAAACTGAGTCATTTGTTCACACCTTGGATTTTGCTGATAGTTTCCTTGTGGTGTCTTCTATTTTTACTCTCACCTGCACCTTTATATTTTTTGTAGACAGGGAGTTAGATTTATAGGCTCAATTAGATTTAGATTTATTTTTATTTATTTACTTATTTGGTGCAAGAGTACTTCACTGATGCTGTGTGCATCCTATTACATCACATCACAGGATAACTCCACATTAGATGGAGTTGCCTCACTTTGTGGATTCAGGTGGTGACAACTGCCCAACAAACTTTCTCTTTGGTTTCACCGTTTATTTACTCCCTGAATCGGTTACTTCATTATAGGATGCAACATGATGATTTCGTATTCTTCCATTCCTTCTGTAGTTTTCAGTTTAAATTCTTGTGTGGGGCTTCCCTGGTGGTGCAGTGGTTGAGAATCTGCCTGCCGATGCAGGGGACACGGGTTCGAGCCCTGGTCTGGGAAGATCCCACATGCCGCGGAGCAACTAGCCCCGTGAGCCACAATTACTGAGCCTGTGCATCTGGAGCCCGTGCTCCGCAACAAGAGAGGCCGCGATAGTGAGAGGCCCGTGCACCGCGATGAAGAGCGGCCCCCGCTTGCCGCAACTAGAGAAAGCCCTCGCACAGAAACGAAGACCCAACACAGCCAAAAATAAATAAATAAATAAATAATAATTAAAAAAAAATAAATTCGCGTGTGTGTGTGTGTGTGTAAAATTGCTTTACTCCATCCTCCATTAGGTGCATTTAGTTACAATGAAATACATCTCAAATTGGAAAAGTGGGTTAAATACTTACACTTTTCTCTTAATTATCGGTTTTTAGAGTAATTATTGGTGCCCTAAAACTTTCAGTAGTATCCAGTTAGAGGTTTGCTTATTTTATTAGTTTTTCCAAAGAACCAGCTTAATTTTCTTTTTTGTCTTATCATTATTGTCTACATTATTATTTATTTTTATTTTTATTTTTTTGCGGTATGTGGGCCTCTCACTGTTGTGGCCTCTCCCGTTGCGGAGCACAGGCTCCGGATGCGCAGGCTCAGCAGCCATGGCTCACGGGCCCAGCCGCTCCGCGGCACGTGGGATCTTCCCGGACCGGGGCACGAACCCGTGTCCCCTGCATCGGCAGGCGGACTCTCAACCACTGTGCCACCAGGGAAGCCCAATTGTCTACATTATTGATTTCTGTTCTTCTCTTTAGTGTTTCCTTCCTTTTAATGTGTTTGGATTTGCATTTTCCCCCCACCCCGTCCTTCTGAATGCTTAGCTTGATGGTTTTCAGCATTTCTTTGTCTCTGATTAATGGGAGGTTTCTCAACCTCAACACTGTTGATAATTTGGGTCAGATAAATCTTTGCGGTGGGGGGCTGTCCTGTACGCTGTAAGGTATTTAGCAGAGCCCTGGCCTCTAGTCATGTGATGTAAGTGCCGCAGTCCCCTTCTCCCTCTCCCTGCAGTTGTGACGATCAAAAGGTCTCCATGTACTGCCACATGTCCCCTGGGCAGGGAGATCACCCTTCGTTGAGAGCAACAGGATTAATGCATTTAATGCTATAGATTTCCTTCTTAAATAATGCCTTAGTTATTGCTTGCCCTAGTTATAGCAGTATACATATTGCATGTAGTGTTTATTGTCATTCAGTCTAAGCACAGGTCTACAATTCCTAATCTGTAATTCTGAGATCCAAAAAGCTCTGAAGAAGAACTTTTCCCCTAAGTTTGGCATTTAATAACAAAACCTGACCTCAATAGACTTGAGACTATTTATAGTAATTATTTCTGACTTATTTATTTATTTATTTATTGTTTATATGTTTTGCTGCAGAAATATTAATATCTGATTATGGAGTACTGTATCAGACCTCATTAACATATTACATTATGTTATTTATGAAATACATGCTATAAAACTGTTGAAGAATCCTAAAAATTCTGAATTCTGAGTCATATCTCTCCGGCTCAAAATGATTTTCAGTAAGTGGCTATGGACATGAATTTCATAATTTCCTCTGTGAATACCTGTATAACCTATTGAGTTAATTTCCAGACTTAATGTTTCTTTAAAACCTGATGTCAGTTATGGTATTGGTTGGAGTGAAGCTTTGTATAAAGGAATGAGAAGAAATAAGAGTAGAAAGGTGGGTTGGGGTCAGCTTGGAAGGGACCATAAAGGTTTAAGGGGTTTGTGTTTCATCCTGCAGGCAACATTAAGCCATAGCAGTTTTTTGAGTGAATAGTAATCATGTTTATGTTTTAAGTGCTGAGTGAGAGCATTTAATAATCGGTATGTAGTGGATGTTTCTCAAGTATAGAATTGCCCTGGAAGCCTGGAGACCAGGCAGGTTCATCTAGTTGGGTGGTGCAGCCTTTGTCTCACAGCTTTTGCACTTACTTGGTCACTGTCTATAATACGTAAGCATCTTTAATCATCTGTCTTCGCCTTCTTACTACTTGGTGCTTTATTCCCCAATTCTGAAATCCCAGACCTTCACAATATCTTCTGTAACCTTTTCTATTCCATGCTGCACTTGGGCAGTTGTCCCCAGTCAAAGAACTGGGATCAATGTGGAACTCACTTGTGTGCTTCTTGTCTCTTAAAGATTCTGTTGCTGTATATTGCCTGTTATCCAGTGCCTAAAAGCAGTTGCTGCACATGTTTTGTTCAGTTTTATAGTTGTTTATGGTGGGAAGGCAAGTCTGGTACAAATTATTCTGTCAAGGAAATAGAAGTCTCTTACTCCTTTGAAACATATACCATCTGTCTGTTTTCTCACTGATCTCCAGGTCACTTGTACTCTAAACTTCTGGTTTATAGACTTTCTCTCCATTTTAAATTCTGCCATCATTATAGGTGACTTCAGTGTTTGTGCAAGTAGCCCATCAAATATGCTAGTCTATCTCGAGGTGACTCCTGTACAGTCTCCCACTTGGACCACCATATGGTGGCCCTGGTTATCACCAGAAAGTGTTCTACCTGTGAAATCTTAAAAATCAAATCTCCCACTTGCTGACCAGTGCCTACTTCTCTCATTCGGAAAAGCCTGCTTTTCTCAGCCTCCCGATTCCTCTGCCTTCTTCCTATCCATTGTCCCTCTTCTGTTGTCACTTACTTTCCTATGTAGTTTGGGGTCAGTCTAGCTTAGATTCTATTGCCCATCACTTCAACCACTCTATTGCCAGTATCTTTGACTCTCTTTCCTTACATTCCACTCACCTGACAAACTCCAAATCTTGGATCAGTGATGCTGCTTGGTTTTTTTAGTGTTTATATCCTGGTTACTGAATGTTGCTAGAGAAGATCCCATACCTGTACATTTAACTCTTCAGCCTCAGTACTGCTCAGCAGTTCCCCAGGATACCCTTCTCTTTACTTCTTCCCAGCAGCTGTTTCAGAACTTCCCCAGTCTTCTAGAACTTCCGTTCGTGCCACCTTCGCCCTTTACTCTCAGCATCTCCCGTTTCACCTAAAGGCCATCATAAATTCCTGTTTTGAAATCTACACGTTTGACTCCATTCTCATCAGAGTCTATTCTTTCTCTCTGGTATTGGGGAGGAGATATCTTTTCCTGTTATAACTATTTCTTCTATTTTGGCTCTGACTCCTGATTACTCCTGTCTTCTCTAGGAGAAAATAATTCTCTCAAGTTATCTTTTCGCTCCTACCTTTTTCTCTCTTTTCTCCTTCTCTCCCATTAACATTTAAATATGATCAGGTTTTTCTAAACACCTTTCCTCATTGTCCCTCTCCAGCTAACACCTTAGCTCTTCTTTCCTTTAAAAAGAGAATTATCCACATGTACCAGTTCCACTTCCCCACCTCTCTTCAATCCACTGCAGTCCTTTACCATTCTACTAAAATTGCTTTTGCCTAGTTCATCAGTGGCTCTCTTGTTGCTAAAACTGACGGACACTTCTCAATCTGTCTCACCTTATTTTACAACTGTTGGATCATGTTAACTACTTCATCCCTGTTGAAATGTTTTCTTTCTTTTTTTATCTTGACAGCCATTTTGACTTGACCCCCGGTTGTCTTCTCAACTCTTCTAATTACTAGGTTCCTTTACGGATTCCTCTTGTTCTGCTTATCTCTTAAATGTATTATGTTCTCTTCTTTTCTCATTCTGCAGCTTTTCCCTGGTCATGTCATTCGTTCCCATGACTTCAGTGATCTTTATGCTGGTAATTTCCAAGCCTTTATGCTTGGCCCATATTCTCTGCAGAGATCTAAACTACCCAATATTTGGCTGGTTATGGAACATTTCTGCTTGACATGTCTTAAGATATCTGAAATTCAGCATGTCCAAAGGGAACTGATTTTTAATCTCTACCTTCTCCTTGCATCTAATCAACTACTCAGTCCCCTTAATTCTTCCCCCTAGATGTCTCAAAACAGTCAGCTTCTTTTTATTTCTAACTCTCTTCCCTGGTACAGGCCATCTGTAGACTCTCCTAGATTAATTACTTCAGCAGCTTTCTAATTAGCCTGCACGTTTCCACTTTAGGCCATTCTCCATATTGCCGCCTGAGTGTCTACTGATCATCTGGTGATACTACTCTTTTTCTTAAAACTCTTAAAAATTCTTAAAATCTTCTTGAAACTCTTCATTGTCTCCTGGGCATTACTCAGGACTCTTGATGGTAGATGAAAGAAACTCAGCTCACACTAGGTTGGGCAAAGAGGGGAATCATGGAGAGATTATGTAAGTGCGGAAAGAACTGGAGTGTAGCTGGGCCTCAGAGACACATAGAACCAGGGTTTGGAATACTGCCAATACTTTCTACACCTCCTGGATTTTCCTGCTTCTCTCTGTGGATTGGCTTCATTCTCTTCTCACTACTTAGTGGTTTGTGGCCTGAAGAGCTAGCACCAAAGTTTGTACTGTATGGTTTGCACAGCCAACAGCCGTGACGTGGTAATTAGAATTTGAACTGTGATGTTTGGGGGGCTGGTGTCTCACAGAGTCTTGGCAACTGAAATGTATGCACGTCAGAGCTGTGCGCTGTGAGGACTGGCCGTATCGAGACACCTTAACATGGCTTACTCTATGACACTGTGTCATGTGGCTTTGGCTTGACTTTTCTAGATTCATCTCAAGGCCACTTCTTCCTTGGAACTGTGCTCAGATCTTCGCCCACGTAGTTCTCTCCAGTTTGAGTTCCCCTGCCTCTTCCCCAGTTCCACCTTCCTCTCCCCTGTCCTCTTCTGTTGGTTTTCTCCTACTCACTCCTTAAGGTTTTCCGCAGACACAACTTCCTCTGGAAAGAGTTCTTCTGTCTTTTCAAGTTTGGGTTGTGTATTTTGCCTGAGGAGTTCTCATATCATGCATACTTTCTCTGTCATAACATAGAACACATCATCACACTGTATTGTATTTACTTACTTACCTGTTATACCTACCAGATAGTGTTTTCCATGCAAATAGAGACCATGGCAGTGCTGTTCCTTACTGTATCCCTAGAGCCTAGTACTATGTAGCACAAAACGGGCACTCAGTAAAATTGATTTAATGAAAAATAATCAGAATTTTGGTGGGGTTTGAATACTACCCTGTCATTAGAAGGTATTCTGTAAAAATGTGGTATTGGCTAAATATGACAACCTAGGTACCAAATTATGAAATATTGAGAATTTATACTTCTTTATACATTTAATGAAATATACATTCTGTGATTCTTATAGTTAGTAGATACATTACAGAAAATCATGACTGGAGAAGTTGCTTCAGCCTGGTATGGTAGGTGCTTAATTAAAAACTTGTGAAATCAATGAAGGGACAAATTAGGGTTATATGCTTTTTTTTGGTTCTAATAATTACCTTCCTTTATTTCTAAGGTATCTGCACGTTTTAATGATCTTCTGGTCATTTGTTGCTGGAGTTGTCACATTCTACTGCTCATTAGGACCTGATTCTCTCTTACCAAATATATTCTTCACGATAAAATACAAACCCAAGGTAAAATATATGTGTTCTTACTTTTAAAAGAGTTAGTAGGTATGACCCTGTGCTATTCGATATTGTTCATGAAAGCACGTTAAAGCAGTGATTTTTAAAAAATACATCTGCTATTATTTAATAATGGAAGACATCAGAACATTTTTAAAGTGAAATTTGCATATATGTTTATTTTTAAAGTATATAGGTCTCCCAGGAGGAGCTATAGAAAGAAAATAGAAAATTCTCAGAAAATTGGGCTCCACAATTTTAGAGTGTCCTTTGACTGCATATTAACTATGAGGACAGTGAATTAAAACAGAGGTTTCCAAAGAAAGTACAGACTCTTGGGCCCTACCACTAGATTTTGATTGAATAGTTCTGGGTTAGGGCCTTCTAATTAGGACCTGTTAAAAGCCTTCCAGGTGATTCTGAGGCACAGACACAAACAGGGAACTAATTGTTCCCTAAATGTTTATTTGCTCCATAGAAACAAACCAGTAATATTTCTTTAACGAAAATAATTAGTGTTTCTGAACTTTGAAGTCTTCCTTGAAAATTCTCCGAGTTGTTGTAGTCCCTCATCTCAGGTTGGTTAATATTTCTACTCAGAGGAAACACAGCTGAAGGTGATACCCCGTATTTGGTCAGAAACCTTACTAGTTATCACGAGTCTTCTCCCTCATTGAATTCAAGGTTTTGGAGAAATAGAAAATAGTTTTTTCTTATACCTTTGCAGTAGAGTATCATTTTCAAATATAGATTTTTTTTTTTTTTTTTTTTAGTAAGTGAGCGTAACAATTGACTTTAATTTTAAGCTTGAAAATTTGGCTTAGTTATTGTAAAGCATTTCATTAGGTATTTTTTTCCTACTGGCAGTTTGGTATAGCAAGTATTATTTATTATAAAGAATGGTTTCAGTGTTAAAGCAGATATTAGTTAAAAAAATCATGTCCTTTGAATTCGTACATTGATTAACAAACTTTTGGAAAGTTGATTCTCTTTAGTAAATATGATACATAAAGTAAAGACAAATCTCCCCATTTCCCTTTTTTAGCAGTTAGGACTTCAGGAATTATTTCCTCAAGGTCGTAGCTGTGCTGTTTGTGGTAAAGTGAAATGTAAACGACATAGGTATGTTAAACACTTTTAATTTGTTGATCATTCCAGTTACATTTTGGATTTCAAGCAGTTTAACTGTATGATTTTCTTTAGACCTGCCTTGCTACTTGAGAACTACCAGCCATGGCTAGACCTGAAAATTTCTTCCAAGGTTGATGCATCTCTCTCAGAGGTAACTGATTTAAATAAAATTGCTATGTATACCCAAGCAGAAAGTATTAAATACCTATGGAAAATTTAATCATGGAGCATTTTAATATATGCTGCCTAATCAATTCTTGGTTGGTAGTTGATTGTTATACAACTTGAATGGTAAACTAGAAATGTTTTTGAATCCCATGTCTAATTGAAATGGACATTTTAGCCAAAAAAAAGTACTGTTTACCTAGTTATTGTTTACCTCTTATAAAAATCGTCATTTTTATTATAGGACAGTAGAAATAACCATTTTGTAATTCCAGAGGAGACCTGAGCTACAAGGAGCCAATGTGTATCTTACTGAATTGTGACCCCATCTTTGACACTAACTTGAGCAGAGAGTCAGATACATTTCAGTGTTTCTCCATAGTGTAGGAATAGAAAGCATGTTCTCTTATCTTTGTTCCAGTCACATTTTATATGTACCTTTTTGGTAACATATCATGTTTTAGTTATTTCTTTGAGAGACTTGGTCTCTCCATCCGAGAAAGCAGTCAAGTCCTTGAAGGCAAGGAATGGGTCTCATTTGTTCCCAGCACCAAGTGCAGGTGCCAGATATATTGTTGGTACCTGATAGATATGTATTGAATTAAGCTGAATGCTAATTAGTTGAAGAATAACATTAGGCATCTGAATCCTGCCTTAATTGTCCTTTTTCCCAGTTTGTATCTTTCTTCGGCTAAAAGTATGCTGCATAAATGCTGAGCTGTTGGCATTTTTCTTTTTCATTTCTTCTGTAAGCTCTTTTTCATCCTTCAGATTCCCTGATTTAAGACTGTGCTGTCTAGTGTAGTAGCCACTAGCCACATGCGGCTATTGATAAACACTTGAAATGTGTTAGTCCAGATTGAGATGTGCTGTATATGTAAAATATGTACTGGATTTTGAAGACTTAGTAAGGAAAAAGAAATGTAAAATATCCTATTATATATTTTATGTTGATTACATATATGATAATATTTTGGGTATATTGGGTTAAATAAGATATAAAATTAACTTCACCTGTTTCTTTTTACTTTTTAAAAAATGTAGCTACTAGAAAATTTGAAATTATATATGTGGCTCACATTATATTTCTATTGGAGAGTGCAGATTTGAGGTCTGTTGAAGACAAGACTTCTAGGAAGAGTATTATTTGTAGTTTGACACTTCGTTTCTTCTTAAAAATTGAAAAAACTGATGTAAAGCTCTTAGCCTAGTGCCTGGCACATGTTGGTGTTCAATAAATACTAGCTCCAATATTTTAAAACATTTTCTGAGATCTTGCTGTAGGCAGGAACTGGACTAGGCCCTAGGAATAAAAGAGAAATCAGGTATGGTTCCTTTCTTCTGGGAACTTCAGTCTAGGAGGGGAGATAGCCATTTAAACAGACATATACAATATAATGTAATGCAGGCTATAATGGAAGAAATGTACAAGGTGTATCATTAGTGCAGAGGAAGAAGTGCATAACTGTTGAGAGGAGCAGTCAGGAAGTATAACTAGAAGTTTATCAGCCTGATAGTGTGGGAAAGGGTATTTCAGGGTGTGGGAGGAGCTTTTGGAAGGAAAGAGAGGCTTTGAAACAAGGTGGAGTTTCAGCAAACTGGAGGGTGAAATGCGAAGGAGGATGTGGGCAACGAAGAGACCAGACTCTATTAGCTTGTATTTATCGATCACTTACTGTATAGTAGATATTGTACTAATCACTGTACTTGCATTATTCATGTAATCATACAACCTATGAAGTAGGTGCTATTATTGATTTGGTGGTTTTACCAAAGGAAGGGTTTAGAGAGTTTTAATAATTTTCTCAGGTATCATACTTGGTTGGTAGCCGAACTCAGTCTAAAACCCAGGACTGCCTTAGTTCTTAACTGATTTTTATATGGCCCTTTAGAAATCAGATCATCAGAAGACTTAAAAGGCCACGCTGAAGGGGTTTAATTGATGGGAAGTCAGTGATTTTCAAATTGCCTAACTAGAGTTTTCAGATGTGATTCACAGGATGCAGTGGGAGGTGAAAAGGAAGTGGATGGTCACAGGGGCTGGCAAACAGCTTTCTCTCACCCCTTCACAATCAGTGCAGCTCCACTTGTCTTACTTTGATATGTTGCGGTTTGATATATTGAGGGTTTCATGCAGGGGAGTGATGTGGTCAGATACATGTTTTAGATCACTTTGGCAGCTTTATGGACGGTGGAGGGGAGCTAGCTTGGAAGGAGACTAGTTTAGAGGCTATTGCTCTATATAGGGATGAGAAGATGAGGACCTGAACAGTGGAGCTGTAGAAAAGAGCTACTTAGGATGTAAACTTAGTAGGGCTTCTGATTGAATTTGAGGGAATAATATATTAATAAGATGAAATGTTTAATGGTAAATTTTCTAGTCTCCTCTCTGTGTCCTAACACTGTCTATATGTACGTATCTTATTTTTCCAGGTGATATCACTAATGCTTACTTTTTTAGTAAAAAATCCACATCTTGTTACCTTAGTATTTAGAGAGTCCACAGTCTTCATTACTGCTGCAGAGAAGGTATATAGTCAGATTAGATATATTGTTTCATTCCCTCCCTAGTCTTTTTTAAAGTTGATGCTCACTGCTACAAGTCCTTTTAAAAATTAAACTATACTGCTCCACCCAGGCTCAAGGAATGGAAGGTTTAACACCCAGGATTTCTTTTGTTTTGTTTTGTTACTTTTTCACATATAACTTGATTTTGAGTGTACAGCTAAAATTTTCAAAAAGTGAGCATATTCATATAACCAGCCCCCAGATCAAGAAACAAAAACATTATTAGCACCCAGAAGTACCCCTCATGCTCCCTTCTAGTCACTATCCTCGCTTCAAAGATAATCACTGACACCTAATTTTAACCCTTTATATAAGTCTTTTATATTTGTTTCTTCATTTTATTCTGGGAATACTGACTTACAGAGAGGGTGAGGAATGCAAAAGACTAGCCTATTATTTTCCGTATTTCCATAGAACATTTTTGGTTTAGTGAAGCTTCAGAGTCAGAACAATTTAGGTTTTTAAAAAATTTTTTAAATCATAGGAATATTTAAAAATGTGTGTCATTCTAATAGTAATTTTTCTTTTTTATGGTTTTCAAAGTATTTTTTCATATGTTTTCGTTCATCATCACAACCATGTAAAGTTGACATATACATTTTGTCATGTGAAAGTGTGATATTAGATGTCAATATATGGGATACTAAACTTAGTTTTTATTATATATTTCTTAGTAGTAGAGTTTATTTTCCCAGAATGAGTTAACTAACTTGATTTTTCTTTGAAAAATAATTTTTATGCAGGTTCTTGAATTAGTGTTGGAAAACTTCATTTACCCCTGGTACAGGTAAGTTCTTTCTATAAGACCTTTTTTCTATAGTATAGTGAATACCATTAAGTTAAGTGTGCTAATGATATGTTTTCAGTATAGGCCAGGATTTCTCAATTTTTGCACTATTGACATTTTAGACCACGTAATTCTTTGCTGTGGGGACCTGTACTGTGCCTTATAGGGTATTTAGCCGCACCCCTGGCTTCTTCCTAGCGAATGCTGGTGGGACCCCTTCTTCCCCTAGTTGTGACCACCAAAAATGTCTTCAGAGATTGCCACATTTACCTGGGAGGCACAGTGGTCCCAGTTAAGAACCATTGATTAGGTCATCAATTAACAGTTTAGTGATAGCAAAGAGGAACCTAGGCTACTTTTTGATAGAGAAGTAACTTGTAGAATTTCTTTTTTTTTTTTTAATCATCTTTATTGGAGTATAATTGCTTTACAGTGTTGTGTTAGTTTCTGCTGTATAACAAAGTGAATCAGCTATATGTATACATATATCCCCATATCCCCTCCCTCTTGCGTCTCCCTCCCACCCTCTCTATCACACCCCTCTAGGTGGTCACAAAGCACGGAGCTGATCTCCCTGTGCTATGCAGCTGCTTCCCACTAGCTGTCTGTTTCACATTTGGTAGTATATATATGTCCATGCCACTCTCTCACTTCGTCCCAGCTTACCCTTCCCCCTCCCCGTGTCCTCAAGTAACTTGTAGAATTTCTCATGACTCCTAATTGTAGGAGTGATTTACTATTTTGTATGCACTTTTTACATTTGAAATAGTTGTACATTTACAGGAAAAATTTATATTCAGATATTTCATTAAATTGAAAGTTAATTTCAATAGAATTTTCCTGGAAAATTAATATGTTTTTTCCAAAGTAACTTTGTTTTTGGTGTCTGATGTGGATGTACAAGCGCCCTATGCTTAGCAGGATATGGATCTGAAAAAAAAAGTATAGTTTGACAATCAGAAATCCCAAGTTATATCATTTAATAAAACAGATGTTCCCTTACATAAACATCATGTATTTAGTTATGTATTTGAACACTTAAACCTGTATGACTTACAGATGTAATATTTAATGATAACTACCCAAATTTTATATAGATTCAGTATATTTTGAATTTCCTAATTTAAAAATGCTAGTAGGGGACTTCCCTGGTGGTCCAGTGGTTAGGACTCAGCGCTTTCACTGCTGTGGGCCTAGGTTCAATCCCTGATCAGGGAATTAAGATCCCACAAGCCACGTGGCATGGCCAGAAAAAAAAAATGCTAGTAGTTGAGTTGACCTATAGTGTTTTAAAACAAATTTAATATTCAGTTTATATGGCATATTTTCCTGAAAAGCTTATATAAATTAATTTTTTACATTGGAGTCTGTCTTAAATATGGGGCATTTGCCATTTAAGTAAAGTTGATGGTGAGGCCTTTTGTAAAATGAATCCTGTTGTAAAACTTCCCCACCGCGACCCTGCCCCACCCCTACGCCCACATTATGACTCTTCAGACGTAAAATATGGCTGTATTTGTAAATGTTAAAGTCTGTATTTTCTCCTTTGATGCTGTGATATCCCCTTCCTTGGAGTTAATAGTGGGAGGCATGATTGATACAATTATCTTCCTTATTCTACCAAGGGACTTAACAGGTAGCATCATCTTCAAGTTCAGAATATCACCATTATACATACCTTTCTTTCTTGCCTTTGATTAGGGAAGTATCCTTATTCTTCTAGGGACCTCAGGGCTACAGGAAAACTCAGGAGAAGGCTGTCAAAATTTCTGTTTAAAAACAGTTGAGTTTCAGTTTATTTTCTTTTTCAAATAGAACACGCACTTTTTTTCCTTACTTTTAGAATTAGTTTATATTATTAATCTAGAAATATTTAAACTAATTTAAAATTTAGTATGTAATTCTGTTGCTTCTCAAAATTATTCTGTTTTATTTCTTAGATATTTCTTTGATTATGTTTAGAAAATGATCTTAGAAATATGACCACGTACATGTGAATGTCTGCAGGGAAATATGTACTATAATTTAGTTAACAGTAATTATGTCTTGGTACTAGAATTATGGGCGATTTCTATTCTTTGTACATTTCTTTTGTTCTATACTGTAATGCATTATTTGTTTAAAAAAATAGTGTAAGTAAATGGAAAAAAGTCTGTTCTAGACTTTTCTTGTTTTCTAGAAGGGGAAGCTGTGTATTTCTTTGAACTTCTAAATGCTTGCTTTTCTCCTCAATTGAAGGGATGTAACAGATGATGAGTCCTTTGTTGATGAACTGAGAATTATATTACGGTTTTTTGCTTCTGTCTTAATTCGAAGGATTCACAAGGTATATATTTATAATGAGAAATTTGGGAATTTCTATACTGTATGTATTTGTTTTGTTCCTCACTTTTAATTTTTTAGATTAAAAGATAAATGGATTACTTTTGATTCATTGATCAATTTTGCTTTCTTTATTTTAATGTTTGGATATCTTGGTTTGTGGCAATTAGAAATAAAAAGACAATTAGAGAAAAAAAAATTCATGTTCCAGTTAGATGAATTTACTGAATACAGGGTAATGATTATGATCTACTTTTAAAAAAATTTCAAGCCATAGTTTGTTTATGTTTGAGTTTCTGTCTGTATATACTTAACAGTGTGTTGGCTGTAGACATAAATACTTGTCTACTGCCTTGTCAGTTCGATAGAATTGAACATATTGACAATAAATTGGCATATCGTATCTGCCATTAGTAAATAAAGATAAACCTTGTTAAATGTTTCTATACCTATTTGAGAAGTGAACAATACAGTCAAGTACTGTGGCAAAGCTATGCAAAAATTATGAATAAGTAGTTCACAAAAGAAACATATAAAATGGCCAGTGAATATTTGAAAATATGTTGTCTCACATGAAATATAGTTTTTGATGAGATACTATTCTTTTGCCTATCAGGTTGGGAAAGGTAAAAAAGAATGATAATATCTAGCAGTGGTGATTATGGGGAAACAGGCAAAGCAAGTACAAATTCAGATTGATGTAACTCTTACCCTGGAAGGCAGTTTGGTAATCTTTATTAAAAGACTTAAAAATGTCTATGCTCCCAAATTTAATTCCATTTTTTTCTTAGTATATTTTAAAGAAATAATCACAGTAGTTTGTATGTTCAAAGATTCATTGCAGTATAGTTTATAATAAGGAAGTCTGAAAAGGAAAACTGATGTCCAGTGGTCGGATTGTTGGTTGATTGAATATAATACATGCTAACTATAAAATCCTTTCTGTATTTTTTGTGATTGCTTGCTTTCATTTAGCATAATGTTTGCGATGGGTTGTTTTCACTTAGCATAATACTTTCAAGGTTTATTCATGTTGTCATGTTGTAGCTGTATCAGTACTTATTCTTTTTTATGTCTGAATAATATTCTGTTGTATGGATATGCCACATTTTGTTCATGCATCCATCCATCCATCAGTTGGCTATTATGAATAATGCTGCCATAGTGTTTGTGTACAGGTTTTTTTTGGGGGGAGGGGGTGGAATATTTGTTTTCATTTCTTTTGGGTTTACCTAGGAGTGTAATTGCTGAGTCAAGTGGTAACTGTGTTTAACTTTTGAGAAACTGTCAGACTGTTTTCCTAAATGGCTGTACCATTTTGCATTCCCACCAGCAGTGTATAAAGGTCCTGATTTCTCCACATCCTTGCCAGAACTAGTTATTATCTCACTTTTTGATTCTAACCATGCTAGTGGGTGTGAAGTGGTATCTCATTGTGGCTTTGATTTGCCTTTCCCTATGACTAATGATGTCGAGCATCCTTTCAGATGCTTATTGGCCATTTGTGTATCTTTTTTGGGGAGAACTGTGTATTCAAATTCTTTGCCCATTTTTTTAAACTGAGTTATTTATCTTTTAATTACTGAGATGTAAGAGTTCATTATCTATTCTGGGTATACTTCCTTCATCAGATACATGATTTTCAAATATTTTTTTCCACTTTCTGGATTGTTTTGGTACATTTCATTTTATCTGTACACTGTCCTGGGAGATGAGTGGGTCATTATCATACCATTTTATAGAAAGTTAGTAATATTCTTTGTCAAAGTGTCAGAGGTAGTTGATGGGCAAAAGATTAGGTCTGGGTCATGTCATTCCTAGTACAATGTTATATGCTTGATAACATGGCCTGACTAATGTAAATTGGGAGTTTGGGGATAATGAAAACAATCATTTAAGGTCCACAGTGTTTTTTTTTTTTTTCTTTTTTTAGTCAAAGTTTAGTGACAAACTCACTATTTTATCATTTTGATTTTGACCTGAAGTCTCTAAAATGGAACTTACAAGGGAAAATTTTCATGCGTATTCTCAGAAGACAAGATTCCATAAAATATTTAAAAATGAAAACATCTTGTTTATTTGATAAATTCACTGAGTACCAAGAGAGCAGGGATAAATGAAGAGTAATGTTATTTTGCAAAAAGGTGTGCTACTGGCAAAAACATCCCCTCTTATTAAACATGTTTGATCTTATACAGCCAAAAGATATCTGTAATCTGCTCTGGGTTTTACTAGTAAATTTCTAAAATTTGGGGGCTTATGATCCATTATACTTACTAGATTTATCAGCCTGTGATGTTTTTCCTCTTTCTTAATGAGGAATTTAAAAAGAACTGAAAAGTTAACACAAAACAACTCTTTTGTGATGAAATTTTCTCATGCCTTTGATAAAGGGAGAATATGATGTGTCGAACTTCGTGATGGAAGATAAGCCTGTTGAACTCCAATAAACATGCTTTTTGGTGATTTGCTTAATTTGCAGGACTTTTTTTCTTTTTTTTTTTAGTTATTTTATGTCTCTCTCTTTTTTTTTTTTGCGGTACATGGGCCTCTCACTGTCGTGGCCTCTCCCCTTGCGGAGCACAGGCTCCGGACCTGCAGGGTCAGCGGCCATGGCTCACGGGCCCAGCCGCTCCGTGGCATGTGGGATCCTCCCGGACCGGGGCATGTACCCGCGTCCCCTGCACCGGCAGGCGGACTCCCAGCCACTGCGCCACCAGGGAAGCCCTATGTCTCTTTTATGTGTGTACTTGTAAGCCCCCAGTCCTCTCTTACTAACCTACCCTAGTCACTACAGTTTCCAGCCTTTAAGTTGAACAATGCCTGTGGGGAATGATGAAACTTAATATTATTCCAAAATAGAATGCTTCCATATATCTTGAAACCAGGATTTACCTTGTAAGCTGAATGAAAAGTTTATTTTCAAGTGACCTTAGTAAACACAAGTTTATAACCTCAAAGGGATGATAAAGTTACTTGAGATTTTTTTCTTGAATGCATTTAGAATGACCACATTAAAGAAATAAGTCAAGAATAAAGATACTATTTTGTGAGAAAAATTTAGTGTATAGGGTATGCATATGAAGGTGTATTTTCATTACTGTTGTAGTAGAACTGTCTAAATTTACAGTTAGTATGATCCAAGAATGTAAAGTGCTTTTAAATTATATTTTTGAAAGATTCCCAATAATACCACTGATTTTTAAGATCATATGTTCCAATACCTTAAATACATTGTTCCTGCCATTGTAACTTAGTGATAATTATTTTTAAAGTTTTATTTTAATGTTGAATTTTTCTAGGTGGATATTCCATCTATTATCACCAAGAAACTATTAAAAGCAGCAATGAAGCATATAGAAGTGATCGTTAAAGCCAGTCAGAAAGGTAATACAAAGTTTTACGTTTCTTACACTGCTACAAAGTTTGAGTGAGTTTGTTTTTATATACCAACTTTCACTTTAAATATCTAAATCCGAGTACTGATAAATTAAGTGATATATTCACAGATGCTGTGAAAGTATTAGTTTAAACTGAAATCCCTTTCAATAATTTGTTAACATATAAGTGATTTTGAGAACTCAAGAATCTATGAAAATTAAGGTACACTCGGATAATCTTTAGTTATATTATTGATGAATCTTGTCTTTTTTTGAATGGTAGTCTGTTGCCTTCATTACTTCCTCTGAGGTCTCTCACATCTCTTCCCTCCTTTTTTCTTAATGATTTCAACAGTTTTGATGAAGCCTATCCTATTTATTGCTACTATGTCAATTTCACAATGCCACAATTCTGTTACCTCCCTACTTAAAAAAAAAAAAACATTAGCGACTGCTACAGAGTCAAAACTGTCCTATATTTTAAACCCTTCCCTATTTAGTCAAGTATTTTGATCTACTCTTGTCCTTCACTATGTATGATACTTTAGCCAGGATGACCTGTTTGCAGTTTCTTATGTGTATCCTGGCCTTTATACTGTCATGATGTACACATAGCATACATTCATCAAACATTTGCTGATTGGGACTTCCCTGGTGGCACAGTGGTTGAGAGTCCGCCTGCCGATGCAGGGGACACGGGTTTGTGCCCGGGTCCGGGAAGATCCCACATGCCGTGGAGCGGCTAGGCCCGTGAGCCATGGCCACTGAGCCTGCGCGTCCGGAGCCTGTGCTCCGCAACGGGAGAGGCCACAACAGTGAGAGGCCCGCGTACCGCAAAAAAAAAAAAAAAAAAAAAAAGTTTGCTGATTGGATGAAACCTTCATTTGGGGGCTTTTCTTGCTCTTAGATCAAGCTGAAATATACCTTTTAAACAAAATTACTTATACGCTCTGTACTTAGTTCTTTGTGAAACTGAGATTTTCGTTGTATCTGCATTTGGTATTCTTCTTTGTCAGTGCTTCCCCAAGTATGTTCTGCAGAATACTACTCTATGTAGATGACTATGTAGAAGAAGCATCATGGTCATATTTTCTGGTAATTACTATGTATTGTATTCCTCTTCTGGAAATACCCAGTAAGTACTAGCATTCCAAAATATCTCAGTAGTCCTGCAGCAAAGAAATAACTTTAACTTTTTTTAATCCAGCACATCCCAAACTCATTTGAGCATGGAACCAATTATCCCTCCCTCATAATATCAATTTGTATAATCATAGTATATTTGGGGAAATTGTAGAGTGGTAGTTAAATTATTAGTTTATTTGTCCTTTGGTGTATGAATAATTCCTCAGGTATGAGAAGCATTTCAAATTACATTTAAAAATTTTTCTGTGTTCATCTTATAATATTATAACAATTCAAAAGTTTTACCTTCAACATAGTTAAAAAGTGGAAGAGTTTAAATACATATAATTTAATTGTTAAATTAAAAAAATTAACTTTTAAAATAATTGTCCTGTCACTGGCAAAAACACACCAGAAGATAGTAACTTTGTTGTAGCCATTTTGTTAAGGCTACTGTACTGTCAGAAAGAAATATAGAAAAGTGTTTTTTTTTTAATTAGTAAACTTTACTTTTTAGAGCAGTTTTAAGTTTACAGAAAAACTGAGCAGAAATTATAGAGAGTTCCCATATATTTCCCCCCTTCCCTATTATTAACACCTTGCATTGGTTGGTACATTTGTTACAATTGATATGCCAGTACTGAGACATTATTATTAACTAAAGTCCACCGTTTTTTTTTTTTTTTTTTTTTTTTTTTTTCTGGTACGCGGGCCTCTCACTGTTGTGGCCTCTCCTGTTGTAGAGCACAGGCTCCGGATGCGCAGGCCCAGCGGCCATGGCTCACGGGCCCAGCCGCTCTGTGGCATGTGGGATCCTCCCGGACCGGGGCACGAACCCGTGTCCCCTGCATCGGCAGGCAGACTCTCAACCACTGCGCCACCAGGGAAGCCCCATAGTTTTTATTAGGGTTTTACTCTTCATATTGTACATTCTGTGGATTCTGACAAATGCTTAATGCCATGTATCCATCAACACGACATCATACTGAATAGTTTCACTGCCCCCCCCGCCAGCCCCCTGTGTTTCACCTATTTATCCCTCCCTCCTTCCTTCATGAACCCCTAGCAACCACTGATATTTTTACTCTTTCTATAGTTTTGGCTTTTCCAGATGTCATATAGTTGGAATCATACTGTAGCCTTTTCAGACTGTAGCCTTTTCTTTCATTTAGAACTACCATTTAAGGCTCCTCCATGTCTTTTTGTGGAGTTGATAGCTCATTTCTTTTTATTGCTCAATTATATTCCATTGTACAGATGTACCACAGTTTGTTTATCCATTCATCTTTTGAAGGATATCTTGGTTGCTTCTAAATTTTGGCAGTTATGAATAAAGCTGCTATAAATATTTATGTGCAAGTTTTTGTGTGAGAAAATTATTTTTAATATGGTCTTAATTTTGTTGTAAAGACAAACACTTTGAACTCAGGATATGAGTAAATTGAGTCATCTTTTTTTTTTTTTTTTTTTGCGGTACGTGGGCCTCTCACTGTTGTGGCCTCTCCCGTTGTGGAGCACAGGCTCCGGACGCGCAGGCTCAGTGGCCATGGCTTACGGGCCCAGCCGCTCCGCGGCACGTGGGATCTTCCCAGACCGGGGCACGAACCCGTGTCCCCTGCATTGGCAGGCGGACTCCCAACCACTGCGCCACCAGGGAAGCCCTGAGTCATCTTTTATTTTTATTTTTTAATCGATCAGTTTAATAAAATATCCAAGTTATTTTGTTTCTGTGAAAGTGCTGTCATATATATAGACCAGTTTGACTGAAATTTATCCTTGAGTCTTTGCAAGAGAGGGGTTGCTAAATTGCTACTATTCATGCAAAAAATGGTCCTCAATTACAAAATCAGCATAAAATGCTAGATTGGATTCATTAATGACATTGTAATTAACGAAATCCATAGAATTAAAAGGCCAGAGAATTAGGAGGACTGCATTTTATCCAAAGGTCCTGGTGTTCTAAATATTATAACAGTGAATTAGACTTGTAAAAAGGGTTTTCAGGTTTTTGATTTTTCTTCTCTTTCATGCATGAATTTGTTTTCTAAATTCTTTGGCTCCACAATTGTGTATACTTAGGAAATTAAAGGTTCAGCTCTTTATACATATTCATTTTTACTTTCTCGGTGTTCTCTCCTTAACCTGCCTCTTGAGAGTAGGAATTACAAAGAAGTTTTCTATGTAAGTCCTTCTATCACCCTTAGAAATGTTGAAAATATATACATTAGAAGCATTGGTTTAATTAAATTCAGTAGTAATTGAAGGATCTTATTATCAGTCTTTCACCCTAAAGTTATCTCTTTGTTGTGGATTCTGGGGACTTTTCCCTTTGTGGTCTGAAAACTGCCCACTAATTAGACGGGAGATATACTGGTGATTACTGGGGATTAATCCATGCCCTGTTTTTCAGCATCTATATATTATGTGTGAATGCTTAATTGCACCAGATATTATAATTACTTGTGCATTTTGCATGGCAGCTTTTCAGTGTTAACTATTTAATGACTGTTTACTGAGGTGGAAACTGAGACTCAAAGGGTTTATATCATTTAACATCATCAGTTAATAAAGAAGTAGAACTGGGATTTAGCATAGCTTAGTCTTCTTATCTTAAATCCCTGCTCATGATATAAATTTCTAAAAGACCTGTACCCCAAATTCTTGGGGCAAAATGCATGGTAAACAATTGTATAATGATAAAATAAAGCACATTCTTATAAAAACTATGTCCTTGTTTGCCAGTCCTTCTTTTGTACCTCTGGCACAGGTAGCCTTTATTTACTTTCTTAGTTCTCACACCATTAGAATGTATGTTTTGGCTTTTCTTTGGTAAATGTGCTTTCATTCTCTCAATGAAAATAGAAGTACATTGTAAAAAATAAATGCCATTTGAATTAGGGTTAAGATTCCCTTCACAGACTCCATGATTTTAAAACTTGGCTCAGAATGCAAATAGGGGAAAGCATGACTTGTTTTTCTCCTGCTCCTTTTTTAAGTATTAGTTTAGTGTTTGGCTTTTTTTTTTTTTTTTTTTTTTGCAGTACGCGAGCCTCTCACTGTTGTGGCCTCTCCCGTTGCGGAGCACAGGCTCCGGACACGCAGGCTCAGCAGCCATGGCACACGGGCTTAGTTGCTCCGCGGCATGTGGGATTCTCCCGGACCGGGGCACGAACCCGTGTCCCCTGCATTGGCAGGCAGACTCTCAACCACTGCGCCACCAGGGAAGCCCCGTGTTTGGCCTTTTAAGAAAACTTTTTGTTAGTGTAACTTTTATCATCAGTTAACGTTTATTAAGTAATCTAACTTCATGGACTTCCACCATATACAGTTCTGTACCTTTTGTGTCCTATACTGTGGGCAGAAGATGCAGAACTGAACCAAGGAAGCCAGTTTCTATACTCTAATTTCTTCAAAGCGTTACCTGAATGATTTTGATTTGAACTTTAAGAGGAATTTTTTTAATATTTGCAGGGGATGAACAAGATGTAATGTTTGATAACAAAAGCTTTGTGTGTGATAGAAGATGTTTTCTGTAGTTTTTTCTACTTTAAACAATTTGCTTTTCTTTAATATACTTTGTAATGACCTGAGTTTAAAGTTTTGTTTACCAAGGGTGAAAGGGCTTTTTTTTTTTTTTTTTGCTGTACGCGGGCCCCTCACTGTTGTGGCCTCTCCCGTTGCGGAGCACAGGCTCCAGACGCGCAGGCTCAGCGGCCATGGCTCACGGGCCCAGCCACTCCGCAGGCATGTGGGATCTTCTCGGACCCGGGCACGAACCCATGTCCCCTGCATCGGCAGGCAGACTCTCAACCACTGCGCCACCAGGGAAGCCCTGAAAGGGCTTTTTTATCAATTAATTTTGAATAATTAAAAAACTTCCAGCAAAGAGGAAACTTACTTTCTTTATATCCTTTTTGTGAAAAATTTCCCAGTAGAATACATATTGGAAAGAAAGGAAGGCTAAGAAAGGAATGGCTGTGTTAAATTAATTTCTATTTGTTAGTGGAAATGGCTGAAGTTATTTAACATTGTTAACTTCTTCCAATATTTATTTTTTATCTCTATTTATAGTAGAAAATGCAGAGTTTTTACAGCAAGCTGCTTTAGAAGAATATGGTCCAGAGCTTCATGTGGCTTTGAGGAGTCGAAGAGATGAATTACATTATTTAAGGAAACTTACTGAACTACTTTTTCCTTATATTTTGCCTCCGAAAGCAACAGACTGCAGGTATAAATAGACTAGAAAATGTCATAGCATACCATACTGTATGTATATTGTTATTCTTGATCATAATAGGAATACACTAAAACTTGAGATTAGGCTATGATATGAATAATTTTTCATTTAAGAAGTATAATTTATCAGGTCTTAAAATGCCATTTTAGGTACTAAGCATTCATGATGTCTTGTGTTGCTAAGAATTTTTTCGTGGAAATCGTAGGAAATCAAAGACAAATGTAAAAAATTAATTTTCTTACTTGAGATGATTATACTTTATTACTTCCTTGGTGTTCCTTTTAAAAGACATGCATATTATTATTCACTGGCAGAAACACTTTGAACAAATTATACAGACAAGTTTGGGTTTTAAGGTATTCACCTAGGAAGTATAGTTAGAGGTCGTTTAGTCCAGCCTCCCTTATTTCTGAAAGAGCATGTTTGGATTATTCCATAAAGTTACCTCTTTACTCTTATCCTAATAATCCTTAGAGAAAAAGACCATGGCTTATTTTTATTTATTTATTTATTTATTTAAATTGAAGTATAATTTATAATGTTAAATTAGTTTCAGGTGTACAACATAGTAATTCAATATTTTTATAGATTATACTCCATTTAGAGTTATTATTAAATAATGGCTATATTTCCCTGTGCTGTACAATACATACAATCATGGCTTATTTTTAGTGATGTACTTTAAATATTACTTTATTGTATTTAAATTTTTAAATTAAATTTAAAAAATATTTTAATTAAAATATTTTTACTTTAAACAAATTTTTATAATACTAATTTAGTATTTAATATATATATATTTAATATTTAATTAATTTAATATAATATTAATTTAAATTAATTATAAAAATTATACTATTACATATACTATTATATGTAAAATTTTAATATTTGAGGTGGTGTTTTCCTAATGCTCACTCAGGTTCCTCCTGCTGAGGAAATGCTTTTTTCCTCTTCAGTAGTATTCTCTTTTAGCCAATTAAGGGTTCTGGGTGTGGTCTGTGAACCAGTAGCATGAGCGTTACTTGGGGGCTTGTTAGAGATGGCAGAAGCTCAGGGCATACCCCAGACCTACTGATCATAGTCCACATAATAACAGGATTTCCAGGTAAGAACTGATGTAGATCACTAAATATGTACAATATTGTTTCTTTTTCCAGATCCCTGACCTTACTTTTAAGAGAGATTCTCTCTGGTTCAGTGTTCCTCCCTTCTTTGGATTTCCTAGCTGATCCAGTAAGATGTAAAAAACATTTTTTTCTTTAATTGTGATAAGATACATAAAACATAAAATTTACCATCTTAAATGATTTTCTATGTACAGTTCAGTGGTATTAAATACATTTATATTGTTGAGCAGCCACCACCATTACCTATCTCCAGAACTCTTTTTATCTTGTAAAACTGAAACTCTGTACCCATGTAAATAGTAATGCTCTATTCCTCCTGGCCCCTGGCAACTCTACTTCCTGTTTGTACTTTCTGTCTCTATGAATCTGACTACTCTAGTTACCACATATTAGTAGAGTGATGCAGTATTTGCAGTATTTGGCTTATTTTACTTAGCATAATATCCTCAGTGTTCATCTGCGTTGTAGCATATATCAGAATTCCCTTCCTTTTCAAGGCTGAGTAATATTTCATTTTAGGTATATGTTACATTTTGCTTATTCATTCATCTATTGATGGATACTTGGGCTGCTTTTACTTTTGATACAGTAAGATTTTGAAGAAATAGGGATAATTGATAAATGTTTTGAATGCCAAAGTCAGAATAACTTTTCCCATTTTCACAGAAGTTGAGAACCCTGTATCGTAGGTTTTTTTTTTTTAAGATTTATTTATTATTTATTTATTTTATTTATTTTTGGCTGCATCGGGTCTTAGTTGTGGCACACGGGATCTTTGTTGAGGCATGTGGGATCTTTCGTTGTGCTGCGTGGGCTCTTCATTGCAGTGCGTGGGCTTCTCTCTGATTGTGGCATGTGGGTTTTCTCTCTCTAGTTGTGGCGCGCAGGCTCCAGGGCGTGTGGGCTCTGTAGTTTGTGGTATGCAGGCTCTCTAGTTGAGGTGGTCGAGCTCAGTAGTTGTGGTGCATGGGCTTAGTTGCCCCGTGGCATGTGGGATCTTCCCGGACCAGGGATTGAACCTGTGTCCCCAGCATTGGAAGGTGGATTCTTTACCACTGGACCACCAGGGAAGTCCGAAGAACCTCCGAAGAACCCTGTATTGTAGATTTTTAAAAAGTCCCTCTGTGTTACATAAGTGCAGATGCTTTGCCACTGCTCCATTTGTTTCTTCATTTTTCCAGAAACTTTCATAATATGATAAAAGCTTTGAGAATTCTGGGCAGAACACGGTAATGGATTTATTTTGATCTTTGTTTATTATTTTCCATTAGGATACTGTGAATCATTTGCTTATCATCTTCATAGATGACAGTCCAGTGAGTATTGAACGTGTTAGAAAATACTTCAGATTGCATTGAGTTTTGATTCACATCTGTAAAATCAAATGACATGTTACTAAATTAATTAATTCTTTCTTCAAAGCCTGAAAAAGCAACTGAACCACCTTCCCCTTTGGTTCCATTCTTGCAGAAATTTGCAGAACCTAGAAATAAAAAACCATCTGTAAGTATTTTCAGCAATAACCTATATTACTTTTGATATAAACGATTTTATCATGTATTTACATAGCTCTAACTTACTCTTTCTCCTATGTTGTATCAAGGTGCTGAAGTTAGAATTGAAGCAAATCAGAGAGCAGCAAGATCTCTTATTTCGGTTTATGAACTTTCTGAAACAAGAAGGAGCAGTGCACGTGTTGCAAATTTGTCTGACTGTGGGTGAGGCTTATCTGTGTACTTTACTAAAGTCATTGTTAAACTTTGTCATATGTTTGACTGTTTAGATCAGATGTTGTAGCTGTCATCTGTTACTGTACTAAATTTCATTTGCTAGATACTCTAAGAGTACCTGTGAGTTATCTCTCAAGTGTCCACTCCTTTCCACATTGGAACATAATCTGTAACTGACTTCTAGCAAATCCTCTTAGCAGAAAAATAACTGCTAAAAATTCAGAATAATTAAAATATGTTAAAGACCCAGTCATTAACACTTTGTCACAGTTTTTATTAAGGATTATTTTGATTCAATAATCAAATACAAAAATGTTTTATTTTGGCTAGAAGTTCTATAACGTCTTACATTATTGGATTTAGAGACACTGTATGGACTCTCTGTGAGCAGACTAATTTTTTAATGTACCTAATTTCTTTTTTAAATATAACTTTTTAAAAATTGAGGTATAATTTACACAGTGAAACTCATAGAACTTAAATATACAGTTTAATCAGTTTTGACAAATCTGCACTCTGTATAACCTACAAACCTACACCTTTATTGAGATAAAGACCATTTCTGTCACCCTAGAAAGTTCCCTTAGGGCCCTTCCCAAATGATCCACCCCTGCTCCCACTGCTGCCAAAGCAATCACTGATCTCATTTCTCTCACCACAGATTAATTTTGCCTGTACAGTTTCCTTATATAAATGGAATCTCATAGTATGTACTCTTTTGTGCCTGGCTTCATTGATTGAGGATAGTGCTTTTTAAGATTGAATCATGGTGTTGTGTAGATGAGCGGTTTACTCTTTTTTTTTTTTTTTGTGGTACGCGGGCCTCTCACTGTTGTGGCCTCTCCCGTTGCGGAGCACAGGCTCCGGACGCGCAGGCTCAGCGGCCATGGCTCACGGGCCCAGCCACACCGCAGCATGTGGGATCTTCCCGGACCGGGGCACGAACCCGTGTCCCCTGCATCGGCAGGCGGATTCTCAACCACTGCGCCACCAGGGAAGCCCGGTTTGCTCTTTTTTATTGCTATTTGTAGTATTCTTTTGTATGAGGGTACCACTCTTTCTTTATTCATTCTCCTTGTAGATGGATATCTGGACTGCTTCCACTTTTGGGCTATTCTGAATAAAGCTGCTGTGCACATTCTTACATGCGTGCGCACACACATATTTTGGCCCTGATAGTTATTGGCATATTTACTTTTCTGATGGTCTTTATTTTTTTCTGCAGAACTGGTTTCTATATCATTTTCCTTCTGCTGAAGTACTTTGTTTTTTTGTGTTTTTTTTTTGCATTTCTTATAGTACCATTCAGCTGGGGGTAAATTCTCTTAACTTTTGTCTGAAAAGATATTATTTTATATTCATTTTAAAAGGATATTTTCACCAAATATAAAATTTTAGGTTGATGGATTTTTTTTTCATTCAACGTTCTAAATCATTCTTCCATTATCTTTTGAACAGCACCATTGTTTCTCAGGAGAAATTAGCTTCCATTCTTACATTTGTTCCCCTGTATGTATGTCCCTTTTCTCCCTGATTGGTTTGGCAGTTTTCTCTTTATTTTGGGGTTTCAGCAATTTGACTGTAATGTGTAGTTTTAAAAACATTTATTCTGCTTGGATTTTACTTGAATGTTGGTGTTTTTCATCATTTTTGAAAATTCTTGGCTGTTATCTCTTCAAGTATTCTGCCTTATTTTCTCTCTCCTTTCTTTTTGAGACTCCAATTATATGAATTTGCTATCATCCCAAAGATCTTATATGTTCTGTTCCAGTTTTTTCTTTTTTTAAAAACTCCTTCCTTACCTCACTGGGTTTCAGTTTGGATAATTAAGAATTAAGGGGTAAGCTCCATATTACCTCTTGTAGTAAAAAAAAAAAAAAAAAAAAGGCAGTCAAGGGCTTCCCTGGTGGCGCAGTGGTTGAGAGTCCGCCTGCCGATGCAGGGGACACGGGTTCGTGCCCCGGTCCGGGAAGATCCCACATGCCGCAGAGCGTCCGGGCCCGTGAGCCATGGCTGCTGAGCTTGCGCGTCCGGAGCCTGTGCTCCGCAAAGGGAGAGGCCACAGCAGTGAGAGGCCCGCGTACCGCAAAAAAAAAAAAAAAAAGGCAGTCAATATTTTGGCTTTCCTAATGCTGTTCTTTCTCATTTTAGAAAAAAAAGATTGATTTGTTCAGACTCTGAGCTCCATCACTAGTCTACAGCCTCCATGATGGACAGAAATATTGTGTAAAAACATTGAGACTAAAAAAAGCCTTAGTTTTCACTGTTATTTAGGGAATCAGATTTCAAAATATTAAAGACCCTTGGTATAAGAAATTAATCCAATATGTTCTTTAAACAGAATTTTACAAGTGTGTTTATTATTCTAAATTTTGGAAAATTTGTATTGCTATGGAAATATTTATGCATTTTTATATTCATATATAAAATATTTGATTGAGCTTCTCTTTCATCTCAGTAGTTGTTTTACTCCCAATTAAATCTTTTTAAAAAGCTTAAAATGATGAGTAGATTGCTTATATTTGCTGCTTTTAATATTAATTACAATTAGAGTGGGAACATGAAGTTTTCACTGAGTAGTTTTATTCTATGAAAATAATTTTTTTTTTAATTCTTTCCGAATTTGCTAGAGGAATTCAATGACAGAATTTTGCGACCAGAGTTATCAAATGATGAAATGCTATCCCTTCATGAAGAGTTGCAAAAGATTTATAAAACATATTGTTTGGATGAAAGTATTGACAAAATTCGATTTGATCCCTTCATTGTAGAAGAGATTCAAAAAAGTAAGTAAAAGATGAGGATGAATTCTGTAGCTCTTTTACTCTTTTCAGAGTTTTCTCTTGTATTCCCTGCTTATTGCAACAGCTGTGTGAGATACACAGGCAGGCATTATCCTATTTTACTAACAAGATGAAAGCTTTGATGAAGAAACTTATTCACAATTCACATAACTAATACTTGCCAGAACTGGAGCTTGGTTGTTCTAATTCCTCTCTAGTGTGATCTGCACCTTACAGTGGATTTTCTGCAAAACAGTCTTAGTATTGTTTGTATGCTCTTTTCACTGTAATGAATTTTAAACTAATATATAATGTATTTGTGCTTTTCATAAACAATTTTTGCAATATAATTTTTTTAACAGTTGCTGAAGGCCCATATATAGATGTTGTGAAACTTCAGACTATGAGATGTCTTTTTGAAGCATATGAACATGTACTTTCTCTCTTGGAAAATGTGTTTACTCCTATGTTTTGCCACAGTGATGAGGTTAGTCAAAATATTTATCTTGTTTGAAGATTTTTCCTCAAAATTTATTAGTGGCTTTGATATCATTACATGAGTAATTCAAATAACAAAATAAACAGAAAAATAAAACATGGTTAATTAAGAAAATGAATACTATTCTCCACTACATAAGTTAATGGAGATTAGAAGCTGGTTATAAAAACAATTCTTAATACCAAAACCATGTTTGTATATATGTGACTAGAAGATTGCAACCAAGTTGGTCTATCTGATTTGCCATATGCCTGAGTGGCTTTGTAGTGGTGATGCAGAAACCCCATTCTTCTTCTTTTTAAAATATTTATTTATTTACTTATTTATTTATTTGGCTGAGCTGGGTCTTAGTTGCGGCACGTGGGATCTTTAGTTGCAGCATGCAGGATCTAGTTCCCTGACCAGGGATCGAACCCGGGTCCCCTGCATTGGGAACACAGAGACTTAACTGCTGGACCACCAGGGAAGTCCCCCATTCTTCTTCTATATACGTTATTTACAGACTTGTAGAAGTCAAGTGGCTTGAATACCTCCATTTGCAATATCTTAATCCTTACTCTGTTTGACTGTGGTTGTATTCACTTGATTTAAGTAATGTTTCCTTTAAGCTCAGTATCAGTAAGGTGAAGTAGCAATTTCAATATAAAATATTGCTTTAATAAGTCATAATTATTTTTTAAGTATTTCAGACAACTTTTAAGAGGTGCAGAATCACCAACACGCAATTCAAAGCTCAACAGGTAGGTATATTCAATCATATATATGTTTTTCTTTTTTTTTGGTTCTTGTTGATGCTAATCATTCTGTGATAACATCATTATCTTTATTAATCTGGTTTCCTTGCTACGTAAGTAGACAAGATTACTAAGGAATTGTAGAGCTATACTACATATAATAATGTGAAAATGCCTGACATTCTTTCAGAAAAATTTAACAAGATATATATACCATTGCCTTGTTAATCTCATAATTATTATTGCTTGATCACCTGCTTTATTGGAGACTATGGACTGCATGCAGAATTGAAATCCACAGATAACTCAGTTTTAGAGAGTAGTTTGTTTTTTTCCCATTTATTAATTTTAATGAAACTCCTGTATAGGACTGCTTAAGAGGAAGTGGTTCTTTTACCTTATTAGCCTGCTCAGTAGCTAAATGTAAGTCAGAGTCATAACCTCAGAGATGGAAAGCTGTCTTTGTCACTTGGAGAACACCTAGTTGTCTTCAACGTATTAAGGCACTAATTTTGCTGGCTTTAGAATATAAAATTAATAGGAAGAAAATATGGGTTGTTTTCATCCTGGGTACTGCTTATAGTCTTTTAAAATATGTTTTTCTTTATATTGACCTGACTCTAACGTTAGCTATCAGTCTTACCAGGACTCTGCTTCTGTGATACTTGATTGATTTACCTATATATCAATAGAATAAGTAAAAGCATTTCTTAACATTCTTTCTTTCATTGAAAATTTAGGGTAGCATTGCTGATTTGCTGTTAGATGACTTACAATATGTAAAATGTTTATTCATATATTTTATGTCTACATTCTATTTAATTGCATTTAAAAGGTAAAATTTTAATGCATGTTAATTAATGTTAACCTACTCTTCTGTTTCATTCCATACTTAAAGCATAACTTAAAAAATATTTAGGGATCTTTTGTTAACTTTGCTTCTTAGCTTAAGTCATAACTTTAAAAAATACTCAAACTAAAAATGTGTGGAGCGGGCACAATTATATCTAATGTAGACATGAATTCCATATTAGAAAATACAAATTTATTTTCGATGGCAAGTTTTTGGTGGCTTAGTCTCTGAATATTTTCCACTGTATCAAACAAGTAGTTTGCCTAAGTGAGGGCAAAAAACCAGAATTATTTCCTGACATATTGAGTTTTTAAAAACTTCCTTTAAAATGATCTAGGATTCAGATCCCAACCCCCCAAAATAGCCATTGTGTTTGTTTCTCTTTCCTTTATCATGTTATTCATAAGAATTCCTTTATTTGTGAAGATGAATGCTATCCATCTGTGTAACTTTTAAAGCTTTTAAATTTTGTTTTATGTTCTAAAGTGAAACTTGTTTAATATCTGGGCTTTCTCTTTCTCTTTTCCTTGTGTAATTTCACATATCTGTTATTGCAGAAGTAGCCTAAGTTTGGATGATTTTCGGTAAGTCTTGAGACAGCATGTGATTCTTTTCTGTATAAATTATCTGTTTAACTCCAATTACTGCCTTTATATCAGGTATTTGGGATATCCTTTTTTTTTTTTTTTTTGGCCACGCCACACAGCTTGAGGGATCTTAGTTCCTGGACCAGGGATTGAACCTGGGCCAGGGCACTGAAAGCCCAGAATCCTAACCACTAGGCCACCAGGGAATGCCCTGGGACATCCTTTTAAGATTAACCTCTACTTTTATGCTAGAGGTCTCCTTTTTGAAATAGCATTATATATGTCATCAGAAAATAAAAATGTCAGCATAAAAATAAAGTGAAAAATCCAGTATTTAGCTTTTTAAGGCTATTGACTCATTTTTTGTTGTTGTTGTTATTGATCTTGCTAAATTTCTTTTAAAATTATTTGTGTTTAAAGAACTTTTTTTAAAGCAAGAAGTACAGTATTTCAGTATTTCTGGGTGTGATCACAAGTGAAATATTTTAAAAACATGTCATTTCAAAAAGCCCAACTGTTTTATAATCTAGGTCTTAGAGACTAGCATAATCTATCTAGATTCTAGAGATTTTAATAATATTTCGTTAACATTTTCATATTTGTTTTCAGAAACATTTCTTTTCTCATAGAAAGTTATATTTATAATCCTGGATTTTTAAAAAACACTAATTGCATGCTTGTTTAAATAAAACAATATTCTAGTTTAAATATCCTTTTTACTACTACTACTTACTACTAGAGTTTTTCCAGTTTTAAAATAAGTTTGATTTACTCCTTGAACATGTATAAAATTCACATATCACTAATATACTGGTGCATTTGACACTTCATCAATTTACTTTTATTTCTGTAACTGTTGCATTATTTTTATAAATACATTTTCTTATAGGAATAATAGCTGTTCGTTAAGTTAGGCCTTCAACACCAACCTCCTTGAATTTTAAAATGGTCATTTTTCTTTGGACATCTGTTGTAAGGGCAGTATTACCTAGTGAGTTTTAAATTGGATAAAAGTTTTGTTTTTATTTGTTGAAACATGGGGCAGTAAGTAGGCTGTAATGGAGGAAATTTTTGCTGCTTTTTGGCTTTTTTTGGTTGTTGCTTTTCAGCTATTTCTGCTTTTAGAAATACACTTTTGAAAAAAATTACAAAACCATTATTTAATATATATGGCAGAGCAAGCTTCTTCCTTAGGCTACATTTGCTTTTATCTTTATGTTCATTGCTAACCCTTCCCTTTGGCATTTTATCTTTTCTTGTTATTATTTTGAAGTTATATATGGTGTATTTTATACTTCATTCTTCTTTTGAGTATTTATATTATTATAAAGTTGAAGAAAATTTTCAGATTTTTTTTGTTTTTCCATCTAAAAATGAAGTACTGAGAAAGTCATAGTTTTGTTTTGTTTTTTTCTGTTACACTGTGCTTTTTTAGCAGTACAGTACAGTTCTAATAGGATAGTCTATTTTGAACATTGGTCTAACCACATGTTTAATTTATTTCAAATAATGTATGGCAGTAAGAAATATGTACCACTAGGGGGCTCTCATCTTTTATTCTTTTTAGTTCAGTTAATGTTTTAAGGTTAAATAGTAGGTAAATTTCAAATGTTTGTTAATAAATATTGTCCCATTTATTCATCCCCTCAAATTTAAACTTTAAATGTTCTGTCACTTTTGGCTGTCGAGATGCTGCGACAATCTATGACTGAGAACTCCAGAAAGTTATGTTTAGCTATACCTTCAGTTTACCCTTTTTGCAACCGTTTTTATTATTGTTTACAGTCAACTGGACCGTTGTGATAATGTAATAATTTACTGTGTTCTTGATACATTTTTGTTTACTATTTAGGAGCACACAGAAGAGAGGAGAATCATTTGGAATTAGCCGAATAGGTAGCAAAATTAAAGGAGTCTTCAAGAGCACCACAATGGAGGGAGCTATGTTGCCTAATTATGGCGTAGCTGAAGGGGAAGATGACTTTGTAAGTAAACATTCTTCAGTTTGATGTATGTATAATTTCAGACTTAAAGTGACATAAAAAATTGGTTACACTTGTTATTTTCCCTTTTTTTATCTTACTTCTTACTTCAGATTTTGTTTATGTTTCCCATTCTTTCACTAGTCATTATAGTTTCATGGTGCTAATCTAATTTTTTAAATTCCTGAGCGCTAAGTTATTGCTTACTAAGGCCAGATGGTTTCTGTTAAGCTGATATACTTCTAAATAGTCAAACAATTTACCACGTTTTGATTAAGCTTTTACTTCATATCCTGATCTTATCTCTTTCTAACCACATGGGCCAGGCATATGGAGTTGTGTTAATAGATGTCCTACCTAACCCCTTGATATTCAAACTGTGATCTGTGGATCAACAGCATCAGCATTACCTAGGAGCTTATTATCAGTACAGAATCTCAGGCTTCATCCTAGACCTACTGAATCATAATTTATATTTTAACAAGATCCCAGATTTATAAGCACATTACACCCTCCATGCTATTTTATTTCTCTGTCTTTTCACATGTTGTTTTGCTTGAAATGCCTTTTTTCCCCTTTATTTACCTAGAAAATTCATACTTATCTTTCAGAATTTAGTTGCTTCCCATAAGCCCCTGCCTGAGTCCCCAAGCAGAATTGAACATTCCCTCCTTTTTTTGCTTCTGTTAGATCATATGTTAAAACATGTACCATGTTGTGTTTGAAATTACAATTTTTTTTTTTGACTGCGCAGCAGGACTTGTGGGATCTTAGTTCCCCCACCAGGGATCGAACCCGGGCCCTGGAAGTGAAAGCTCCGAGTCCTAACCACTGGACTGCCAGGGAATTCCCTGAAATTATGATTTAATTTATGTATTTGAAAGTATGTTTATGATTGCCTTTCCTACCAATTAGTGAGTTCTATAAAGGCAGATATTGTCTCATTTGTACTTTGCATTTGTTTAAAAAATCTTTATTGAACAGACATCCTGGATCTTCATTTTGCCTTTTAGTGTCTCAGCAGTGGAGATAAAAAGATGATTAAGACCTAAACTTTGCTCTTAAGAAATTTACTATCCTGGGTATAAAAGGGATGAATATTAGTGATTGGATTGGTAATGACCAAGAAGAAGGAAGTGGGGAGAGAAGAGTAAATAAACCTATTTTTCCTCTTTACCCCTTCCTTTCAACCTTTGTCCCTTTGCACTGATAAATTGTTAAAAAGATTCATTGCTTCTTCACAATAATTTTAATGGAAGAAAAACTTATTTAATCCTTTTTTCTCTTTTTAGATAATCCAAATACAGCATTCTTTTTATGCCCATATTTTTCCTTAAAAGTATGGGTAGAAGAAAGACAGTAGACCAGAGGAGGGAGTCTTTTAAAAAAAACAATGTTTATGTTTTTAGATTTTAAGCATCTCAATTTTTAAATAATATAGAAAAGTAGAAAAAATTTAAAATACCACCCATAATTCTGCCACCCAATCACTACTTCTATTAACATTCTTGTGATTCTGTTTTTTAAAAATATCTTTCCCCTTCCCACCCCCATAAATTAGGCTATATATAGATTGCTATCCTGATCTCTGCCCACTTAACATAACAAAATATAACTTAAACATAACTTAATATAACAAAAGCATTTACCCATGTTATTGTGAACTCGAAACATAATTTTTATGGGGAAAGATGTACTTTTTCTTTTTTGTTCTTCCCAATTACTTGAAATACAAGCTATAGTTTTGCTTCAGGAATAGGAGGCTTTTTTTTTTTTTTGTCTGCATGGGCTCTAGGCGCGTGGGCTTCAGTAGTTGTGGCTCGCGGGCTCTAGAGTGCAGGCTCAGTAGTCGTGGCACACGGGCTTAGTTGCTCTGTGGCATGTGGGGTCTTCTGGACCAGGGATTGAACCCTTGTCCCCTGCATTGGCAGGTGGATTCTTAACCACTGTGCCACCAGGCAAATCCAGGAGGCTATCTTTAAAAAGCTGAGAAAGTTTGTTCTGTTTTGTAGTGGCCCAAGGAGGAAGGAAATTCTTTATTGGTCTTTATTTACTTATTTTTTTATTGAAGTATAGCTTTTTGTTTAATTTTTATTGGAGTATAGTTGATTTACAATGTTGTGTTAGTTTCAGGTGTGCAGCAAAGCGAATCAGTTATACATATACACATATACACTCTTTTTTTTTTTTTTAGATTCTTCTCCCATATAGGCCATTACATAGTGTTGAATAGAGTTCCCTGTGCTATACAGCAGGTTCTTATTAGTTATCTATTCTATATATAGTAGTGTGTATACGTCAGTCTCGCAATTTATCCCCCACCTTATCCCGTTAACCATAAGTTTGTTTTCTGCATCTGTGACTCTACTTCTGTTTTGTAAATAAGTTCACTTGTACACTTTTTTTTAGATTCCACATATAAGTGATATCATGAGATATTTGTCTTTCTGTGTCTGACTTACTTCACTCAGTATGACAATCCCTGGGTCCATCCATGTTGTTGCAAATGGCATTATTTTTTCTTTTTTATGGCCGAGTAATATTCCATTGTATATATGTACCACATCTTCTTTATCCATTCCTCTGTTGATGGACATTTAGGTTGCTTCCATGTCCTGGTTATTGTAAATAGTGCTGCAATGAACATTGGGGTGCATGTATCTTTTTGAATTATAGTTTCCTCTAGGTATATGCCTAAGAGTGGTATTGCTGGGTCATATGGTAGTTCTATTTTTAGTTTTTTAAGGAACCTCCATACTGTTCTCCATAGTGGCTGTACCAATTTACATTCCTACCAACAGCGTAGGAGGGTTCCCTTTTCTCCACACCCTCTCCAGCATTTATTGTTTGTAGATTTTTAAAAAAAAATTTTAAATTTATTTTTGGCTGCATTGGGTCATCGTTGCTGTGCGCGGGCTTCCTCTAGTTGCAGCAAGCAGGGGCTGCTCTTCGTTGCAGTGTGCGGGTTTCTTACTGCAGTGGCTTCTCTTGTTGCAGAACACAGGCTCTAGGCATGCGGGCTTCAGTAGTTGTGGCTCGTGGTCTCTAGAGCACAGGCTCAGTAGTTGTGGCACACAGGCTTAGTTGCTCCACGGCATGTGGGATCTTCCTGGACCAGGGATCGAACCCGTGTCCCCTGCATTGGCAGGCAGACTCTTAGCCACTGAGCCACCAGGGAAGTCCTGTTTGTAGATTTTTTGATGATGGTCATTCTCTCTGGTGTGAGGTGATACCTCATTGTAGTTTTGATTTGCATTTCTCTAATAGTGATGTTGAGCATCTTTTCATGTGCTTTTTGGCCATCTGTATGTCTTCTTTGGAGAAATGTCTATTTAGATCTTCCGCTCATTTTTTGATTGGGTTATTTATTTTTTTGATATTGAGCTGCATGAGCTGTTTGTATATTTTGGAGATTAATCCCTTGTCAGTTGCTTCATTTGCAAATATTTTCTCCCATTCTAAGGGTTGTCTTGGAAATTCTTGATTGGAAGCAAAGATAGTAATAATGGAAAGTAGAGTAAGAGGGCAAACTAATTGTTAGTACTCTGAAAAGACCGGAGGTGGCTAGGGTGTTAACCCAGACCAAGATAGTCCCACTTAGGATTTGGGGGTACTGTGCTAGTTTTAAACTGTGGGACCTCGGGGAAATCTCCTTTGCCTTGTTTAGGAAGTGTATGGGAAAGGGAAGTTGCCAGTCTCACTGCCAGGGCTAAAGTGGTATGTGATCCAAAATTGAGACCTGGAAGATTTTTATTTTTTTAGAAAAAGGATCAACTTGACGTGATCATTTGGTAGCAGTGCCTCCTTGCTATGTGGCCTTGGGTAAATTGCTTAATTTTATTTTGATTTAATTTCCTCACATGTGAAATGGGGATAATAGTATCTAGCCTTGTATATGGGTGTTGTGAGGATTAATAAGTGATATATATGAAGCACTTGGGACAGTGCCCAGCACACAGTAAGTGCAGTAAGTACTATACGGTGTTATAATACCATCAGATAAATTATAAGTTAAATTGGCATATGTATACTGGCCTGGGAACCAAAGTCTTCTATGTAAGGTTGGGCCTGTCTGAAAATGCATTTCTGTCCAAGTTCAGAACTGATTCACAAATAAACTTCTGGAACGTAATACGCCCATTGGTATATTGGCAGTTATCCCCACATAGGAAAAGCTAATAATGAGTTAAATTATAGCATTTCTCAAGGAAATAGGGGGACATCTCTTTGCCTTTTATCCTCTGCCTGTTTTATTTCCTGTCTTCTTTGTAGAGGCAACATCTGTTTGAAAATGAGAAAGCACTTGGTTTTCCTTTTTATAAAATTTTGGTTATATATATATATATATATATATATATATATATATATTTTTTTTTTTTTTTGCGGTACGCGGGCCTCTCACTGTTGTGGCCTCTCCCATTGCGGAGCACAGGCTCCGGACGTGCAGGCCCAGTGGCCATGGCTCACGGGCCCAGCCGCTCCGCGGCATGTGGGATCTTCCTGGACCAGGGCACAAACCCGTGTCCTCTGCATCGGCAGGCGGACTCTCAACCACTGCGCCACCAGGGAAGCCCGGTTATATATTTTTAAATAAGATTAAAGGAATCCCTGAAAATTCTTAGAGAAATATTGCCCTAGAGATTTTTCATTTACTTTTTTGATACAAACACCATTTAAATGGTAGCAGTAATAAAATATAAAACTTTGTCCTTTATTGATATTTCTATGTTGCTAAGAATTTTTTTTCTATTTTGTTTCTTAGATTGATTTTTATTTAAGAATTTTATTTAAGAATGTCCCATTTCTTAGCTTTATTAGTCAGCTTGTTTAACAAATTTTCTATCATTTTATGATTCATTTTACCATTTCTTTTCAAAAGCCAAGTCTGTTAGCAAAATTACAGTTGTAATAACCATGGAAAATGCTGTCCTGTACCTCAGATTCCAAGCAGTGGAGTGGGTGTTTCCCTCACACATGCTTCTCTGTTTTTCTTCCAGGTTTGTAAGGAGATAGCCTTGTCCCCAAAAGGCAAGAACCAACACTTATCATCTATTTTTACAGTTTCATTGTTTTAGGCCTGGAAGACATTTTTGTCTTCAACAGAGCATTAAGGAGTCTTCCTAAGATTCTTAACAGTCTTATTAGGGGTGACAGAAAGCCATTTTAGGACAGGAACAGAAAAAGGGATAATTGCCAAGGGACTTAGTGGGGGAGGAAAAGAATTCACTTAGAAGAGAGTTGGCTACCAGGTGTGGGAAGAGAGTAGAATGGAGAGTGAAGGTAGGGTGCTAGAATTCTGGAAAGAAATACCTCTTCTCTACTGGTTTGCTCTGACTAGACTGTTCAGAATTCTTTTAAGTGCTACAACCTTTGACTCATTTCCTTAAAAAAGTGTGTTCAAGATGGTTGTGTTTTATCCTTTAACATGAATCAGAGATGTCTAGGTGATTGTAATGTGCCAGTTCAGAGATTCTTTTCCGATTTAATGAAGACAGACATTTTTTCCCCTTCTTTCTGCATGTTTATTTCTAGAACATGTTTAACACTGCTTTTTAAAAATAATTGTTCTTCAAGCAATATTTTAAAGAATATTTATTTTAAATATTTATATTATTAAAATTTTAGAAGCCAGGAGATGAAAAAACAATCTTAATTATATAGACGTGGGTCCCTTTCAGACCTTTTTTCTAATTTTGTATTATCTAATGCTGCAGTGAATATATTTATACTTGTGCCTTTTTCACAGTTTAAAAAAATTTGTCTAAAATAAATGCTTGTGTTAGAATAAGTTGCCAGAAATGGAATTAACTTGGTTGAAACTGTTTTATGGCTTCTTATATTGATAAATGTATATGGGCAAAACGCTTTCTAAAAGGATTGTACAGGTATATCTTGTAACCAACAATACATTGCATATCCAGTTTATCTGTGCAGTTTCCATCAGTGGCTGTTACCATAAAATTTTACATTCCTAAATGAAATATATCAGTACAGTAATTTCTACTTCTTATTACCAGAGTTAAATATTTTTCTGTATTTGTGTATTTTTAATATCTTTTCCAGTAATTGCTGAAGTATCTTATATTCTGTTGAATTTTCATATATTGGTGATGCAACAAAACCTGGAGTTGATGCTAGTAACTTGTTAGTTTTAGTTTTTTATCCTTAACCTTTTCAGTAGAAAATTTGATATCACTTAATTTCAAAAGTATTAAAAAATTATAGACTTTATATTGGCATATTACTTTGTAGTTATATCTCATATGCTATAGGTGTAAAGGTCCTGGAAGTATTAATTTTTTTTTCTGATGATTTTTTTCCAGATTGAAGAAGGTATTGTTGTAATGGAAGATGATTCTCCAGTGGAATCTGTGAACACACCTAATACTCCTCGAAACCTTGCTGCATGGAAAATTAGCATTCCATATGTAGACTTTTTTGAAGATACCTCCTCTGAAAGGAAAGAGAAAAAGGAGAGAATACCAGTGTTTTGTATTGATGTTGAAAGAAATGATAGAAGAGCAGGTATTAATATTATTAATGCATATAGCACTAATCAGGTATTAAAACAATTAAGACAGCATTTCTCCTCCTCCATTGTTGTGGGCTAATAATAATTGATAAAAATATGATCAGACACAACTTTACAAGTTTTCTTTATGTTTTGCTGTCTTTTCTTTTGCTTATTTCATCCGTGTGTTACAGTGGAGACAGGGGTAAACAGCATCCATAGCAGGATGAATATTCGCCACCCTGGGCTTTGTCCAAGAGAGCGGGCAGTCTGTATAAACAAAAACACATCAAAGTTGTGCACATTTTGGGAATGATGAGCAGAAAAATAAAGTTGACCTCAGGAAGAAGGGACAGTCTGTGAGGAAAGAAGGAAAAAGTGGCAGGGTTAGGAAATGGTTTTGAGAGAGGAGTGACAAAGTGATAATATGAAGGTCAGCGCTAATGATTCCCCTTATTTATTTTTCAAAAAGTATTAGGTGTTTGATTTTTCTCAGAAGCTGATCCTGTTTCATGCATAGGAACATAAAGTATAGGAATGGGGAAGGAAGAATGCTCAGGGTAGCTAGCAGTGATATTCCCTATTGTGGTTAAATACCAGGCAAGATCTTGTTCTCTCCAGTTCTGAGTCACTGCTACTTGATTTTGCTGTAACTTCTGTTTGGTCTTGCTAGATGCTGTTCTATCTCAGCATTTTAATAAGTATACAGACAAACCTTTGTCGATATTAGAGTTTCAAACACAGTCGCTTACGTTTGTCTGCTGTTTCTGCTGATAGGAATTTTAAGTGTTAAAAAGAATTTGGAAAGGAATACCCTAGGTAACTTCTGGATTCAATTCTTTGCTGTGCCTAGTACTTAAAATCTGGCTTTTCTCTCAGTGTTCTTGGCTCTCAGAAAATTATTTAAAATGTTTGAGTATTCAGATATAAATCCCTATCAATATAAATAAATTGCTTTTTATTGAGGTATAATTGACATACATTATTACATTAGTTTTAGGTACAATACAGTGATTCAATATAGTGATTCTGCATTTGGACACACTGCAAGATGATCACCACAATAAGTCTGGTTACCGTCCTTCACCATACAAAGTTAATACAATATTATCGACTGTGTTCCCCATGCTGTACTTTATATCCCTATGACTTATTTATTTTGTAACTGGAAGTTTGTACTACTTGATCACCTTCACCCATTTTGTCCTCCTCTGGCAGCCACCCATCTGATCTCCGTATGAGTCTGCATTTTGTTTTGGTTTGTTTGTTTTGTTTTTTAGATTCCATGTATAAGTGAAATCATGTGCTATTTGTCTTTCTTTGACTTATTTCATTCAGCTTAATACCCTCAGGGTCCATCTATATTGTTACAAATGGCAAGATTTCATTTTTTTAAAATGGCTGAGTAGTATTCCATTGTATACATATACCACATCTTCTCTATCCATTCATCTGTTGATGGACATTTAGGTGTTTCCATGTCTTGTTTATTGTAAATAACGCTGCAGTGAATATAGGGGTGCGTATATCTTTTCGAATTAGTGTTTTTTTGGATAGATACCCAGCAGTGGAATTGTTGGATGATATGGTAAATCTGTTTGTAATTTTTTGAGGAACTTCCATACTGTTTTCCATAGTGACTGCACCAATTTACATTCCCACCAACAGTACACAAGGGTTCCCTTTTCACCACATCCTCATCAACACTTGTTATTTCTTGTCTTTTTCACAGTGGCTATTCTGACAGGTGTGAGGTGGTATCTCATTGTGGTTTTGATTTGCATTTCCCTGATGATTAGTGATGTTGAGCGTCTTATCATGTGTCTGTTTAGCCATCTATGTGTATTCTTTGGAAAAATGTCTATTCAGATCATCTGTCCATTTTTTAATGGGTGTTTTTGTTATTGAATTGTGTGAGTTCTTTATGTATATGGGATATCAAGCCCTTATCAGATATATGCTTTGCAAATACCTTCTCCCATTCAGTGGATTGCCTTTTGTATTGTTGATGGCTTCCTTCACTGTGCAAAAACTTTTTGTTTGATGTAGTCCCATTTGTTTATTTTTGCTTTGTTTCCCTTGCCTTTAGAGTCAGATGAAAAAAAAAATCACTAAAACCAATGCCAAGGAGCTTGTCACCTGTGTTTTCTTCTAGGAGTTTTATGGTTTCAAGTCTTTCATGCAAATCTTTAATTTATTTTCAGTTAATTTTTTTACATTGTGTAAGATAGTGGTCCAGTTTCATTCTTTTGCATGTAGCTGTTCAGTTTTCCCAACACCATTTATTAATTTTAAATTTAGTTTATAAAAAATTCTTTAAAATTATTTTTATTTATTAATTTTTGGCTGCATTGGGTCTTTGTTGCTGCACACGGGATTTCTCTAGTTGCAGCGAGCAGGGGCTACTCTTTGTTGCGGTGTGCGGGCTTCTCATTGTGGTGGCTTTTCTTGTTGTGGAGCATGGGCTCTAGGAGCTCAGGCTTCAGTAGTTGTGGTGCACAGGCTCAGTAGTTGTGGCTCGCAGGCTCTAGAGCGCAGGCTCAGTAGTTGTGGCACATGGGCTTAGTTGCTCCGCTACATGTGGGATCTTCCCAGACCAGGGATCAAACCCATGTCCCCTGCATTGGCAGGCGGATTCTTAACCACTGAGCCACCAGGGAAGCCCTAATTTTATTTATTTATTTGACCACGCCGGATCTTAGTTGTGGCACACGGGATCTTTGCTTCTGTGTGTGGGCTCTTCATTGCCGCATGCGGGATCTTTAGTTGCAGCATGTGGGATCTTTAGTTGTGGCATGTGTGCTCTTAGTTGCTGCATGTGGGCTCTAGTTCCCTGACCAGGGATCGAATCCAGGCCCCCTGCATTGGGAGCGTGGAGTCTTAACTGCTGGACCACCAGGGATGTCCCTATTTTTATTTTAATTTTTAAAAATAAGCCACACTGGTGGCACAGTGTTTAAGAATCTGCCTGCCAATGCAGGGGACATGGGTTCGATCCCTGGTCCGGGAAGATACCACATGCCGCGCAGCAACTAAGCCCATGCTCCACAATTACTGAGCCTGCGAGCCAAAACTACTGAGCCTGTGCTCCACAACTACTGACACCCGTGCACCTAGAGCCCATGATGCACAACAAGAGAAGCCCCTGCAATGAGAAGCCCACGCATTGCAACGAAGAGTAGCCCCTGCTCAACACAGTTAGAGAAAGCCTGTGCACAGCAATGAAGATCCAATGCAGCCAAAAATAAATAAATAAAATAAATAAATTTAAAAAATAAAATAAAATAAGCCACCCAGTTTATGGTGTTTTGTTATAGCAACCTGAGCAGACTAAGACAGTTACAGAAAGGTTGCAAAAAATAGTACAGAAAGTTGTCATACACCCTTTACCCAGCGTCCCCTTGTATTGACATCTTATAAAACCATAGTACAATGATTGAAACCAGGAAATTAGCATTGATGGGATATTCATTTGAATTTCACCAGTTTTCCCACTAATACCCTCTTTCTGGTTCAGGATCCAACCCAGGATCCCACACTGAATTTAGTCATGTCTCCTTAGTCTCCTATGTTCTGTTAGTTTCTCAGTCTTCCCTTGTCTTTAACGAACTTGACACTTTTTTAAAGAGTCCTGACTAGTTATTTGTAGAAAACACTTGAGTTTGTTCCTCCACTTGAGGTTGCTGCTCAACATTGTTTACTTATTAAAGGACAGAAGAGGTTCTCCTTTCCCCACCGTATATTCTTGCCTCCATTGTCATAAATTAATTGACATTATATGTGTGGGTTTATTTCTGGGCTCTCTCATCTGTTCCATTGATCTATGTGTCTGTTTTTATGCCAGTACCATACTTGTTTGATTATTATAGCTTTGTAGTACAGTTTAAAATCAGGGAGCATGATACCTCTAGCTTTGTTCTTTTTTCTCAAGATTGTTTTGGCTAATCAAAACTACAATGAGGTGTCACCTCACACCAATCAGAATCGCTATCATCAAAAAATCTACAAACAATAAATGCTGGAGAGGGTGTGGAGAAAAGGGAACCCTCTTGCACTGTTGGTGGGAATGTAAATTGATACAGCCATTATGGAGAACAGTATCGAGGTTCCTTAAAAAACTAAAAATAGAACTGCCATATGACCCAGCCATCCCACTACTGGGCATATACCCTGAGAAAACCATAATTCAAAAAGAGTCATGTACCACAATGATCATTGCAGCTCTATTTACAATAACCAGGAAGGACATGGAAACAACCTAAGTGTAGTGTCCATCGACAGATGAATGGATAAAGAAGATGTGGCACATATATACAATGGAATATTACTCAGCCATAAAAAGAAATGAAATTGAGTTATTTGTAGTGAGGTGGATGGACCTAGAGTCTGTCATACAGAGTGAAGTAAGTCAGAAAGAGAAAAACAAATATCATATGCTAACACATACATATATAGAATCTAAAAAAAAAAAAGACACTGGTTATGAAGAACCTAGGGGCAGGGCAGGAATAAAGACGCAGAAGTAGAGAATGGACTTGAGGGCATGGGGAGGGGGAAGGGTAAGCTGGGACAAAGTGAGAGAGTGGCATGGACATATATACACTACCAAATGTAAAATAGCTAGTGGGAAGCAGCCGCAGAGCACAGGGAGATCAGCTCAGTGCTTTTGACCACCTAGAGGGGTGGGATAGGGAGGGTGGGAGGGAGACGCAAGAGGGAGGAGATATGGGGATATATGTATATGTATAGTTGATTCACTCTGTTATAAAGCAGAAACTAACACACCATTATAAAGCAATTATACTCCAATAAAAATGTTAAAAAAACAATAGACATAGGGATAGTAAAAAAAAAAAAAAAAGAACTAGAACTTGAAGGTTTGGAAAATTCTCAGACTATCCATATATCATGCTCTGGAAAAAAGCCAAGGGTGTGGCTGAGCAGTGGTTTGCTGAAGAGATCAGGCATGTGACTCATGGATCAATCATCTCAGCAGAAGCCAGGAATAGAGCTGTGGCTATCCAGGAAAGATCTGTGGAGGACCCTGTTATTTGGAACTCTCTGGGCTTCTTGGACCTGGATGTCTGTTTCCTTCCCCAGGTTAAGGAAGTTTTCAGCCATTATTTCTTCAGATAACTTTTCTGCCCCTTTTTCTCTTCTCCTTTTGGGACCCCTATAATGCGAGTGTTATTTCACTTGATATTATCCTATAGGTCCCATAAGTTATCTTCATTTTTTTTTTCTTTTTTGCGGTACGCGGGCCTCTCACTGTTGTGGCCTCTCCCATTGCGGAGCACCGGCTACGGACGCACAGGCTCAGCGGCCATGGCTCACGGGCCCAGCCGCTCCGCGGCATGTGGGATCTTCCCGGACCGGGGCATGAACCCGTGTCCCCTGCATTGGCAGGCGGATTCTCAACCACTGCGCCACCAGGGAAGCCCAAGGCACTTTCTTTTCTTTTTTTTTTTTTTTTTGGCTGCACTGTGCGGCTTGCGGGATCTTAGTTTCCTGACCAGGAATCGAACCTATGCCCGCTGCAGTGGAAGTGTGGAGTCGTAACCACTGGGCCTCCAGGGAATTCCCAAGAAATAATAAATTCTTAAGACTGGAATAATTTCCAGCTTTGTATACTTAATGTTATAAATAGTGCATTCTTTTAGTAGTAGTTTGTAAAATTGTTTATTTCTCAGTGTGTATTCATTCATTTTGCAGTTGGGCATGAGCCTGAACATTGGTCTGTCTATAGAAGATACCTTGAATTCTATGTACTTGAGTCAAAACTAACAGAATTTCATGGTATGTTGTCCTTTTTGTATAAAACATTACATTTCAGCATTAGCCTTCTTGAAAGCTGTTGAACCAGCTTTCTGAAATTACTTTCTAATTTTAAGTAACTGTACTAAGGAAATGTAACAGTGACACTTGTGTACACTACTAGTGATAATAGGAATGTACTGTTTTTATCTCATTTCTGCTTATTTGTATTTTTAAGTTTTTACAATGCAAATTTATTGCTTTTCAAGCAATAATGATATTAAAATTTAAAAGACAGTGGCAGAGAATTTAAACCAGGCATTTGAGTTGCTCTTTTCTTTTGCCATCATCTTCTGTGGTAAACATGTTTCTATGCAACGTGACAGATGTTTTGATTTAGCTCTTAGATTTCAGTATGGAAAAAAACCTTGTAGTTGTGTGTTTCTTTTAAGGGTAGATCAATCAGAAAAGCAGAGCACACTTTCTTTTGTCTTCCTCTCACCTCTCAGTCTCTCTTATCTGTCCATTTATTTTAGTTAATATTAGGTTTATAGTCATGAAGCATTTCTAGTCATTTTGTATGTAAATTGCTGAGCTTGAATTGTGTATTCTGAATCTTTTGATTTTAGAAAAGTTCTGTGGAATGTCCCCTGATCCAAATTCAGGTTGGTTCTGAATTGTAAAGGGCAGGGAAACTTCTGTACTCTGCTATAAGAACAGAACCCACAATAAGGAGATTATAGAAAGATAAAAACTACAGGGTCCCACTCCATACTTTTTTGTCTAGATTTTGAGTTTGTACTTGTCCTTAAATGGTTTTCTCTTTGCCTTTGCCAGTCTGGTACAATGCCATCCTTGTCTTGGTCTTTCTCTGAGACTTTTCCTTTTGATTTACAGTTGAGAAAAGATCATTTATCTCCGTGATTTAAAATCCTGGACCAATCAAAGTTGGTTGGATTCCCAACAATATTTTTCCTCTTTGGTACTAAAATGTCCAAAGTTGGCCCTATCTGAGAAAACATGTCGATGGTTTTTAAATTTTGTTTTTAAGCTTATATAGCATTGGCAAAATGCTGCCATTTTCTCCGTGAGAGAGTAGGTATTTCTTCAGTAAGATTTTGTCTAATAGAATCCCACCAATTTCAAAATAATCTCATAAGTTTTTGAAGCTTTTTTACTAGTATAGAAAGCTAAATAAATCTGTGTCAGTGAAGGGTGGTGATATTTTGGATATCAGTAGACTCAAGTTCTTTGGTCTGGTCTTCTGACTTGTGAAGCTCTCTGATTTTGTCAAAATTATATAAAGGATAATGCCACATCTCTACAAGGCAGCACTGGGAATCTGAAGTTGCCATAGTAAATTATAAATTAGGTTTGAAAAATAATAGCAGAACATAGTAATAACTTTCATATATATTAATTTCAGGCACATTTCCTGATGCCCAGCTTCCTTCTAAGAGGATCATTGGCCCCAAAAATTATGAGTTCTTAAAGTCTAAGAGAGAAGAGTTTCAGGAATATCTACAGGTACAGCTCCAACTTAATTTAAAACATCCTCTAATTTGTCTCTTTTTCTCTTGTACATACATATGTGCTGTGTCTTACAATACCTGTCAATGTGGATTTCTAGAATCCTTTATTAAAAAATTTTTTTCCCATGTGGTAATTAATTATTGTCAAGAGTACTTTTTAAAAGAAATTTGATAACCAGTGAAATACCATATATTTTCTCAGAGGAAAAAAGTCTTGTATTGGGCATAGTTTAAAACTTTTGATGTGGGAAGTTAGAGAGAGAAGAAGAGAGTGAGAGAGAGAGGAAGAAAAAACTTTTTAAAAAAATTTTATTTATTTATTTATTTTTAGCTGTGTTGGGTCTTCGTTTCTATGCGAGGGCTTTCTCTAGTTGCGGTGAGCGGGGGCCACTCTTCATCGCGGTGCGCAGGTCTCTTACTGTCGCGGCCTCTCTGGTTGCGGAGCACAGGCTCAGTAGTTGTGGCGCATGGGCTTTGTTACTCCGCAGCATGTGGGATCTTCCCAGACCAGGGCTCGAACCCATGTCCCCTGCATTGGCAGGCAGATTCTCAACCACTGCGCCACCAGGGAAGCCCCAAGAAAAAACGTTTGATGTAAAACATTAAATGCATTCTAAGAATACTGGGTTGTTTTTTTCTTATTTTTTGTTTGATTTTGTGTTTAGCACTTTCTGAACTCATTACTTGGGATCTCCCGACTCTCTACCATTCACCACTTGGAATTGAGTTCGTTTTTCTCAGTGTGTGCACATTGTGTTGTGTAAACACTGTAATTGCTATTTCCATTGTTGGTGCAGTCTGCTTAAAAGTTACCTACTTGAGACTCCTCTAAAATTAATGACCAGTTTTCTTTAATCAAGTGAATAAGACCAAAAACTGGATAATTTTGTTTTATTTTTTAAAAATCTCCTGGACTTCCCTGGTGGCGCAGTGGTTAAGAATCTGCCTGCCAGTGCAGGGGACACGGGTTTAATCCCTCGTCTGGGAAGATCCCACATGCCGTGGAGCAACTGCGTCCATGTACCACAACTACTGAGCCCACGTGCCACAACTACTGAAACCTGCATGCCTAGAGCCCGTGCTCCGCAACGAGAGAAGCAACCACAATGAGAAGCCTGAGCTCTGCAATGAAGCCCCTGCTCACCACAACTAGAGGAAACCTGTGCATAACAACGAAGACCCAACGCAGCCAAAAATAAAAAAATAAATTAAAAAAATAAAAAAAATTTAAAATGTCCTTTATTTGGACATGGAATTTTGTAGTTTTAATTAAGTGTTAATTCAGTTAAATTTGGATGCCTTTTAGCCCACAATAAGTACTTTTTAAATTAAAAATATTCAGCAGTGTAAAGGGGTATTTATGTTATATTTTCTGTATTTGAGCCAATGAATACCTCAACCCAGAAAGTATTTTTTTCATAACTCTTTGGTGGTATGAAAATTGAAATATGATATAAACGTTAACTATTGCAAGGATATTTGAACACAGCATATGCTAGTGTTAACCTGTGGTTTTGTTGATATCATTAAACCCATTATTTGAACCGACTAATTCTTTCTGAGAACTAGAGAACCTCATTCTAGAAGAAATATTTTTTGGTAATACGGAGTTAAATGTTGCAGTACTGGTATTTCATTTTTAACTCTTTCATAGTTACAAAACTGAATATTAGGTAAGACTGGGTTAAATCTCACTTTAAAACGTCAGTTTGTCTTGTAAGAAAAAATAGTGTTGCAAGCAGATCAGGCAACAGAGTCTCCAAGTTATTTCACATTTCCACGTTTAGTCTCTGCAAAACCCTTTATACTAGCTTCCTTTAATTATCAAGATAGATGTATGATATTGTAATACTTATTTTATAGTTGAGGAACTGAGAAATAATATTAGCTAATGTTTAATCTTCCTTCCTGTGTATCAGGTACTGTGCCTTATCTAACAACACTATAAGTAGGTAGTGTTATCTTCATTCTACACATGAGGAAACTGACTCTTAGGCAGTATATGAACTTTTCTAGGGACACCTAGCTAGCAAATGGAAGAGCAGAATTCAAACCCATTCATGTGTGACTATAGAGGTCTTACCCTGTTATATGATGCTACTCTTTCTATAAATGTCCTTTGTTATTATTCTGAGTATGAAATAGCCTTTGAGGATTTAAAATTGTTTTCTTGGTTAAAAAAATCATTTTAATATAGTTTTCATCACTCTTCTAGATTGTTAAAACTGTTATTTCCCCCCTTTTTTTTCTGTTTTTGTTCATGAAGAAACTTCTGCAGCATCCAGAATTGAGTAATAGTCAACTTCTGGCAGATTTTCTCTCCCCCAATGGTGGGGAAACACAATTTCTTGATAAGATACTACCAGACGTAAATCTTGGTAAGTCAATTTAAATAATCATATAGAAGAGGATAAACTGAAAAGAAAAGAAGCAGTATTTTCAGATTAATTTAGAAAAATAAGTTATAGAGTGAAGCTATGTATCAAAACTCTGAAGGACTTCTTATATACTGTTAATGGGAATATAAATTGGAAAACCACTTGTAACTTTAATGGAGTATAATCTATAAAAATATTGAATCACTGTGTTGTACACCTGCAAATAATATAATATTGTAAATCAACTATACTTCAATTAAGAAAAAAAGGAAAACCACTTGGAAAAACAGTTCGGTGTAAAACTGAATGACCCAGCAGTTCCTCTCTGAGATATACACTGTAGAGAATGTTGTATTCATATTTAAGAATGTTCTTAGCAGCATTGCTTATAGTAGCCTAAACTGGAAATAATGCAAATGTTCATTGGCAATAGAGTAGACATAAATTATAGTAGTTTCACAAAATGAATACTTAGAGCAATGCATACCCATGGCATGTAGCTGCTTGGAACAGTGTTGATAATCTTAAAAACATGATGTTGAATGAAAGAAGCAAGAGGCAGAAGAATGTATGCAGCATGATTCCTTTTATATAAAGTTCAGTAGAGACTAAGCAATAAGATAAGCTGGAAAAGTTTGAATAAAATTGTTAAATATCATAATGGAAGAGAAGCAGTATTTCTAAATATATTTTATATAATGTCATCTTGAGTATATTTAGAACTAAATGAATAAATATTACAAGTGGGCATTTGGCTTTCATCTATATCTCTCCAAATTAATACATACAGTTGAGCCAGAATATTTGGTGTGTGTCTTATTGAGGGAAAATGTGAGAACATTTTGTATTTGGTTATACATAATGTTTAGGAGATAGAATTGGGTAGACCTGGTTACTGACTAGGTTTGACTGAAGAAGAAATGATCAAAAAATAATACAATTAAAAAAAATATTTCAGATGTGGAAAACACAATATATTGGCTTCAAAATGTTTAAAAAGGCAGAATTAAAATGAATAAACATTGAATCAAGTCTCCAAAATAAAAAAAAAAGATGATCCACGTTTCTGTTTGTACAACTGGTTGAATGCTGTTACTTGCCGAGATATGGAATAAATTTAGAGTAGTCTGAACTTGTTGAGTTTATAGAATCCAGTTGAGGAAGTTTTATAAGGTAGGAGAGGCCAGGAGAGAGGCACAGAATAGAGATTTGTATGTTATTTGATATCAGATTGAGCAAAACATTTGGCTCAGGAAGAGCATGTAGAAGAGAGAAGCACAGGATGCAACACTGTAATTAAAAGAACTTGGGAAATTCTGAGGTGGGAGGAGTAATTTATGGGGGTACCAAAGGAGAAATAGCCTGGTGAGAGGGTTGGAGGTTTGCATGTTATAAAACAATCTCTATGTTATTTTTCGTTAACATGCCTTTTGCTATTGCCATTAAAGTCTACTTTTTTCTAAAGCGGACTGAAAGAAATTTAAGTCAACTTTGACTGATTTTTACAGTCATTTCTAAATGCTTGAGAAAATCTCATGATGTTTGATATTTTATAATAAAGGAACCTGGAGATACGATCAAGAGAAAATTCTGGCAAACAGGATTAGAATATATATTCTTAATCTAAAGCTGAGAATGCAAACTATTCAACTAGCCAATTTAAATAGTGTAGCAATTTTTGGAACTTCTCTTTTCCTTTTGACTAACTTTTACATACTTTTAGATATCTTTATATATTCACCATTGCTTAAAATGTTTTGAAAACATTTCAATGGAAAATTTCAAATATACACAAAAGTAGAGAGATTTGTGTAGTGAACTCCTTATCCCTTCAATAGTTATCGACACTTGGCTTGTTCCAGCCCTTCACCTGCCTCTCACCCCACTGGATTACTTTAAAGTATCCCAAATGTTGTATCTATAAATAGTTAAACTACCTAATTTATTGTAAATTTTTGTTAAGCGTGAAATGGTCAATTATAAATATTTTTTTACCATTTTGCTTTTTACTTGGCTGTTTAGTGTTTTAAATTACCTAGTATTTATATGAGCAGTTATGAGGTATATTATGCCTTGTTAAAATTAATATTTTACTTTTAATTGCAGGGAAAATTATAAAGTCTGTTCCTGGAAAACTAATAAAAGAGGTGAATAATTGATTTATGTGCATTCTATAAAATGATAGTTATAAGCATATTTAAATAGCAATAAATTTTAACGGGTTATATGATAATGAAAATCATAATCTTGATTTTTATACCATGATCTCCACAGAAAGGTCAGCATTTGGAACCTTTCATCATGAACTTCATTAATTCTTGTGAATCTCCAAAGCCTAAACCAAGTAAACCAGAACTGACCATTCTCAGCCCTACTTCAGAAAATAATAAGAAGGTACTGTGCATTGCCTCAGAGAGCCAATAAGTTTGAAGCTGTCCTACTTGAGATGACTTTTCCATTATAGGGAGAATCCTGTGTTAATGAAATGGATGGGACTTTATATTTTCCTTATGTGGAAATTAATTGTGCAGTATAAGGAGTATATGTAGTTGCTTCGTTCTTTGCTTTAAACGGGGTTTTTTTTTTCTTTTCTCTTTTTATAAATTTATTTTATTTATTTATTTATTTTTGGCTGTGTTGGGTCTTTGTTGCGGCGTGCAGGCTCTCTCTAGTTGGAACGAGCAGGGGCTACTCTTCATTGTGTTGCGCGGGCTTTTCACTGTGGTGGCTTCTCTTGTTGCGGAGCACGGGCTCTAGAGCACAGGCTCAGTAGTTGTGGTGCACGGGCTTAGTTGCTCCATGGCATGTGGGATCTTCCCGGCATGTGGGATCTTCCCGGACCAGGGTTCGAACCCATGTCCCCTGCATTGGCAGGCAGATTCTTAACCACTGCGCCACCAGGGAAGCCCAGGGTAAGTGATTCTTTAGAAACTGTATTCATAAACTATCATTTCTGTATTTTGGGGAATTTTTAAAAGCGGTTTTCTCAAGCTGTAAATCACCAACTTACAGTAATCAAGGAATTAATTGCTATAATATATTTATTTGCTGGTATTATGTAATTTTAATGGCTTATAAAATATTTCATCCATTCATTGAACAAATATTTTATTGTGTTCCTGTGTTTAATGTCAAATTTTGGGGGTAGATCTTAACCTCTCTGATATTGTAGGGTTTTTTAAAAATATTCTCTTTTGATTGGACAAAGTTTAAACGCCTTTGCTCTGTATCACTTTACCCATAGTAATTATTATCAGCAGGTGTAATAAACTATATTTTTTATTATTTCAACTTTTACTTTAGCTTTTCAATGATCTGTTTAAGAATAATGCAAACCGTGCTGAGAATACAGAAAGAAAGCAAAATCAGAATTATTTTATGGAAATGATGACTTTAGAAGGAGTCTATGATTACCTGATGTATGTAGGTAAGATATCTGTGGTTACTGTTAAAACCTGTTTCTCATTCATGTATTATATTTTTTCTGTGATGCAAATTAATGCTCTTCAGTATTGCCCCATTATAATTTTTTTTTAATTGAAGGTACTTTTAAAAATAAGAATTCAATGTATATAATTGATCTTGAACACATTAAAGTTATTAGTGTTTACAAATAAAATATTGACCATTTGTATTTTTTGCATTGGAAAATGTTCAGATATCTATTTACCTTAATGAAGTGTTCTGTGTGATCCTTCTCAGGACGGGTGGTTTTCCAGGTTCCTGACTGGCTTCATCATCTCTTAATGGGAACTCGAATCCTCTTTAAAAACACCCTGGAAATGTACACTGATTACTATCTTCATTGTAAACTAGAACAGTTATTTCAGGAGCACCGTTTGGTTTCACTCATAACACTTCTCAGAGGTTTGTATTTTCTTATGTGTTTGTTTCATGTTTTGAGTACTCTTAAGGATTTCAATTAGACCTAAAAGAGTGAAAAGTCTTGCTTTTCTTTGCTTTATTAGTATTTCTACCATGAGGAAATACTTTGTATACAATAGGTGAAAATTCCAGCAAATGTTTCTTTTTGTCTCTTTTTAGATGCTGTATTTTGTGAAAACACTGAACCTCGCTCTCTCCAAGATAAGCAAAAACGAGCAAAACAGACTTTTGAAGAAATGATGAATTACATTCCAGGTAATGTAATATTTAAAAAGTAGTTTAATATAGATTAGCACTCTTTTGAGGTCATGATGTATAGTAATTATTGAGGCTAATTTTTACTGTGAGTTTTAATTTTAGAAATAGTTACAAAAACCAATTAAAATGAACTCAATTGGTTAAATAAAATTTGGTTTTTATGATGTTAGCACTAAGAACTTTAAGGTAAGGCTGTTTCTACTCACACAATAGTCGGATTCTTTCAATAACTTAGAATCAGACTGATCAAAGTGGTAGGTGTGTGGGACAGTTGGAGTCCTCCTGCCCAAGCACTTCACCAGGACAAGAGCTAAACTAGTGTGTGTGAGTGAAAGGTCAGAATTCATTCATTCATCCCAAGTTTATTGAGCACGGTCCATGTGCCAGGCACTGTGCAGAGTGCAAGGGATATAAAAACGTACTTGGGTAGCTCAGTCTGGCAGGAAGGTAGACATACAAACAAAACATACATGTGATTATAGAGCCATGTTCAAGTTACATAGTGTCTCAAAGGAGGAGGGTGATCCCCTCTCTTATAAAGGAGGTAGGCTTGGGCCACTAAATGAATGAATGGTAGTAACCTCTTACTGAGATGGGAAACATGAGGAAAAAATGTCAAGAGGTCAAAGCAGAGGATATTTAGTTTAGGACATTTTGAATGTGAAGTGCCTATACATTATTCAAGAGGAAATGTCTAGTAAGCAATTAAATATCCAGGTTTGGAAATTGGAGGAATGATGATATAGGATAAAGATATGGGAGTCATGTGTGAGTGGGTAATAATGCCCAGGGAGAAAATATAGAGTAAGAATGGAAGGTACCTTAGAGAATTCTCATCATTGAAAAATGAGTCTCAGAATGAGCCTGCTGCTCTGTGTGAAGACAGTTAAGTTAAATCCCTGGTCTGAATGTGAAAGTGAACCACAGCTGTTTTTGAGTGAATCTTCTCTAGGTATATAATGAAGTAATTTCTTACTTCTTTTGTATTATAGTGACCTTTAGCATTTATAGTTTTAATAACAGTCTTAGTTTTAACAACGTGGAAAGCCAGTGAATGTAATAATTTCTTATTTTGCCCAGGCACGAATTTGAATCACATCTACTTCAAGACTTCCATTTGGGAAGAAGTAATTTAGCTACTGAGGAAGCTTAGCATGCTTTCTGTTGTCCTCTACTCATTTCTTCCTTAGTGATGAAGAATCTGAAAGGATCGTTTATTTTTGTCCATTATGCTTCATGCATATTAATTGGGAAATTCTGTGTAGTATTGGTGAATTAAAGGATTCACAAAGACGCATAAATATCAAGGATCTACTAAACTTATTATAAATTGAATTTGGCTTTTGCCTTTCAGGGTTAGATTTACCTTATAAAAGCAAACATAAAATGAGAATTTTCCATGAACAGCATTAAGAGTTTCATTATGATCGGAGTGGAAAGGACAAATATTTGAGCACCTTGTTTACTTAAGAATAATTTTCTTTTCCTGCTTGGAGGAAAACATTCAGCACAGATTTTAATAAGGACTGGCTCTGTGGTAATAGGAGTGATACATGACAGCTGTGTAGTCAAACATGAATTGGAACTTTTGGGACCCTAAATTAGTGTGTAAACATTTTCCCAAAAGATTGTTCTATAAGCTAGCTAATACTAATTATGCAAAAAGTACAGAAGTAAAGTGGTCATATTCATTGAAGAGAGTCTATGTTCACCATAAAATTAAATTAATTATTAAAAATATTAAGATATTCAAATATTATGAAAATATAGAGAGTAAAAAGTAGAAGCCATCCTGTCCCCACTGTGCAGAAGTAGCTACGAGCTCCCGTTTGGTGTTCATCCTCACAGACAGTTGTTATGTATCTCTCTACGTGTATGTACAAATGTACGTGCATAATTTTAGCATTTTATTTTGTTTGTTTTACTTGAATGGGATAATAAAATATGTATTATTTTCCAACTGTCTTTTATCACTTAATAGTATAAACAGATTTCTTTACTGCAGCATTCCCCAGAGCTTGCAGTATGCATTGTGCGTTGTGAATCTCCCAAAGGAGGATTCCCGATACTGCATTTCTCAACTTGACCACAGAACCCTTTTTTCCAAGAGCTTCTTGCCAGAACACTGATTTAGGAAATGCTAATTTACAGTTTTTGCATAATACCCGGGAAAGAGAGTGGAGATTTTGCTTTATGATCCAGTAAATGATAAGTCACTTTATAATATAAAATTGTTTCACATGTGGCTTTCTTGTTTAGATCTGATAGTCAAGTGTATTGGTGAAGAAGCCAAGTATGAAAGCATCAGACTTCTTTTTGACGGTTTACAGCAGCCAGTTCTCAACAAGCAGGTAAAATTCATTAAAGCAGGTTGACTAGTGTTGGCTAGGTTTAGCGAATGACACAGTAGGGTGTCTGGTATATTATTAACTGTGAAGTGATGCTATACTAAATGAAGACAATGTAATTCAAACATTCAGATAGGAAAAAGTATCTTTGTTAATAACTCTCTTTTGCTGATTACCTTTTATAATATGAACTGTTTTGATTTAAAATAAATATATATTCACTATAGAAATTTGGAATATACTAAAAATTCATGAAAAAAGTAAAAATTTAAATATCAAGAATTCCATCATTCATTCAGGTTACATAGAATAACCACAGTTAACATTTTACTGTTTATAGTCTGTTACATAGCCCATTGAGATCTTAATACAGTTACAATTTTGTATCCTGCTTGTTTTCTTTAAAATTGTTGTTACATATAAAATGTTTAACATAAAATAAATTATGAGGAATAATAGTAAAATGAACTCATGTGTATGTAAAACTCATCTTAAAAATAGAACATTGTAGATACTATTGAAGCTACTACTTTTGTGCTTGTTTCACATTGTCAGTTTTATTCCCTGCCTTCCCCTTTAGCGGTAACCATAGTCCTAAATTTGTGTTTATCGTTTTTTTTGGGTTTTTTTGTCTAATGCCTTAAAAAAATTTTTTTTTGGCATTTTAGCTGACTTATGTTTTATTGGACATTGTGATACAAGAACTGTTTCCAGAGCTCAATAAGGTAACTGAAAAGCAGCAATTTTTCTTTATGTTTTTAATGGTATGCTGGCATTTATTTTAATTAGAGACATAAAAATTAAGGAAACCCTTGTGATTCTGATCATTTAAAAAATGAACACCCTTATTTTCTTCATTCAACATGCTCAGACATAGAGTGGATTTTGGGAGATAGGAGCTGAATAGCCTCTGCCTTGACTTCCTCCTTTCCCAATTACAATCAGATAGGGACACTGTACCCTAGGTGTGAGTTTACCTCCTAGCAGTAGGATGGGCCAAGCTCTGCAGGCTATCATCTGCAACACTGAATGCTGTGTAACTCAGACTTGAGCAATCTTGAAGCAGTTGAGCTTATATGAACCCAAGAACACAAAATGGATTGGAATTGGAGGATGCTAATATTATTATATTGAATTTTGAGGATTTTGAGTTTTGAGCATTGCTTCTTACTGTTTTTATTTTTTGACTGATCCCTTTGGTCAGATGAAATAACTATTCAAGGTTGTGATACAGCAATGAAATGTCATCTCATAGAGGAAACCAGATTTGGACTATTTACCTATTGAATACAAGTTTTCAAGTTATGGCAGTATTAAATGTATATTAAAACAGGGTGGCAGTTATGGATAGTTTGTGTTCAGTTTACATGGGAATCAGTACCAGGAAACCTCCAGCTCTCTGCTTGAGACTTTATGAGGTCTATCGCTATACCTTGCCATTTTTCTTCTCTCTAAAATGTAAATATTATCTGTGGCATAGGCTAGCTAATTTCTTGTGGATACATACACACACACACACACACACACACACATATATATATATATACAATATCTTAGGTTAGGATTTTAATACACTGAAACTGTTAGGCAAGTTACAAATGAACTCTGGTTTGTTTGTTTTTTTCTCTTCTATTAAATAGATTTCTTTTTAATTTAGGTACAAAAGGAGGTTACCTCTGTGACGTCTTGGATGTAAACATTTGGATTTGGGATAGAATAACCAGTTGAAATGTCTGCTATGCTAGTGTAGTAGATATGTGCTGTTTTTTCTTTTACTTTTGTATATTCTTATATATATCATGTAATTCAGTGTCTGAAATTTTGATTTTGTTTGTTTTAATAAAGACTAACACGGACTTAATAATGATGAAAAGTGATTGAGTCTCATAGCCTCCTTTATGAGTTTTTCATAGCAAACAAGGGACTTCTTACTCTTGCTGGATGATTGACAGGTTATATATAACCCTTTAGGGTATAAAAACTGAGTACTTAAAGATATTTGTGTGATTGAATGTGTGATTGAAATTGCATTTCATTGAACGTATATAACTGTATTCCAAAAACTTATATAAAGAAATTAGTCAAGTAGATTTTTGGTTTATGTTGTCTCTCCAAAAGAAAAATATGAATTAACTGTATTCTTTGAGGAAAGTTAAATAATTATTTTTAAAGTTTCAATGTTGAGGATTCTACTGATAATTTCTTCCCATGATATGCTTTTCTCCTTCAACCACATGTGTCTTTCAAGAGTGGGCGTTTTGTGTTTGGTTATTGGCTGTAGTGTTCATTCAGAATATATTTATTGAGTTTCAGCCATGTATCAGGCACTGATAATGTGGGAACTCTAAATATAATTTGGAAAACTAACCCATTTAATGGTACTATTCATGTATATTTTTCAAAAGTTTGTAAAAATGGTCATTAGATATTGTAAATTTTTTAAAGGTTTTGCCAGTAGTTCTATTATCTTTTTTTAAATTATCAGCATAGAAATTTATTTGAATTCAAAATAATATGGTTATATTTAGGATAATATAATAATTCTCTAAAGCACATATCATCGTTGGCTCTGAGACAGTTCTAAAGATGTCATTCTTTTGAAGTCAAAATGTAGTAAGAATGTACAAGGAAGCAAAAATATAAAAAATAAGTTTGCTAAGTATTGGGAGTTGTTATAAGAGGGGCACACCAAGGTAATGTAACAGAGTTCAAGTTACATAGCATGCAGCAAGGAGTTCTCTTGCTTTATCAACTCCTGGAAAATAAACCGGTAACCTCAGAATGCAAGAATACCACCACTGGGTTATTAGCAGGACAAGCTTTCTGAGGGACACAGGGAGTAATTCACTATACTTCCCCTTTCTCTAACTCCTTGCCTCACACCGATTTCTTTTCTTTCCTCCAGGATAGGTTTTATCCCATGGAAAAAAAATGTGGTTTTATTTGTAGAGTGGAGTAAATAATATCCTGATTGAAGTAGGCAACATTTTAACTGACGATGCTCAGGAATCAAACTTTTGAAAAAGGTCAATCAGCTAGCTAGCAGAGACCATCAGTGGCTTGCAGAAAAAAAAAATTCAGATAATGTGTGTTTGCTAAATAGATAAAAAGAATAAGCAGTTAAAAATGGGTGGAAAAATCCCAGGGTTTATTGTGACCTAGACAATCAGAAGCAGACAGGTGACCTTTGATTAAGCCCATTTACTTGTGGAGTGAGCTCTGAGGGGCTCCAAGATAGAGTTTGGTTTCCAACAGTGTCCACAGCCAAAGGGCAAACTCAGAACGTCTCCTTGTCTCATAGAAACTGGAACATGGATGAGAAGTCTTTTTTGGAGTAGCCCTTCGAGCACATCATCCTGTAGATCTGATGGGCCTGAGTGCCCAGAAGGATTGGGCTCTTCGTGCGGGCAGCAGAGTCCTGTGCTAATCCCAGATCCTTAGCCATGAGTGTTGTTCTGAATCCACCCTGATAGTGATTAGCCAAGGGAACTCCATCCATCACCCCAGGTACAGGATTATAAGTGTCCCTTGACCAACATTGTCCTGAGCTCATATGTAGGATTTTAGCCAAGAGTTTTGGGTCAAGCCCTAACCTGATTCCCAGATGCATAGCTTCAGCAGTCCCAGTCATGCTAATAGCTAACAGCAAGTTGTTGCAGATCTTCGCAGCCTACCCAGTCCCAGCAGCTTCACGCCACGCCACATTGCAGCCCACGCACCCCAGCAGCTCTTGGGCAGCAGCAAATTCTTCTGCGACTCCTCCCACCATAAATGTGAGGCTCCCGGACCGAGCAGCTCCCACAGCACCAGAAACAGGGGCATCCATGAAAACTGCTCCCATTTCCTCAACTTCTTTGGCCAATTCGTTCAAAACCATAGGATCAACAGTACTGGAATCTATTAAGAGTGAGCCTTTCTTCACTTTTTTTTAGAATTTCATTTGCTCCAGAACAAGCTTCTATCACATCAATGCTGGTGGGCAACATTGTAATAATTCTGTCAGCTTTTTTGGCTACATCTGCTGGGGAAGACACTACCTGTTCACCTGCGTCTAGAAACTCTTTGCATGCATCAGGGAACACATCATAAATAATGAGTGGATAGCCATGTTTCATGAGATTTTTTGTCATTGGATTCCCCATATTGCCTACTCCAGTGAATCCAACTGGAGTCTTAGAAGCCATTGACTTAGAATACACCGCTTCAAGGCTGGCCACCGCCAATTGCTGCCAGCAGCTCCAGTACCGGAGGCCAGAGGCAGCTCCACGGAGCCATAAGGAGGCTGCCATGCTGCCCCCGCCCCGCCTCCCCACGGTGACCTCCGCGACTCCCAGCTCACCTACTGGCTGTTAGGGTGCGTGGTCTGTTATCTTTTTAATTGCTTAAAAGTTCTAGACTATGTATGAGTTTCTTTGAATCGGTGCTTTACTACCAAGCCTTAAACATTTACTAGTTTCTCAGGGACAGGTGGGAAATTAATCAGTCTAATTCTTCACATTTAAAATCCATAGCATTTTGCATATTATTATTTAAAGTGTCATGGTGAACTGGAAAAATAAAATATGTACAGCCCTTTTATGCCATCCTCACCTACTTTCCTATAAATTGTATTTTGTTTATTTAGATGAGAAAAAAATTCTTATGAGTGTATCAAATGGCCTGGGCTACCATGATAAAATTCCATAAATGGGGTGACTTAACAGAAATTTATTTCTCACAATTCTGGAGGCTGGTTAGTCCAAGATCAAGGTGCCTGCAAGGTAGGTTTCATTCTGAGACCTCTTCCCTTGGTTGTAGACGGCTGCCTTTTTTCACTGTGTGCTCACATGACCTCTTGTGCGAGCGTGTGGGAAGAAAGAAGGAGATCTTTCTCTCTCTGCTTCTTCTTATAAGGCCACAAATGCTATTGGGTTAGGTTTTATGACCTAATTCAACCTTAATTACCTCCTAAAGACCTCATTTCCAACTATAGTCATACTGGAGTTTAGGGTTTCAGCATGTGAATTTTAGGAGGACGTGTAAATCTATAGCAGTGAGTGAGCTCTATTTAAAGAAAATGTGCTGTATAAAAATCTACAAATACAAAATCATTCGCATAATAAAAGGGAAAGGAACTAGATGCATTCTCTGTTGGCCAGGCATTTTATATCACATTTCACCATCCAATAACTGTGAGATGGTATTATTCCTGTTTTATAGATAAGGATAATGAAGCCAGAGAGAACGGTAAAGTTGGAATTCAAACTTAGGTCTGCCTCTAGTCTTCGTGTTCTTGTCACTGTTGACCCATGAAAGGAGCCTTTATTTCCAAAAGCAGTCACTCTGGATCCCTTTAAAAAGTAAGTTCCTCTGGTGCATTTCAAATATTTTACTTTGCACATTCCTTTCTATCCATCTCTCTGTGTGTCTTGTAGTGCATGAGTTTCACATTTTGAAATGTGTTTATAGAAGTAACTCTCTGTTTCTGGTTGGGGGATAAAATGAAATTAAATAGATGGGAAGACACTTTGAAATTTATAAAGGACATTATAAGTTTGTGTTAAAAGTATAATCATTTAGCTGTAGATAGCAGAAAATTCTGAGAAATGGTTGAAAGAAAGCAAACATATTTATTGACTTCCTAAAAACCGTTATATTTTACAGTAAAAAATCAGAAGTCTAATGGGCCACTGTTCTTTGCAGACTGTATAATGATATATATACAAGTTGTAACTTCAGATATGGTCAACATTAGAATACAAATGACCGACTGACTACATGAATGAGCAGACATCTTGCTAGTCTCCTCCACTTCCATTTCAAAGACTGTGTTCTCTTTTATGTATCCAGTAGTGTCTTCAGTGTTGCTAGATACGTAAGGAGAAATCCTTAACCTGAGGCCTATGGCCCCTAGGAGATCGTCAAATCCAGTGAAAAATGTTTTTTTTATTTCACTATTTTTTGTTAATTTGATGTTTATGATTTTTTTCTATCAAATTATATTAAAGTATTATTCCAAGTAATGGATGTGGCTGTACTCCAGTAAAACCTTACTTACATAAAGCAGTGGCAGGCAGGATTTGGCCCTTAGGCTGTAGTTTGCTAATTCCTGATGTGGAAGAACAAAAGCAAGGAGGGAAAAGGGGCGCTGTTAGAAAAATTGTAATCACCTTCATATTAGGGATTGGCAAGGGGGAGGCTACAGAATTTACTCTTTGGAGAAAGGCACCTGTCCTTCCTGGGGAAGACGTAATTGGCCTTTTGGTTGCAGAGGGGTTAAAGAAGAGTCTAACTGCTCTGCATAATGAAAAGGGTGTTTAGGTAGAGAAGTTATTTTCTTAATTGCTTATTTTCTCTGGAGGGGCTGATACCGGAGAAAAAGGACTGTGTGGCTTTTGGACTGAGTCAGGAGGGTGGCAGAGAGGCAGGAGAGAAGGAATGATGCATGATTTATTCACCTTATTCTACACGTGTGTATTGAGTGCTCACTATCTGCCAGGCAGTTTTAGATGCCAGGGATACATTTGTGCATTTATAAGCTTACATTCAAACCCAGGGAGACACATAGTATAAACAATATAAATAAGAAAATAGTATATAGTATGTTAGAAAGTAACAAGCGCTCAGAAGAAAAATAAACTGAAAAGGAAAATAGAATGGTATGGGTGGAGGTTTGCAGTTTAAAATAAGGTGTCCAGGACATTGTAGGAAAGACCAGAAGGAGGTGAGATATCAAGCCACACAAATATTTTGGAGCCCATATTCCAAACATTTGGAAATAACAAGTGCGAAGGTTTGAGTGGGGGTGTGCCTGTTTTGTAGAAAGAGTAGGAAGGAGATCAGCGTGGCTACATCATGGTGAGTGAGGGGAGATGATGTCAGAGACGTGACAGGAGACAGGATCACAAAGGGCCTTGGAAGCCATTGTGGTGACTCACTTTTTTTTTTATTTTTTTATTTTTTTTATTTTTAATTTTTTTAATTTTTAATTTTTTGCTTTATAACAAATTTAATCAGTTATACATATACATATGTTCCCATATCCCCTCCCTTTTGCGTCTCCCTCCCACCCCTCCAGACGGTCACAAAGCACCGAGCTGATCTCCCTGTGCTATGCGGCTGCTTCCCACTAGCTATCTACCTTACATTTGGTAGTGTATATATGTCCATGCCGCTCTTTCACTTTGTCACAGCTTACCCTTCCCCCTCCCCATATCCTCAAGTCCATTCTCTAGTAGGTCTGTGTCTTTATTCCTGTCTTACCCCTATGTTCTTCATGACATTTTTTTTTTCTTAAATTCCATATATATGTGTCAGCATACAGTATTTGTCTTTCTCTTTCTGACTTACTTGTGACTCACTTTTACCTGGTGCATGATGGAAAGATTTTGAGCAGGCCAGCAGCTATATTGTGATAGAATTGCTTTGGTGACTGCATTGGGAGTGTTGAGAACAGACTAAAAGCAGAGACAAGGAGCTCATGTAGCAGGCTGGTGAAGTAATTCAGTCGAAATGACAGTCATTGGGATCAGGGCAGTACTTGTGGGGTTTTCGTGAAGTTGAAGTCTTTTGTTTTTAAGCTAGGCAACAGAATTTACTGATGGACAGGTTGTGAGTTTGAGAAAAACGGAGCAGCCAAGGATGACCCCAGGGTTCTGCCTGAGCAACAGGAACGATGCAGGGTCTATTAAATGAGCTGAGGGAGATGGTGACTGGCACGTGTTTTGAGGGGAAGATCAGGAATTCATTTTTGGACACGTAAAGTCTGGGGGGGCCTATGAACCGTCTTAAACAGAGATGCCAAGTAGGCAGTTGTATTTATGAGTCTGGAGTCCATGGGAGGGGTTATAAATTTGAGAGTCACCAGGAGCAAGATGTAAAACTGGATGACAGCACCGGGAGATTAAGTGTAAATAGAAGAGAGGCGCAGTCCAAGGACTGTGTCCTGGGGCTCTCCAGTGCTTAACACTAAGAGAGCTGAGAAGGAACCCCAGAAAGGACTCCCAAGTGATGGGTTTGGTGGGTGCTTTTTAGGAGCATTGATATCTCACACTGAGTTGTAAGTTTTCTTCTTCATTGTAACTCCCTCCATTTATGCCCACTTGACACTTCAACATTATGCTAGCTGCTCTTGGGAGTGAAGGGAGTACTGTATCCATATCTGGGGACAATGCATGGTGGAGAAAATGGGTATGGCCTGGAGACTTAATTAATTAATTAATTAATTAATTTTGTGGTACGCGGGCCTCTCACTGCCGTGGCCTCTCCCGTTGCGGAGCACAGGCTCCGGACGCGCAGGCTCAGCGGCCATGGCTCACGGGCCCAGCCGCTCCGCGGTGTGTGGGATCCTCCCGGACCGGGGCACGAACCCGCATCCCCTGCATCGGCAGGCGGACTCTCAACCACTGCGCCACCAGGGAAGCCCTGGAGGCTTAATTTTTTAAAAGTGGCTCAAATGTCTGAAAAAATGGGTGACATTGAAATTTCTTTATAAGGAAATGTGTTTTAGGTAATTTTCTAAAGTTTGTCAGATCCATTTTTGTCGTACAAGAATGAAAACTGCATACTTTTCCCTGAGGGATTTTATTCATGTTACTTAATGTCTGAACTGTTCTTCCTATTTCACTTCCCTCCCGCCTCACCACACACACAGGTGCTCAGGGGAACTTTTTGACATTTTTTCCTAGTGTGGGCTAGTTTAATCTCTTGATTGTAAAGTGACGGAACTCAACTCAACTTTGCTTTAGAAAAAGAAAAGAAAAATAACATATTTGTTCATGTAACCCAACTACAGAAAGGCAATAATGGAGCTGTCCTCAGTATGACTTACCCAGCACTTGAATAGTGTCAGGACTCTCTGTGGACATATGTCCATTTCTTGTCTCAGCTTCTGTCCTGTTAACTGTTATTCTTGTGGATGCCTTCATGTGGGAGAGGACGGTTAAACAAACTGTGGAATCACGTGATGATACAGAGGGAGCTTGTCTCTCTCTACATCTATACCCATATTAAACCTTGTGGAAGCATTCTTATTGTCTTGGCTTGCCTATCCCTGGACCAGTAACTCAGACCAAGGTGACCAAGCACTATAACTGTGACGCGTAGGTCATGTGCTTCCACCAGAGCTAAGAGATTACTTCTGTAATTAACTGTCCCACCAGAACTACCTGGGATAGAAGAGGTTCCGTGTCTCCCCAAAATGGGGGCTCTTTCCAGGAGTGGGAAAATATGCTAGATTGGCAAATACATGCATATGTTTCTGTTTTCAGATGTTAATTTTAGCTGTCACTTCCACCCAGCTGTGAACAGTCCAAGTGCCAGGATGTGTCTTTCTCACCCCTGTATCACCTGTGCATAGTCCAGCAGCACCTGGCACTAAGAAGGTGGTGGGCACAAAAAGACTAGTTTGTGGGGGGATGGACACAAAAAGATTGGGTGAGTTGAGGTGGAATGTACGTGCAGGGAGTTAAGAGGCAGGGGTGTGGCCTGTGATCTAGGTCCCTCACCTCTCTTATGACTGTTGCCAGAGTGAAAGACATGTTGAGACCAGGGCACATGCCTCTCTCTCTCTGTGATCCTGAACCAGTGCCGCAGGTAAGGTGATCATGTCAGCTAATCTCAGGACACTGGTGAACTTGTGCACAAACTCACAGATTTCTGAATCAGATAAAAGGCATTTCAGGAGAAGGAGGAAGCAGAGAGAGGTGTTGGAAAAAAAGGGAAAGGGGCTGCTATAGAGGTCTAACTGCTGAGAAGTTATAAGGGAGCATGAAGACTGATATTGATTTTTTTCCCCCAAATAGCCACAAAAACAAGAAAAGTTACACTGAATGTGGCCAAAGTATTGAATAATTAAAGGACATTAAGTATATAAGAGATACAGATGTGTGGACACTGACAGATACACTTAAGTTAAGGAGGACCGGTGAGCTGAGCACCAGAGGGAGGGAGAATAGCCCTGCTGAAGCATTGCGTTCTGTTGAACTGCACCAAGTGCTCACTCTTTCAATTTTCTTTTTTTTGGCCACACCGTGCAGCTTTAAGGATCTTAGTTCCCCGACCAGGGATCGAACTTGGGCCCCGGCAGTGAGAGTGCTGAGACCTAACCACTGGACCACCAGGGAATTCCCTCAATTTTCTATATTGATGAAAAGTTTAAAGATGTTTATGTGGTCTTATAATAAATAGATTAATGATCTTTTGTAAGTGACGACTTGTGTTAATTTTTTTTTCTTTTTTTAATAAATTTATTTATTTTTGGCTGCGTTGGCTCTTCATTGCTGTGTGGGTTTTCTCTAGTTGCAGTGAGTGGAGGCTACTCTTCGTTGCAGTGTGCGGCTTCTCATTGTGGTGGCTTCTCTTGTTGTGGAGCACGGGCTCGAGGCGCACAGGCTTCAGTAGTTGTGGCATGTGGGCTCAGTGGTTGTGGCTCGCAGGCTCTAGAGCGCAGGTTCAGTAGTTGTGGCGCATGGGCTTAGTTGCTCCGCAGCATGTGGGATCCTCCCAGACCAGGGCTCAAACCCGTGTCCCCTGCACTGGCAGGCGGATTCTTAACCACTGTGCCACCAGGGAAGCCCTTGTGTTAATTTTTACAGTCTATTAATATTTCTAATAGTTGTACACTCTCCTCCCTCTGTTAAGGGACCTCTGGCATTAAGCTGTGGCTGGTATCTAGTGGAGATTAGCAGTTGTCTCAGCTCTGGGATTGAGCCCACTGGTGTCTCTTGATCTAGATTTGAAGGGGATGACTAGTAATTTATTACAGTGAATAATATTTAAAGTACTTAAGTCACTGTGTGATTTATTTTTTCTATTTATATTTTAAATGTGAATTGTATTGGCTTCCTCATTAGCCCTGTAATGCTACTCCCATTCACTTGCATTGTGGGCTTTCTTGAATGGGTGAGGGAGGGGTAGATGAAGCAGTGATCAGATAGTCAAGGAGCCAGCAGCCTCCTTATCTGTGGTGTCATTCTAGAGAACAGTAATGACTGAGGTTACGTTACTAGTTTGTTCTTTATGACTTGTTCTACAGTAGTGTCTGGGATCTCTTGTTTTATAGTCCCATCTTTTCTTTCCACTTTTACCCAAAGATAGATACTCAGTAAGGAATAAGGCTAGGCTATGTGAAGAAAACTTGAGCAGGATAATAATACACCTGTGTGATAGATGAGCAGGAATGATGCTATAAGCATTTCTTAGTTATGACACAAGAGTTATCACAAAATCAGTTTCACAACATGATAAATTAGTGAAATTTTTAGGAATGCTATATAAATGTTAACATATAAAGTCAATACATTGTGATTTTACCAGAAAGATAAGACTTGTTTATTTTTTAAGTGTATGGATTTCCTTACTTCATCTGTAGAGTATAGATCTGAAAAAAAGTCAACATCAAATTAAAAACTCAAGCTCAATTAGAAATTTAATTAGCCATATTTATTTTTTCTTTATAAAAAAATAATATATCTTAGGGACTGATTTCATTACTAACATGCTTATTATTTAATGATTAAAGTACCAGAAAAAGTTTAGTGTTGTTTACTTTTAGAGTGATTTTGGCTTTCATAAAAATCTAGATATCATACATGTGGAAGGTACGTTGTTGGAGAGGAAGTTAAGAACTCAACATAGTTTTCAAGACATACTCAGAAGGTAGCATTTTTATTTTTAACATCATTTCATATATATTGTTGTACTAGGAGATTCTCAGAGGACTCATGGGGCCATTTCTCACTTTTGATTGTCCGGAACTGGAATATCTTTATTTGGAGGAATTCCAAGGTAATTGGGGGAGGGGGCATTGAAGGAAGCCAAAAGGCTGGAGTTGAGTCCTCACTCAGCTTTCTTTTATCTTTATGAAAGACAGCTTGGGCCTGAACCAGGCTCAGCTTGTTATCTGCTCCCATCTGAATGGAGGCACCAGGACAGCCAGTGGCCCTGGCAGGTGTAGCTGTGGTGGAGGTGAACCCAGCAGCACCAGGCTGGTGTATGAAGGCTGTTCCCGTGGCAGGATTTTAGCCATGCTTCACTTTCCTTGCTTGCTCTCCATTTCTAGGCCTGGCTCTCCACGATTCTGGATGATTCTGGGGACTAGCTAATATTCTTCTGGTATGTCTCTGCTGATAGACTTTTTGTTTTTGCAACCAAAAATCCCAGTGAATAATGAGTCTATAATTTCCATTGTTGCTTTTATTTTATTTTATTATTATTTTTGAAGTTTTTCAGTTTTATTTATTAATTTATTTTGGCTGCACCACACGGCTTGTGGGATTTTAATTCCCCGACCAGTGATCGAACCCGGGTCCACGGCAGTGAAAGCCCGAGTCTTAACTGCTAGACCGCCAGGGAATTCCCTCCACTGTTGCTTTTAATACGCCAGTATCCATGTCATAGGTCAGAGTTAAATTGTCTTCATACCCTCACTAGCTTACTTGTTAACCGAATATTTTCATAAAGTATTTCATTCAGGTTCTTAGAGGGCTCAGTACGCCTTACTAGAGATTGGAGATCTCCCAGCTTGTTATAAAAGTTTAAAGCTCCTGCTTTTGACTGCATTAGTTAGGAAAACTCGTTCCTTTTGATTTGCTTGGGTTGAGCCAAATCAGCTTCTAAAATGTGTCCTATTTTACCAGCACAAAAATAACATTAATTGTAACCCTTCATTTGTAAGGTAGCCTCAGGGCTGCCCCGGCTGATTACGTAGATCATCTAGGGGACGGTTATGGGTTGAATTGTGTCCCCTGAAAAGATGCTGAGGTCTTGTGGCAGGACTTTAGTCCCAACACCATGTACCCATGAATGTGAGCTTATTTAGAAATAGGGTTTTTGCACATGATTAAAATGAAGTCATTTGAGTGGGCCTGATCCAGCATGACTATGTCTTTATACAGTATAAGGGGAAATTTGGACCCAGACACATGTACAGAGGGAAAAAGATGTAGAAGCATGGGGAGAATACCATCTATAAGGCAAGGAATGTCTGAGGCTAACCAGAGCTGGGAAGAGGCCTGGAAGAGATTCTCCCTCCCAACCCTCAGAAGGAAGTAACCCTGCCAAGTTGATCTTAGACTTTTAGCCTCCAGACGGTGAGATGATGAATTTCTGTTGTTTAAGCCACCCAGTTTGTGGTGCTTCGTTACAGCAGCCCCAGGAAACTAAATCAGAGACCGTTACTAATTTAGGCAAGCCTAGTCATGTATCCACAGGGCTACATACTCTCTGAGGGCACTTACTCTGCTGAAAACTGCTGAGGGCAGCTCTGCCACCAGCTGCATTTAATGTGTCTGAGCACGGTGTACCAGCTGGTCTGCTCTATCATCGGCATTAATTGAGGAAAATTCTTGACATGCAACCAGTTCAGATAAATTAATTAAAATCCCTAACACTGTATGACTTGAACATTTTTATTTTTAGGAAACCACTATTGGTCTTAAATTCTGTACGTAAAAGCCATAAAATTTAGTAGTCTTACTTAAAATATCCTTTATTTACTGTTCCTTCCTACCTAAAAACTGCATGTATTTTTCTTGTTTTGGGGGTAAGAACGGGGATAGGGAGGGCTGTTAGATGGCAAGGGGCTGATAATCAAGGCAAGTGATACCAGCGACGAACCGGCCAAGAGTTTTCCATCAGTCATATTGTCTTGGGTTACAGGTGTTTGCTTGAGAGAAGAAGTAACTACCAGAGACAAGGAGTATATCTTCAATTTTATTGTTTGGAACCTACAGTTGCAAAGTGTTTTCAGGTCATTTCTTAAACCACTGAATAATACATGTACACATATTTAGAAAACTTACAAAATGTTTTTTAGAAAGTTGTGCTCCAATAGGATTTACCCTATTTTACTGGCCAAGCATAAGCAAATATACCCCAAATGCAGTCTTATTGACATTTTCCTCTTACAGTCTATGGACATTTGTTTATTTAGGGCCATATGCATAGAACCTAGGGCATTATTTTACTGCAACATTTATAAAGAGGTTGTGAAACTTAAAAGTATGTTTTGTATGAAGAATACGTAATAACTGTAAACATCAAGAAACATTCTCACTCTTGCATCCTTTAGCTGCTGTTCGCTGACTCTGTGTAAGGTGAGGGCTCCCATTTCTTACTGAATCATTTCTACGGTAACGAGCAGGCTCACGTGGTCCCCCCACCCCCTTAAGCAAGTATTTGTTCCTTGTGCATAAATCATTCATTTCGTCGGTCTGGGTATTTCCTGAGCACCCGCTCAGAGGGGCACCCTCTCAGGCAGGAGTTCTCATATCTGTGCCAGAGAATGACTGAGAGTGACTGTTCAGATTTGGAGGCACAGCTGACTTTAGGTTTAGGTATACCACTGAAAAAAATCAACCTTGGCTCCGCTCTGGATTTCCCATAACTGGGGGAGGGGGCGGAGTGTGTGTGTGTGAGACTAGAATCAGTGCTGCCATCTTGCTGGGGAGAGACAGGTGCAGGCTTAGACCTACACCTTCTCTAAGAAGGTTCTCTTCTCATGACACCTTCCCATTAGGAAGAAGGAGGAAAGAAGCAGAGGGAGAACTGATAGAATCTCATAAGATTATTAGTAGCTAATGCCATGTGTCAGGCACTCTGCTGCTACTCCTTAGCAAATACGTGTTTAACAAGTGTAAATGGCCTTTAGCTCTGACTCTTCTATAATGTTAAGTTGGTCCTGGGCATCCTGGTCTTTCCTTCCCTTTCTCCCTGCCCCTTGACTGCATTCTGCAGCTCCTGGCCTTTTCCATTATCTGCTGCACCTCTTGTCCCAGCTCCTCAAAGGCACACGGTGCTGCAGGAGGGAACGCCACTCTGTGTTTAGTCCGTTAAACTCCCTATAACAACACGCGCTAAAAAGGAAAAAACAGAGACTAGAAATAAAGCAGAGACTTCTTCTACATGAGTCTGGGGCTCCTGATAGTTAAAAAGAGAGGAGACCATTAAGTATCTTTCTGAACAGTTAACTGGATAAAATTGAAAGAGTGCGGGACTGAGGTCAGAAGGCCCAGGTGCAGGTCTGGGATCTGTCACTTTTAGCTGTATGGCCTTAAAAGATGTCAATTCTTTCTGAGCTTTAGTTTCCTCATCTGTCAAGTGGGAAAAACAATACCTGTCTTGCCCACCAAGGAAAGTTATGGGCATCAAATAAGATAATGTGCTTAAAACTCCCTTGTAAGTGATAAAGTTCTATGTAAACATAAGTTTGGTGGATTAGAATGGATATAAAGGAGAAAAATGATGTGTATGTTTTAGAATTGTTTATAAAATTTTATTAAAATTTGCATATGTAAACTAAAGATGGTTGGCCTTCTCCTCATGGGCCCCATTTTCATTTCTTTTCCTGTGTGTTCATTAAGTTGCTGATCCTGAGTGATGATGTCAGTGTCTTCATTTACAACCCTCTAAGCTCAGCTTCTAGGAGACTGCAAGGATGCTCCGCACCATCACAAAGCCAGTTCCTAAAAGGTAGACTTGAATCTCACTTGAGAAAAAAATACAGTTCCATTAATGGCAAGGAGAATTTTTGGCTACTGGTATAAAACTATGATCACTGCCAAAACTGAAAGAAGTATTAGAGAAAAACTTCCATGGCAATGACTTCCTGCAGAAAACTGGATCCGACCTTCAACTGCTGGATAAATTACTCTCATTTTTGAGATGTATGCGGAAACCACGTTGATATCTTGGTCACCTAGAAAAATACATACATTATTTTAACTACAGAAAAAATAATCATCAATTAACAGTAAGAAGGGGAAAGCCAATGTACTTCTCGAAAGTCCTTTGTAATTAGATATGAGGGAAGATATTCCTTTCATAAGCAGGGATAAAGTGTCACAGAAGACAAGAACAGTGGCGATCATAAGTGCAAAGAATCTGATTGCTTTTTCATGTTCCAGATGTGAAATGTGCCCATTGTCCAATAATGGACAATTGGGGGGAATAAATCGTCTAAGCTCTGAGATGACTCAAGATAGAGGCTCTTGTCATCAATGCCTCTGAACCACTCCGGACTGAGGGCATTAGGAAGCTGGGTCAATATCAGTTAGCTGAGACATAAAAATGGCTTGTTTTTTTTGGCTTGCCTGCTCAGGAATCATTTTCACGTAACTGATGGTGAGGCAATGGAGTCTTCACTTGCAAAAGAGAGGAGAACGGACAAATACTAATCGCCTGTAACTACAACAAACCCCTAGGGACCTGACAGACTTTTATTTTAAAAATGCCACACTACAAATCATATATCTGATAGGGCGGTTAATATCCAAAGTCTATAAAGAATGTACACAACTCAAATACAGATGACCAAAAAGCACGTGGAAAGATGCTCAACATCACTAATCAGGGAAATGCAAATAAAACCATAATGAGATATCACCTCACACCTGTTAGAACGACTGTTATCAAAATGACAAGAAATAAGTGTTGGTGAGGATATGGAGAAAAGGAACTCTAGTGCATTGTGTGCAGAAATGTAAATTTGTGCAGCCACTATAGAAAATAGTAGGAGGCTCCTCAAGACATTAAAAATAGAACTACCATATGATCCGGCAATTCCGCTCCTGGGTATTTATCTAACTAAAATGAAAATAGTAATTTGAAAAGATATATGCCCGGCCCCCCGCCATGTTCATTGCAGCATTATTTACAATAGCCAAGATAAGGAAATGAGTATCCATCAGTGGAAGAATGGATAAAGAAGATGTGATATATATATACACACACACACACAATGGAATACTCTTCAGCCATAAAAAAATGCCCTCTTGCCATTTGCAACAACAGGGATGGACCTTGGGGACATTATGCTAAGTGAAATAATTCAGAGACAGGAATACCATGTGATCTCATTTCTGTGGAATTCAACAATAAAAGCAAGCTCAGATACAGAGAACGGACTGGTGGTTGCCAGAGGTGGGGGGAGTCAGGGGTAGGTGAGGATGCAAACTGGGTGAAAGGGGTCAAAAGTTATTACAGACTTCCAGTTATAAAAAACGGAAGCCCTGGGGACGTAACGTACAGCACAGTGAATATAGTTACTAATACTGTATTGCATATTTGAAAGATGCTACGAGGGTAGATCTTAAAAATCCTTATTACAAGAAAAAAAATTTGTGTGCGTGATTATGTGAGGTGACAGATGTTAACTAACTGGTGAGCATTTTGCAATGTATGCAAATGTCGAATCATTATGTTGTACACCTGAAACTAATATAATGTTATATGTCAATTATACCTCAATAGAAACAATATATTACTATCAATATAATACTTAGAAAAGAACTCTTCTCTGCAGTGGTTCTCACCCCTGGGTATACATTAGAATCACTGCAAGAGACTTTTGCCCCACCCAGGTAAATCAGAATCTCTTAAAAGTTGGGACCAGTGCATTGGTATTTAATTTAAAATGCTCCCCAAGTGATTCTAATGAATCGCCAGAGTTGAGAAGCCTTAGGACCAAGGCTTCCTCAGCCTTCTTCTATGTAAGGTCCTTCTCTCCAACACCCATCAGTCTGGCCTTGGGTGATGCACAGTCATCAACTTCTTTGTTTCATGCAGGGCTCGAGAGGACACCTTTTAAGCCTGCCTTTTCATTTCCTATCACGGGATAGGTGGAAGTGCCTGGCGCCTTTCCTCCCAGGAAGGGCTGTCTCCTTTGCCCTGGACCTGTCCTTCACCCTCCTTGGGATACACAGCGAAAATGGCAGTCCCCTATGATAAGGCTGAAGAGGAACCTGGCTGAGCTCCTTCCTGGAGACAGATGGCAGGGAAGCTGTGCATGTGTCTTGTAAACACACTAGTTTCTGCCCTGGAGAACAGGAAGGGGTAGTGTATTGGCAGTGAACTCTATGCATAGGAGGTGGTTCTCAGTTGGATTTTTTAAAATGCGCAGGGGGTATAATGACCCTCACTGCTGCTGGAAATATCAGCTGGGGTCAAGTGTGGTGGTTCCTATAATTTGCTCCAACCCACTGTGCAGAACGGGGCAGGGGACATATCCCATCCACACCTACCTGACCTGTTTACACGAAAAGCTTCTTCAAGAGAGTTAAGACGATTTAATATGGTTTCCCACATCCAGCCTAAAGTTCTAGAAGTCTGGTTTTTCTATAAGTGCCACACTGATTGATATTTCACAATTTAAATAGCTGCTTATGTGTACTTAAAAGAGTTTTAAAACACATTTTACGTAAAAATGTTTTTCCCTGGGCTTGGGTGGATGGGTACGTGTGCTGGGGAGAGGCAGGGCAGTATTCCCCCAGGCCGTGCTGCTGTTTCCCAACAAACAAAGCAGCAGGAAGTGGTCGGCAATGTGGGGACGTGCCCTCCGAGCATCATGCGTAGCTCCCCTCTTGGGACCAGTTCTGTTCTCGGGTACCTCTGGGCTAGGGAGGGGTGGAGACACTTGTGCTTACCAGAGTCATGTTTTAACACTTCGTCTTTTATCATCCGGAATCCATCCCCACCGTTGGCAAGGAAGCTCGGGAGGATCACCTTGTACACCTCATCCGTTCTGAGGGGCTCGTAACTGGGCACGCGACACTGGGTGCAAAGGACCTCTAATTTGACCACTCTGTCCCCGGGGTTTCGGGAAAGATCGTACACCACGTGAATTCCTAGAAAAGAAATAAGCCTCTATGTTTTCACTGGATCCAAAGGGAAATTTCTGTTTTCTAAGAAAGGGCCAACTCTGGAATCGGGGCACTGGGCTTAGTTTTCATTTAGTTTGAGCTTGAGTGAAATTTCAGCAAGAGAGCTGAGGTGACATTGCAGCTACCCTATCTGGTTAGGTTCGTCCTTGAGTCCTTCTGGGAGGTCTGAGAACCCCCGGGAGGAAAACTGGCTCTGGCCCAGAGTGGGCAAGAGGTGACTCTGCAGGGAGAAAACAGACCTTTTTAAAATCCTGAGTTAATTGGTCCAGCACCTTGGTTCAGTGGCTCTGGAAAATGAGGAACAGATGACAGGCACAGAACCTTGTACCATCTTGATGACTAAGAGATGTTAATAATTTGGGCTTGCGTGACTTTCACAAAACATACGACTACCCAGCACTGTGCTGGGGCACCAGAGCCCCGGTGTTCCCTCCACTCTGTCCTGGAAAACACAGAATATTTGGGCTACCCCACAGGCAGCAGCCTGGACCCCACCACACTCTGCGGCCCCTCGATCCCAGCAGCAGAGTGCCCTGCAGAGGGAAGACTTCACAAAGCAATCACAGCCCTCAGGTGCGGCCCGCTATCTACAGGCCGGAAACTGAGGCCAGAATGTGGTGTCAGAGTCAAACAAGATTATTCATATTAATTTAAAGTTGAATTCATTGGACTGTGGACTTAATTATTGATGAAAGCATTTCAGAAGTCCACGACAATTTGGGAAGCATTTGTTTTCCTTCCGTTTTCACTGCAATCCATCAGATAAGCAGGCACATTTTCTCACCGTGCTCCGAGAGGCTGAGGGCTTGTGCCCCAGGCCCCGCTGGAACCGCAGCCAAGTTCCTATGTCTTGTCCAGGCTGCCCCGCCCAGAAATCATCCTTGTTAATACTTATTGGACACTGCATTCCTTTGAACTTCTGTATGGTTCCAGGCAATCACAGAAAAAACAGACAAAAAAAAAAAAAAACCTTTTCCGTTTTTTTACGAAGAATATTGAATGTTGAAGCAACTAAGATTTTAATAGAAACTAGACCTCAAGGCAGCTGACCTGCTTAGAGTTTGGGGGGCCAGCTCCTGCAGAGAAGATCATCTGATGTCCAAATCAGACGTGGCAAATAGTGCTCATTTTCGGGGCCTTGGGGCTTTGACCCCGACCTACTCCAGTGGTCTGGCCATTGAAAGACTATGCGTTGGTGGTGGGTGTGTGAAAACCCGAACAGGCCTGACCAGGAGGTCCTGGTAAGGGGGGAGCTAAGCCAACCAGCAGGAAAGCCCACCTCACCTTGCACAGTGACTTACCGCCCACCTGCAGGAACTCCCCTGTGGACTGGCCGTAGCGGTACACGCTGTGCTCGAAGGCCTTCTTCAGGGTGGAGCCTTTTAATTGGACCAGGTCAAAGGTGCCTCCAAAGGGCAACACAGCAGCCAGGTTCTCCCAGGTAATTGTGCCTGAGGGTAGTCACAGATGAGGCGAGAAGGAAAACAGCTGGAGAACTCGCACACCCCATGACCGGTGTCCTTTAGGACTGGCGGAGCAGGTGAAGGAGACAGGGGCACAGGGATGCTCTGAGGACAGCACAGATGTGTCTAAGCGTTCCTGATACTTAGGGGGAGAACGGAACCAAGAGGCCTCTGGCCGTGCCCTCCACCACGGAGGCTGACGCTTTTTTTTTTTTGCGGTACGCGGGCCTCTCACTGTTGTGGCCTCTCCCACCGCGGAGCACAGGCTCCGGACGTGCAGGCTCAGCGGCCATGGCTCACGGGCCCAGCCGCTCCGCGGCATGTGGGATCTTCCCGGACCGGGTCACGAACCCGCGTCCCCTGCATCGGCAGGCGGACTCTCAACTACTGCGCCACCAGGGAAGCCCAAGGCTGACGCTTTTTGACAGCGTTATCAGGGGAGGCTACAACAGTGTCTTGAATATCTGTCTGGTTGGTTTGTTTTACCATATGTTATAATCCTGGATACCTGTAAATGCACTAAAGGAACGTATCCAGCCCTTTTTTCCCAGCACCTAAGATGGGCAATTTTTTTTGGCCATGCCGCATGGCATGTGGGATCTTAGTTCCCCGACCAGGGATGGAACCCGTGCCCCCTGCAGGGGAAGCGCAGAGTCCTAACCACTGGACCTCACCGCCAGGGAAGTCCCAAGACTGTCAATTTTGTCCTCCTCTTTCCAGATGGCCAGGTGGAGGCCGTCACTATTTTGCATACATCAGCAACCATTTACGTTTTGCTGTGTGAATCAGAAGTTTAGCTAAACCTTGGTGCCAGTAAGGCTAGCTGCTCCCTCTGTGAGCAAATGCATCCAAGAACACACAAGCCTGTGTGCGCCCTTCAGGTGGGGCACTGACTTGAGTGGCCGAAGGGCCTGGCACGGTGGGGGGGTCCTGGGGGACTGGTCAGACAGCACGCTGAGCTGAGGCCGGGGGCCGGGAGCATACCGTTGTTCCGCTCGTCAATGGGCGACCGGATGCCACCTCCGTTTAAAATGCACATGGACACGTGGTTCCAGGACATCTCATCCGGGTGTCTCAGGTTGTTGTTAATCTGCAACAGCAGCATGAATTTACACACGTTATTCTGGGTCCTCCTCCTTCGGGTCAGTGCCTGGAAACTGGGTAGCTGCACCGGGCAAACAAAGCTGCTGTTCCCCTGCTCCTGTGGGTGCCCGGAGCTTTCTCGAGTGTAATACATCAGAACTAGTTTTACGCTCTGAGAAGCAAACCTCAGATACTGTGACCAGTCCCAGGTCAGACTCTTGAGTAGCCAGTAGCCCTGAGCCCCTCTCCTAAGACCCCTGCAACCCGCCAGGCCAGGGGCCCTTAGCAAAGGCAGCACTTGAAGTAGGAGGAAGGGGCTTCTGTGCAGACAGACCCACGGGGCTGCTCCCCCAGGGCCTCCTCCAGGGCAGGACCCACATTTGCTCCTGAGGGCGGAGCCCAGAAACCTTTCAACTCCAGACCTCAGGCCACAAAGGACCCTGGCATCCATGTCTAGGTCCCCAGCCAGTTCCCAAGTTGGCAATTTTGGAGACAAGAGAGAGACGGGGGAGCCCCTGAAATGCGGGGGGAGTCAGTTTCATTCTTCCTTTTCTTTTACAAAACATATGTTTAGTTACAAGAAATAAAACGAATTACATTCTCATTTGAAAAAATATGGTGGTGGAAGAGGTGAGGGAGACACAGGGCCACAGGGCGGCTATTAGGGCAACACAGCTGCGGTGTTCCTGACGGTGTTCCTGACGCTTAGCGGGAGAAGGGACTCATCCTCTCTCTGTTACATAAGCCCTGCTAGAGCCTGGGGTGTTTCCTTCCAGAACTGCCTCTGCACACTCACAACTCTGGCTTCTCATTAGCTGCTTGTCTCGCACTGACCGTGCGATGCTGAGCCTCCAGCACTTGTCCCACCTTGGGAAGCGTGAGTGTCGTCATTTACTTGGCAGACATTTACTGAGTGTGGCTGCATCCCAGGTACCGGGCACCCGGCACCGAGCTGAGCCCAGACAAAGGAACGGCCTCCTGGGTGCCCCTGGGCGTGGTGAGTCTCAGCTGGAGACCTCGGCTCAGCACGGCCCTCCCGGGGGGCTGCCCGCAGACAGGTGAACAGAGGGGTGTTTTTGGTGTGGGATCTTGCCCCAACATGGGACTTGTTATTCTTGTGATAACTGCTTTGCTTGTGAAGGTGGTTCACACAAGGCCGAGTTCTCTGGGGTCCAGAGGACAGATCAGTGAAACACGCTGGCCTAGTTAGGCCCAGGCAGATGCATTTAATTCTATGTCTGCTTCTTGAGAGGAGCACAGTTTGTGGATTCAGGTCATCTTACCAAAGGAAAGCAACGTCCAATATTCAGACACCTAAGATGAGCACCTTGAAATAAAGGCTTCTGTCCTTTTTTTTTTTGGCTGCACTGCGCAGCATGCAGAACTCACCTGACCAGGGATCGAACCCGCACCCCCTGCAGTGGAAGCATGGAATCTTAACCACTGGACCGCCAGAGAAGTCCAAGGCTGCCGTTCTTGTAAAGCAATAAAGGGATGGCCCACTGGTCTGGTTTGGGCACCTTCCCAAGGTACCCAGTGTGATTACACGCCAAGCTTTTGTCTGGGGACTAATTTTTTTTTTTTTTTTTTTTTGCAGTGCGCGGGCCTCTCACTGTTGTGGCCTCTCCTGTTGTGGAGCACAGGCTCCGGACGCGCAGGCTCAGCGGCCATGGCTCACGGGCCCAGCCGCTCCGTGGCATGTGGGATATTCCCAGACCGGGGCACGAACCCACGCCCCCTGCATCGGCAGGCGGACTCTCAACCACCGCGCCACCAGGGAAGCCCTGGGGACTAATTTTTAAAAGTCCTCAATTCTGTAACTATCAAGTTGTCCGTCCTCGCATCCTCCCTCCCTAGGCACGGGCCCTGCACTCCTGTGGACCACTCACCACAGCATCACAAATCAGGTTGCCCATGTTGCATTCTCGAAAGCGGCATGACTGAGTGGTGCCATCCAGATAGACAATTGTTTTCCCCAGTTCCTGGGTCGAGTAATTTTCTAATTTTATCCGCCATTTGTTAATGTCTGCTTTTATGCTTGGATCTAGAAGAAAACAAACAAATCAGCCTGCAGTTAAAGCCTAAATGTTGGAGAAAGGCTCAAACGTCATTCAGCTCACCTGGCGTGAGTATACAGTTCTTTACCGTATTTGTGTACCTTTTGATTTTGACTGGGAAATTGCCTTAGGAACCTCTATTCCGTTTCCTGGGAGTACGACCCAGCTTGGATCTTAAAGACGTGCCAAGTAAATCAGCATCAACTGGTCACATCTGAATGAGTGTCTGCTGGCCCACCGGGGAGGGCATTAGTGGTGGGGAGACGATGAGAGGCCTAAGGACAGGTATAAAGGGCTGACACGTCCGGCTACAGGGTCCCGGCCCCTCCCTCTGGCTCTCCAGGGCCCCTGGTCACCAGTCCTTCCCTGTCTGATCACGGTAAGCAGGAAAGGGCAGGCGAGAGAGAAGCACAGAGGGTGTTCATGTACCCTGTATGAAATGCATGACATGAAACGTCTTTTCATTTTGATTCCCAGATCAAAAAGTAAGAAAGACACACACGCATTTGATGACCTGAAGCCCACGGAGACTGGGCTGCTTGCCCGGGCACACCGCCCCTGGTGGTGGGGCTGGGTGGAGCCCCGCTCACCCAGCCTGGACCCCTTTGCCCCAGCAATCAGCTCTCCTCTGGACATGGGCCAAGAGTGGCCCTCCTGCGTCAGGGTGAAGCTGGAAGAGACACAAGAGGCAGCGACACAGTGTCTGATGCTGAGAGGGCTTGGAGGAGCACATGGGGCTTTTGCAATTCGGGTGTGTTTTAAATCTCCTTCTCCATGAAGAGGGTAGAGTAAACTCAAGGGAGAAGCTCAGGTCTTCAAAAACATTGTCCTGAAACATGAACCAGAAAAGAAAAAGAAAAAGAAAAAAAAAATCCAGCCATCAAATCTTTGCATTGGTGGATCACTGCCCTGAATTTCACGTACCTTCCAGAATGCTGCTGTTGAGAAGGATGGGATTTCCATGTGAAGTGATGACGTTTCCTTTTTCATCAAACTCAACCTTCAAGTAGCCTAGGTATTTGCCAAAAGCATAGGCCTGGACCACAGGAACCTGCCGTCCATCATCGGACGTGACTATGAATGGGTACTGCCCCGCTGGCACCTCTTTGGAAGGTGGAGTGCCTGCAATGAAAGATCCAAAGTTGATCAAGTAGACCCTTGTTCACGGACGGCCGGGAGCCTGCAGGCCGCCGGCCAGGTGACTGCGAATTCTGAACTGACGATTTGCCAGCTGCTGCTCTACACAGCTGGTCTTTCAGAGCCCGGCTCGGGCATCTGCCCCTGTTTCCGAATGCCCTTTTGGCACGTGAATCCTTCCATTCTCAACCCAGCAGGGGTTGCTAAGCTCTTGCTAAGTCCTGGGCACTGTGCCCGGTGCTATGTGGCATACAAAGATGTGACACTGCTAAGACTGTCCCGCCTCCATCCTGACCCCAGCTCCAATCTCACCAGCCGGGTGGAGCAGCCAGGCCACTTCACCTCACTGTGCTTCAGTTTCCCCATCTGTAAAATGGGCAAAATAACGGGTTATTGCTGCCATCCTGGGCTTGGCAGTGCCAATTTCAAAGCCCTTGGGCGGCGGACTCTCGTGGCTACTGAGTCCTCCCTGGTGGCGGAGTCCTTCTGTGTGGGGGGAACGTGTCGGAGTCCCTGGTTTGGCGCTCCAGTGCTGTCGGGCCTCTGCGACGTGCCGAGGGGTGCTCCGGGCGAGAGTGGGGCGGGGGGACGGCGGGTGCACAGGCAAGCTGTGGGCAGTGCCGACTCCTGAGGTCCAGTGTCTCACGGTGACCTCTAGAAAGGGTCTGCTCTTCACTGGGCCCAGAAAACCCCATACAATCATGCAAATCAAGCGGTTCAAATCTTCGTGTTCACTTTAAGGACACTCGTGAAACTGCCCAGGCCAAAAGCCACCAAGTATTTGAAGGATGTCACTTTACAGAAGCAATGTGTGCCATTCCATCATTCCAATGGTGGAGTTGGTAGGTGCGCCCAGGCCAAACAGTGGGGCCAGACGCAGGGTCGGTGGCCCCCAAAAGGTGCTGAATTGTCACTGCACACGCTCAAAAATGCAGAGAGTAATGCTGAGCTTAAGGGCTTAGATGTAGATTCTCTGGTCATGGAGCACGTTCAAGTGAACAAAGCCCCAAGATGCGATGCAGGATTTACAGAGCTTGTGGTCAGATCAACACGAGCTCTCCCTGCCACATTGAGATGATCTTTCGTGAAAAAGAACAGACCGTTACTAAACCAGAAGAGGAGGTTGCACAGAAGAAAAAGATACCCCAGAAAAAACTGAAGAAACAAAAACTTATTACCCAGGAATAAATGCCACAAAAAAAATGCAAATAAAAGTAAAAGAAAAAAAAAAGGCAAAATAACAATTCCTATTTCACAGGAATGTTGAGAGGATTAAACATTTAAACTCTCTTGCGGGGACTTCCCTGGTGGTCCAGTGGCTAAGACTCCGTGCTCCCAATGCAGAGGGCCCAGGTTTGATCCCTGGTCAAGGAACTAGATCCCACGTGCCACAACTAAGTGTTCGCATGTCACAACTGAAGATCCTATATGCCGCAACTAAGACCCGGCACAGCCAAATTAAAACAAAACAAAACAAACTCTCTTGCAGACTGCCTGGCACAAAATAGATACTCAATAAATGTGGATTTCTTTCCCCCATGAGGGAATGGCAACCTCTAGAAACCCTAGACACACACTCCAGAGCTTAGACTCTTTAGTGGAAGATCAGCAGAAATGACAAGAAATTAACACAACATTATAAATCAACTATACTCAATAAAAAATAGAAATGACAAAAGGCCATCCTTAGGTTTTGTTGCTGAGTTCTGTGTCCCCTCGGGTGCCTTGAGGAAGAGCCACATTCACCGGGGCGGCCGACCGGCACACACACCTCCCGCCCCAGCCAGATCGCAGACCTGCCGGGTTCTGCTGAGTTCTGTCTCAAAGGGGAGCCCTGGCGTGAGCCTGGGAGCCACTTATCTCAAAGGGGAGCCAGAGGCTGAGTCCCATCCCAGCACGGCCTCCCGGACACACGCCATGTGAGGGTGGGAGCCCGGCACTCGGAGCATGAGCCCTGGGCTCTGACCACCTGGCACGTTTCAGTTCTGCAGCTGCACCCCTCCTCTGGGTGCCCTGTACTTCCCATCTCACCTCCGGCGAGAGCAGGATCTCATCTGGGCTGTTCTGCGTCAGAGACTATAGAACAGACACCCTTGACCCACTACTCGTTCTATCACCTCCCTCTGCACACCCATTACCAGCGCTTCCTATCAGATGTTCACTGATTGCCCGGAGAGCTTCAGCTTGTGTTGGTTCCTCACTGGACCAGTTATGGGAGTCAGCCAGGAGCCAGCCCTGGGCTAGATCTCATTTAATCCTCCAGGCATCCCATGAGGCCGCTCCTATTATTATCCCCACACTGTAGACCGGAAGACCAGTTGTCACAGGCATGTGTCCATGGTCACGCAGCTGGTATGGGAAGGAGGGCGGGTTGAAAAGCAGGGCTGTGAGGCACCGGAGCTTGTGTTCTCTCCACCACCCAACACAGCCTCCGACGTGCTGTTCTCAGAGGGCCCGCAAGAGCTGGTTTCCAAAGGACACTCACCAAAGCAGGTGCAAGCCCAGGGGCTGCACCTTTGTGCCCCAAGCTGTGTCTGGGCTTCCCTTTTCACTGAAGACATTATGTTGTACACCTGGGTTTATGAAAAACCCAGTCCTGCCTTGCTCCTGAGCCAAAAGCAGCCCCTTTAGCTCAGTAACCACAGAAGTGCTGCAAATACCAACATTTCACCAGCAGGAAATATTCATAGCTGTGGCCCATCTTAATTTCCCGTTGTCTTACTTCCTCTGGATAAAGAAGAAAGCCTTGGAATTTTATTTTTACAAAAGCACGGACTTGAGATCCAGTGCAGGCCGTGTCCCATCTCCACTGGCACAGGCTTACGGGTGGCCAGCAGATGGTGGCTGTGACTGCCATAGATGGTCTGATGCATTGCAGAGTAGCATTCCGTTTTGTGGTGGTCCTTGGGCAGACTTGGAGCCTGGCCTTTACTTCAGGGGACGGGGATGTGGCAGCCCCCTAACCTTCTCAGCTGGGCACGGTTAGGGAAGGTGGTTCCTCCTCTGAGCCCAGAGAAGCCTGGCAACGTGCAGTTCCAAGTATGTCCACAAGGTGGAGCGCAACACATCGTCCAGGAGGAACAGGCCCTACATCTGTTTCAGAAAGGGGTCTGGCAGATTCCTGGAAACCCAAGAGAAGGGCAAGCCTGGCTTTTTTAGCCTTTATTTTTTCTGCCTTCCATAAACATATCTGAGTTTAAACAGAACGTAAAAATTCGGAATCGAACTATGGGGTCAGATGCCTCATCAGATCAGCTTGCTGTTTACAAACAGGAGCTACCAACCCCGGCTCCTGTAGGACAGGGGACTTTCTCCGGTGCTGAAAGGCCTTGAAGAACAAAAGATGTGTCATCTTCATCTCGGATGGACTTCATCGGGGACAAGGAGGACGTTTCCCACGTGGCTGAGGCAATAGCCAGTCTAGTTTGGCTCCAGTCTGCGTTCCCCACAGCTGGGCCCTCTCTCCGCTTCCTGTCCACTTGGCAACCCCAGAAAACCACTGGCAGAGAAAGCAATCCAGGGCTTCCGAGTCCCCACAGCACTCCATTCAGCCACAGAGGCTCACGCCCCAGATCGCCTCTCCACACACAGAGCCACAGATCTGTCTTTAGAAACGCAGCCTGTCCTCTTGGCAGGGGGAAAATTGTTTACCAGAACTCTATTCCAGCCTTTTGGCAAATTAGTCCTCTTGGAAGCAAGCCTTGGAGGAGCCAGAAGCTGTGGGCTGACATTTAGAGCTGCTAACAGGGCATTCCCTAGAACAGGGAGGGTGTCTGAGGGAACGAACAGCAGCCCCTCAGGAATGTGGGCGTTCCCAGCGCCTGCCCAGCTGATACAGAGCAGGGCCCTGTGGGACTCCTGGGCACAAGGCTCCTTGCTTGGCACCTGGCAAACAAACGCTGTCCTTACCTTCACTACAAGCCGGTGTCAGTGGATTGGCTTTTCTGCATGGCGGGTGAGCAGACCCACATTCGGTTGGATAGCAACACTACAATTTTTGACATGAGCATCATAGCCTATCAGACCCACATGATGTGGCCCAGCTTCATCTAGACCCTCCACCCTGCACCTCAGCAATCTTAGTTTCTCCCATTCCTAGACCACACCCGCCTCCATAGTCATGAATATAGAGTAAGCCCTGGAACCAGAGGCCCACAGGCAAATTATTTACATCTTTTTGTTTCAGTTTATTCATCTATAAAAGGAGAAAATAACAATACCTGCCTTAGAGGTTGTTTCGAGAATTAAAGAAGTTAACACAGCACGTGAAGCCTGACTCAGGTAAATGCTCAATAAAGGTTAGCGATAGTTATTTACCAAGTTACCTCCTGGACATTTTTCTGATATTAGCCAAACGTCAGTTCCTCAGGAGAACACTCTCTGATGATTCCCCAGACGTGGTCAGGCCCTCCGATACCTGCTCTCCCAGCACTGTGTACTTCTCCCTTCACAGCATGCTTTGTAATTACATATAATATGATTGATTTCTTTGCATACTTAAAAAAATCTGACCGGCATCAGGATCCCTTTCAAGCCAGTAAGTTCCATGAGGGCAGAGGCTGCTGTGTCTCTGGGGCTGGCCCAGCACATAGTAGGTGGTCAATAAATGTTGAACGACTGATTTTAAGTGGTTTAGCCAACAGTTTTCCAGAGATCAGACAAGATTTACATGCCCTTCCTGTGGAGGAATCCATATGTCAAGGGGAGTCATGCCCCATCCCCCAACTCCCCTCCATTCAATTTCCTCAACTAATGAGCCGGGTGGGGCTCATAAAGCTGAACACTTGCTTGTCGAGAGAAAGGGTTTTGGTGCCAGCTCCCTTTTAATCTTGTTTCACAACCTTGGGAGAGACTTTTAACTCCTGGGACCTAAATTTATTTCCCGTACTTGTAAAACAAGAGATTTGATAGTGTTTGACACCAAAAGTGGTTTAATTTTTTTTTTTTTTTAAGTTATGAGCATCTTTCACATGCAGGAAGTCTTGTGGCATTGCAAGCCATGAAGTAGGCTGGCCAAGATGCCCTTTTCCCCCCGGGCAGTCAGGCCAACTGCTGTCAAAAGGTATTCCGCAACCAGAGGCGTGAGTCACTGTCTCCTCAGCCATCTCTGTACCCGACCCTGATACACAGGCTGTCATGTCTCCTCCAGGGAACTCAAGGGGCCACTGACATTCTCCATATTGGGACTGTGTCCCTCTGTTTTGTACATGCTTCGATATACTGCCCACATTCTGGCTCTTGGACATTCAGTGATGACCGGAAGGTCTAACAGTGATGATGTATCTTCAAGTGGTACCCAGAGTGGGCATAAACTCTCATGAAGTCCAATCCGGGTTGTCTGCCTATACCCGGTCCTGACTGGCTGGGGTAAATAAGAGACCCCGGCAGGGTGGGAATGGGTTCACAGACATTCACTCACTCAACAAACACCTCCAAGCTCCAACAAGTGCCCAGTGTGTGGGACTCCACTGTCCCGTGGAGCCAGGCCTGAGGGCTTCGCTTCATCTTTTTGAGGCCTGGAGAGGCCACTCACTGGGGAAAGAGCAGGGGATGGAGTGATACCCCACACTGTCCATCACCCTCTTCTCTTCACGGAGGATCTAAGCCAGGGTGACTATCCTTCCAGACACCAGACTTCCCATTCACTTTTTACCTTATAGAACAGGGTTTTATATAAAAATTAAAAACAAAATCATAACAATGCAGCCATCCCCTGGTTCCATCACTATGGCCTGTTAAAATGCAAAGTCCAAAGGAATGGGCTGGAGAGAGAGAGACTGATTTTCATCTTAACATGCTTTGCAGTTCCATCTGAAATTAAAAAGGAGGTCCACAGGACCATGAATTGATGTAAACCTGATATTCTGTTTTAGGGAATATCAGCATTTAGCTGGACAGGGCATTCCAGAGTGGTTCTGTACCCTGGGAAACGCTAGGTGTTTCTATTCAGTGAGGTTCTGAACTGCTGATTTCCACAAAGCATTAGCTTCGGCCACAGTGGCGGGCAGTGGAGCACACGATGCACAATTCAAATGGGCTCATCTCAGAACCTGGAGGACTTCTGGTGGGGAAGCCTGAAGCTCTGCTTCCGCAACATGACAGACGATTTGGAAATTTCCTTTCACGTGAGACGTCAAAACTGACAACCGTATGAGTTTCTAGGCTTGGGGGAAATTCATAAACTGAGGACAAGAGATCTGAGTGAGGCACAGCCAGGCTGCTTGGGACAAAGCACTGCATTCCCAGGTTCTTATCTTTTAAAAGTAAGAAGATACATTTGGTCCTTTGTGTATTTAGCTCAGATTCTCAAATTGAGTATATGCCTCTCCTTTTTAAAAAATGTAACACATATATTTATAAGAGTTCAAGTTGTGAAAGTAACCAGATCAGGCCCAAGATGGAGCCGCTCATGCTAAGATTCCCATCAGCAAACCAGAACTCAACTGTGCTTCTGTGTGTCTCTCCCAGAACAGGCAGGCCCGGCGCTCCCAGCCCCGCAGGCCCGTGCCACACAGGCTCCAAGACCTCCCTGCGCTCCACAGAAGGGAAGTTAACCATCAGCAATGCCCAGGGCAACTTCCTTGTTTCTGCTCCCTTTGGTCTCTAAGACCCTCTGGCCTCCTATAGCTCTTCCGAGCCCCCTTTTCTCTGCCAGATCGGATGCTGCGTCACCCATGAATTGCCAAATAAAAGCCTACTGATCAGTACGTTGTCTGTGGAAAATTTTCTTTTAATAAACTTTAGGATTAATGGTTCAGTTTCTAGGGTTTAAGAGAGGTTAAAATTTTTTTCTTTTTTATCAAAGTAAAACTAGCATGACAATATTTGGCAATTGGAGAAGAAAAATTTAATTGCAGTCCCACCCCTCCATGGCAATAACCAATATAATTTCTGTGAATTAAAAAATGTATATATGTATGAAGAGAACAGACTTGTGGTTGCCAAGGGGGAGGGAGGGTGTGTGAGGGAAGGATTGGGAGTTTGGGATTAGCAGACGCAAACTAGTATATATAGATGGATAAACACAAGGTCCTACTGTAGGGCACAGGGAACTATATTTAATATCCTGGGATAAACCATAATGGAAAAGAATATGAAAAAGAATGTATATATATGTATAACTGAACCACTTTGCTGTACAGCAGAAATTAACACAACATTGTAAATCAAGTATACTTCAATTAAAAAAAATATATGTAGGGCTTCCCTAGTGGCACAGTAGTTAAGAATCTGCCTGCCAATGCAGGGGACACGGGTTCAAGCCCTGGTCCGGGAAGATCCCACATGCCGTGGAGCAACTAAGCCTGTGTGCCACAACTACTGAGCCTGCGCTCTAGAGCCCATGAGCCACAACTACTGAGCCCACATGCCACAGCTACTGAAGCCCATGTGCCTACAGCCCGTGCTCTGCAACAAGAGAAGCCACCGCAATGAGGAGCCCGTGCACCGCAACAAAGAGTAGCCCCCGCTTGCTGCAACTAAAGAAAGCCCGCACACAGCAACAAAGACCCAACTCAGCCAAAAATAAATAAACAAAAACAAACAAATAAATAATAAATAAAATATGTATGCGTGGATAGCAAAGAGGGGGAAATGGGTGGCAGAATCCATTCTAGGGAGAATATCATTTTCTGTCTAGTAAACACCTGTGAGAGGCCCAGGGTCCGCCAGGCTTCCCTAATGACGGTCTTGGGTCCCCGTTCCTCGAGGCAGACCTGCCTGGAAGGCCGGGTCCCCGACAACGATGGGGATGGTGGAGCAGGGGTGCACACAAAGAGCTTGGTTTTTTGCATAAAAATAGTGGGAGAAAACTTGAGTTTCAGGGGTAGCCTTGGATCAAGGGGGTGTGGACAGGAGTAAAAGGAGGGGAACCTGGAATGGGAGGAGGGCAGGCTGCGGAAGAAAGTCAGCCAGTGAGGCACGCCCTGGGGTGGCAGAGACTTGGAAGGCAGAGTCATCCCAGGCTGCACAGCAGCGGGTGCCCTGCTGTGCCTGGCCGACTTGGAAGGAAGCTGCCTCATGTGGATGGAATTCAGGGAGACTGAGAAGAAAGGGCACTCTTCCATTATTTGGGTCTCTGCTGCATGGACAAGAAGAATGGTTTGAAAGAGGCAAGAACAGAGGGGACGCAAGTAAGAATGAGGACCTAGGGGATCAGGAAAAATACAGGCTCCCCAAGGAATGATCAGATTTTGGGGGGAGGGGGTGAGAAGAGCTCCAGTATTTCCCGAGTTTTGTAGGATAAAGAGTCTTTTTATTTATTCAAGGGAGGAGTGACCTCATAAATTAGTTAGGAGTTGTGAGTGTCAAGTGACTACAGTCTGGGTAATAAATGTTTGTAGAGTTGTAAAAGAAAAAAAAATTGTTGGGGCTTCCCTGGTGGCGCAGTGGTTGAGAGTCCGCCTGCCGATGCAGGGGACGCGGGTTCGTGCCCCGGTCCGGGAAGATCCCACATGCTGTGGAGCGGCTGGGCCCGTGAGCCATGGCCGCTGAGCCTGCGCGTCCGGAGCCTGTTCTCCGCAACGGGAGAGGCCCGCGTACAGCAAAAAAAAAAAAAAAAAAAAAAAAAAAAAAAGCTGAAGCTCAGAGTGGTTAAGTAATATGTCTGAGGTCAGACAGCCAGTAGTGACCAACCCCGGGGGGAGACTGTGGCCGTCAGAGTCCAAAGCCCTCTCCATGACCCCGTGCTGCCTGTCACAGTGAGGCTGGAAAAATGCGGTCCTTCTTGAAGACCATCAAGGGGCAAACTTAGGCCACACGAATGGCAGTCCCGGGAAGAGACCCGCCCTGTGGTGGGAGCAGGCTTTGGATTTCACAATATGTAGTCGGTCATCAGCTTGCCTGACAACTCAACCCTGCCGAAGGAGGTGACTCTGTTTTACAGAGCATTTGGGGTTTGGCTCACCCCACTTCGCCCTGGAAAGCAGTTTCATGAGACGTAACTAAAACTGATCAGTGTTATGTGGGCTGCAAAAATTGTTAACCAGAAGGCTCTGGCTTTGCTCCGTGAAGGAAGCTGGTGCTGAGGCTGGGCTGTGGCTGGAAGCTGACCGAGGGGTCCTGAGTAGTGACCCCTGGGACAAGTGAGTCCCTGTGCCACCAAGGACATCATCTTTGAAGTTACCGGCCACACCTCTGCCCTTTGGCTGGTTCTCCCAGCTCACTCAATAAACACACACGTCAGCAATCCTACGGCTGCCCAAAGGAAGCAGTTCTTTGTTGGAGAGTGTTTCCCTGTCCTGTGGATGTAGTAAATATTAAGACCACTTTCTTGTTCTAAAAGACAAGATTATCTAAACTACAAGAGTGAAAATCAACGGCGAGATGAACAATGATTGCAAACCACAACCAAGTCTTTTGTCCTCACTCGCTTATTCTAACAAAGCAGGGAGGGCTCCACCCTTGCACTCGGAGTACCCGGCCTCTGGCTGCCGTGGGAAGAACAAACGCTAAGGTTTCCTGGTTTTATTTATACTTAAACTGTGAACTCCATTTGTTTTGAGAACAAAATACGGTGGTTCTTAAAATCATTTATGTTCTCTAAGTCAATGAAAAGGCTTGAATTTTATATTCAAGAAATGTGTGCCAAAATCCAGAAGCAATACAAATGAGGTACTTAATACAAAAAGCTGTTCAAATAAAGAAATCTTACTTAAAAAATAATTTTTTTTTTTTTTTTTTTTTGGCCACGCCATGCGGCATGTGAGATCTCAGTTCCCTGACTAGGGATCAAACCCATGCCTCCAGCAGTGGAAGCAGGAAGCCCTAACCACTGGACCACCAGGGAAGTCCCAAAAGATCTTACTTTTAAAGGAGCTACATCTGTTGGCATTCACTCAACAATCCTGGGCACCCGCCTTCCGGGTGTCAGCCAGAGACGTGGTGGTGAGTCTGTAATGGACGCTCCCAGGCTAAGGAGGAGAAGTGACACCTGCTGGGCTGGGAGGAGAGGAGGGCTCACCAGACCGAGGTTTCCGTGAGGCTGCAGGCCGCCTCGCAGAGGAATAAGGGTGAGAGAGCCCTAAGGAGAGGAGGGAGGTGGGCAGTGGGGCTGTGGGCATGCCGCAATTCAGGATGATGACCAGGTGTCAGCCTGGGGTCCCAGAAGCGAGGTTGCTGAAAAGGAGGTGACAGTCACGAGTTGATAGGATCAAGGGACTCTGAACTTGGGTATTGGCTCCACCATCCATATAGACACCCAGCCAGGATGCAGGCAGGAGCTGGAGTGCAGAGGAAGACAGGACGTTGGCTGCTAAATTCTTGGTGACACTGGGGAGGGGCTTAGGTGACAGTGATAAGGGGGGAGACAGGGTAACCAGGAGGTGTGAGCCTCAAAGGAGCTGGAGGTATAAAGGAAATCACTGCAGTAACCTAAGGAAGTTAGAGAGTATTCTACCAAGAAATGTTTTACTTCCCCAAATTCCCGAAAGTAAGCAATCAGGCTCTTGGCATGGATGCCTTTCTAGGGAGCAGGGTGTTTGAATAGAAGGGATCATAGGCTTCATGCTTGTAACTCCTTAACTGTGCAGATCGAGGAAAGGACGGACGTCTACACTCACCAAGGCCACAGCAAACTGATGGGCTTGCATGATCCAAAATTCAGTTAAAATAGCGGGAGGCAAACAGAGCGACAGCATCTCAGGAGCCTGTCTGCCTTCAAGGGTCACACACAGAGGAGAGTCCCCTGGCACACCTGCCACATCTTCCAACCTGCACACACTTTACTACTTTTTTGTCCAAAGGCAACAGCATGGACCAGTTCCTTAACTCTAGGATTTAAATCCTTTAGAAGTCTGCATTCTAGCCCTCATCTGACACTTTGCAAGCCTGCACGGGGAGAATGGTCAGACAATACCAGGGTTGTCTGGTCTGCATGTGCATGGTGGCTGTAATCCAGAGAACGTGCAGGGGCTTCACTATTTGGAGGGGAACCTTCCATGTGCTATTTTGGTCGTGCCCCACTTAAAGCTGAGGCTTTAAAAATATGGACTGGTTACAAGACAATGAATCTTATTTAACAGGTAGTCACCAGCATTTTCAAAAAATTAAATAACAGAATAGAAAATATCAGGTGCAATCCTGACACTTTGTGAAATTCTCTTTCAGGTGAGTGTGTTTGTGTGTGTTGAGTCCTGTGTGTGTGCTGAAATGGTTCTCAGCAAGATTTAAAATTCCAAAAGATGTATTATTTTAACCCTAATTTGATTAACCAATCATATTTAACTTTATGCTAATTCCAAAGGCAATTCAGCGGAGGGTTGTTTTTTGTTGTTGCTTTGTTTGTTTTTCAAGGCTGGGAAAATTTATTTAAACAAGCAAATATGCCTCATCCTCTACTATGTCCTGGAATTACCTTTAATTGTTAAGTTCATTCCTCACAATGATGAATATCCAAATTGAATATTTTCATGAGAACAAGTTTAATCTTAGTAAGCAATCATGAAATGTGAGATAAATGACAAAGACTCTACAGGCAGTTTTTTCCAGAGACTGTAATTATCTACTTTAAGGTTTATGGATAAGCAAATTGTAATTTTTATCCTCAAACCTTTCTTTCATCCAGTCATTCATCATTCACTAAATTCATCTCCTTACCAAAAGGCACATTCTCTTTTGCAGGATTTCATTGGAGCGTCGTCACTGACATTCTGAAGCGAAGCTAACAGGTTCAGAGAGGGTGACTACTCAAGGTCCTTCAAGTGAAACAGGAATAAGGACTTCCGACCCAATACTGTGTTTCTTTCTTTCTTTCTTTCTTTCTTTTTTTTTTTATAATTTGTGTCTCTTTTTCTCATTGTAAAAGCGACATGCATTCATCATTTGAAAATACTCAAAGGTGCTAAGAAGAAATTAAAAATTACCCGTACTCTCTTCTTAGAACTTTTAACAGGTTTGGACATTTCTTACTGTTTTGGGTTTTTTTTTTTTTTTGCGGTACGCGGGCCTCTCACTGCTGTGGCCTCTCCCGTCGCGGAGCACAGGCTCCGGACACGCAGGCTCAGCGGCCATGGCTCACGGGCCCAGCCGCTCCGCGGCATGTGGGATCTTCCCGGACCGGGGCACGAACCCGTGTCCCCTGCATCGGCAGGCGGACTCTCAACCACTGCGCCACCAGGGAAGACCTGTTTTGGGTATTTTTAATTGCTGCTTTTATAAAAATAGGATCGCCTGAGATAGCTCACATAGAGACGGGCGAAGCAGCAACCTCTCCAAGGGGGAGGGGGTTGTTCCCCACCGAAGTAGTCCTTCCCAGAGCTGATAGAAGCCAGTTCCAGCAGGCTCTCCTGCTCGTCTTCCTTTTCTTGAAAATACTTTAAAGCCCCATGAAGCAGTGGTTGCGGCAGGGAGAGGGCATGGTGGGCAAGACTCACTGAGCCGGACCCACACATTTTGCGACAGTATAGGTTCAAATGGGAAAAAAAAAGAGTTAGACGTTTCCTAACTAAAACTACCTGATACCAAGGGAAGAGAGGGAGGGAGGGAGGGAGGGAGGGAGAGAGAGGGAGACATGTGGAAGGATGGAGGGAAGATGGGAAGGACGAAAAGAGTGAGGGAAAGGAAAGAGGGAGAGGAGGAGGGAGGGCTGGAGAGAGGGGATGGAGGAAGAGAGGGGAAGGGAGAGGAGGGGGGAAGAAATCGGGGGAGGAGAGAGTGGTCGCAAGAGCACGGGGGCCTGTGGCTTCTGGGGCACCACAGTCCTGGGGTGCTGCAGGGTTAGGGCTTGAGGCCAGAGTTCCAGCTTCTGCCACCTGTGAACCTACCAATCAAGTCCTGTCACCTTGAGCTGTGAAGGCCTTATTTACATTATGGTGTTTGTGCTTAAAATTTTTATACGGCATGTTGCTTTTTGATGTACAATGACTTCTAGTTGGGCCTCAGTAACCTTTTATACATTTGGATGTGTATGTTATATATATTTATAATTTACATAAATGAATGGAATTGACATACTCATGAAACCAATAAATTACTCTTAGTAATGTCTCTCTGCATGGAGGCAACCTAAATGTCCATCACAGATGAATGGATAAAGAAGATGTGGTACATATACACATTGGAATACTATTCAGCCATCAAAAAGGATGAAAGAATGCCAATTGCAGCAACATGGATGGACCTAGAGATTATCATACTAAGTGAAGCAAGTCAGACAGAGAAAGACAAATGTCATATGATATCACTCGTATGTGGAATCTAATTTAAAATGATGTAAATGAACTTATGTACAAAACAGAAATAGACTCACAGACATGGAAAACAAACTTATGGTTACCAAAGGGGAAAGCAGGGGAGGGACAAATTCGGAGTTTGGGGTTAACATACACACGACTATGTATACAATAGATAACCAACAAGCACCTACTGAATAGCACAGGGAACTCTACTCAGTATCTTGTAATAACCTATAATGGAAAAGAATCTAAAAAAGAAAGTACATATACATATAACGGAATCACTTTGCTGTAAACCTGAAACTAACACAACATTGTAGATCAACTGTATTTCAATAAAATTTTTTTAAAAGTCTCTTTGAGTAAGATTTATACATGTTACCACTCAGTGTGCATCACCTATGTACGTTATTACATGTATACATTATACTATATATGTAACGTATATTATCTAGCCCTCCCGCTGCCATTACCTGTGTAAAGAAACGTGTTGGAATGTCCTCCCACCACTACGTCCACGCCCTTCACTTTCTGAGCGATGAGTTTATCCATTTCAAAACCAGAATGTCCCAGTGCAATAATTTTGTTCACATTTAGAGTTTTTAGCTTATCTACTTCAGGTTGCAATGCAGCGATTTCATCTTCAAATACTAAATTCGTTCCTAAGGAAGAAAATAAATATGGACATTTATTGACAACAATTTTTATTATATTGCTTATTATACAAGCATACCAAATAAAAACACCTTAATCTCCTAAAGCTCTTAAATTACTAAGACCAAAACTTATTTATACATTCAGTATAAAATCTCTACAAAGCCAATAAAAATTCACATCAATATGCTCAGTTGCATTCGCTTAATGTTGCATTGGTTTAAGGCTGTGGATGATATTATGTTGCTGAAATTCCAACAGTGAGGAGGCTTCTGATTTGGAATCTCTCTATTTTTTTACATCTATTTGTGTATTTAGACTTCCATCAGGCCAGTGCAGAGCGTGGCTGAGCACATAAGCATGATGGGCTGTATCTATGCCAAGTCACTGTGCTGCACACCTTAAACCCATACAGGTGCTGGATGTCAATCATATCTCAATAAAACTGAAAAAAACCAACCAGATTAGCTACTCTACGGCTTTGTTTGCAAGTTCAACGTAATCAGTCTTCACACTTGAAACTCTGTCAGCAATTAGCCCTTGAATGCCAATCATACGACACCATTGACAATTCTGTCTTGTCCACTGGCTAAGGCCAGCATTACAGCATCACAGAGCTCTGATTAGACGGCAGCGGGCGGGGGGTGTCTCATCCAAGGACTGCTGGCCCTGGGAGCGTGCACATCCTTCCCTGGAGGCTTGCCCCGCACGCAGTGGGAGCGGAAACTTGCCCGCTGGTGCACCTGGTGAGTGTGGGTGTGACTGCCCAGCTGGGCGCTCTGTGTGTTGCAGGCACGTGCTACCCCTGTGGCCAAACCCCAGCGCGGCTAGAGGGCTTATGGCTCTGACTGGCACACAGGTGACTGCAAACACAGACACGCTGCCCTGAAGTCACATCCGGCTGCCTGTGACTCGGGATCCTCTAGAGGATCCAGATTCCCTTATGCAAATATCTCAGAACCATCTCTCAAATGAAAATGACGAAACATGAATCAGTCTCGTAACGACCCTTCGAAACCCAGGAGTCTGCCACCTCCAGTGTGAAAAGCATTCAACTCTCTAAGGAGCTACAGGACTGTTAAACTCATCCCTCATGATGCTGTGGGGTTTGGGGGTCTCCGTGTGCTCCAGTGGGGAACTCTGGAGTCTCTCGAATCGGTCAAGCCAACACGTGCCAATGAGCACATAAAATAAACAGCATGGCTGATGGCAAAGCCGGGGGCATCCCAGACGGACAGCCTGAAAACGAGTGGCTCACAGATGTGGGGTGGGACCCGCAGTGCTGTCAGTAACTCACAGGCAACATTTAAAAACCAAGAGGTGATGTTTGCAGGGCAGAAATAGAGACACAGACGTAGAGGACAAACGTATGGACACCAAGCGGGGGAAAGGGAGGGTGGGATGAACTGGGAGATTGGGATTGACATATATACACTAACATGCATAAAACAGATAACTAATGAGAACCTGCTGTATAGCACAGGGAACTCTACTTAATGCCCCGTGGTGACCTAAACAGGAAGGAAATCCGAAAAAGAGGGGATATATGTATACATAGAGCTGATTCATTTTGCTGTACAGCAGAAACTAACACAACATTGTAAAGCAACTATACTCCAATTAAAAGAAAAAAGAAACCATCTATCCAATCCTACTTTACTTTTAAAAAGTAAATAAATATTGATTTTTTTTCAAAAAAATCAAGAGGTGTAACAGCTTGGCCACCACTGTCTGCCATAAGGCCATCAAGAATAATCTGCTTCTTGCCTGTCACCCCAAGAAGCTCAGGGCTCCCAGGTCACCCTCAGTGCCATGTCACCACCTCTGTGAGCTGCTCATTGAGCCTCTCCTTAAAACGACAAGGTGCGCTCACCCCTATGCCCCACTTGCCACCCTGTCTCCTGCTTAATTTCTCTCTACATCATTTATCACCTTCTGATGTACCAAACAGTTTCCTCATTTATTTCTTCTCCCACTAAACGTGAAGCTCCAGTGGGCAGGGCTTTTTTTTGGGTATCTCTGATGCCTAGAACAGTGCCTGGCACAGAGGCAAGCTCTCAGGGGAATGAATAACTGAATAAACGTTTGCTGAGACTTTCAGACAATGCTACCGTCCTCTACTTCAGTGTGGCTGGCAAGAAGAAAGAAAAAAGTTGAGGGGCTTCCCTGGTGAGGCAGTGGTTGAGAGTCCGCCTGCTGATGCAGGAGACAGGTGTTCGTGCCCCGGTCCGGGAAGATCCCACATGCCGCGGAGCGGCTGGGCCCGTGAGCCATGGCCGCTGAGCCTGCGCGTCCGGAGCCTGTGCTCCGCAATGGGAGAGACCACAACAGTGAGAGGCCTGCGTACCGCTAAAAAAAAAAAAAAAAAAAAAAAAAAAAGTTGAGAGAAAGGCCTCTGAGGACAGAGGAATGTATTCTCCTAACACATGAGAAACCTCACAGGATCGGTCATCTCACATACAGAAAGCATGGGATATATTTCAGGATATCATGAGGGGAGTGAGGGGAAGTCCATTATCTAGCTAAAATAAATTAAATGTGCTAGAAATACAAATGATACCTGTGGGTCACCAGCACGGGATCAATGAGGCTGGATTTGGGGTCAGAGATCCGTAGGGGGAGCCGGGCTGCTGGGACTGTGGTCTTGGGAGAAGCAAGTGTCCTTCTGCACCCCTGCCCAGCTCCTGCTCTGGCCCCTGCATGGTGCAGCCTTTCTCTCCTGAGAGCTGCTGGGAAGAGCATGGCCCCTTCGGAGCCCCTGTCTGTTGTAACCTGGTAAAGAACTAAGACGGGGTGCTGTCAGAGTCCCAGACAGGGTGGCCTGAGTTCTGGAGCCCTCTGTCTCTCCACCACCCCACTCCCCGTCTATCTTTTTATTGGTGACTATTTAAAAAAATTTTTTTAAGTCTTTATTGAATTTGTTACCATTCTGCTTCTGTTTTATGTCTTGGTTTCTTGGCTGCGAGGCATGTGGGATCTTAACTCCCCGATCAGGGATCGAACCTGCACCCCCTGCATTGGAAGGCAGAGTATTAACCACTGGACCGCCAGGGAAGTCCCTTTATTGGTGACTATTAAAGAAGGGGTAATGCTTTTCTCCAAATCACGCTCCTCAGCCTGACAATCCAGTCCTCACCACCCCCCCTTTCTAACTTTCTCTGCTTAGAACCCATGTTCCAGAAAACGGAACACCCAGCCACTTTGGGATTGTGGTCCCACACTTGCCTGCTGTCACGAGTTCATTCCAGCCACTTTCACTGGGAACCTCCCCTGTGCTGGCCCCCAGCAGGTCCCTGTCCTCAGGAGCTTGTGTCCTAGCAGGTGACTCTGACCTCACTCCTGGAATGCCTTTTGCCCCAGTTGCTTCGCACACCCTGGAGGGGCCAAGCAAGGTCTTCATCGTGTCTACCTCACCCCCGAGCTGGCCATCACGTCCTTTGCTCACCGGAAGCCCTCCCTCTCCCTCCCTGACTTTGTTTATGACTCTCCTCTGGCGTTAATTACATGCCGCCTTAAATGAACTCAAAACCCCCTGGGTGGAATAGACATTATGGAGACACATAATTATTCAGTTATTCAACACGTCCACATCTTTAGCCCAAGATCCTCAGCTGGCCGCTCTACTGGGTTCCAGATTTTCACTGAAAGGAGACCCAGCTCTGTCCTCAGGCTGCTCCAGTCATGCAGGAAGCCCAGAGCGAGGACACATGTGACGAGGGGGAGGTGTTTTCTGGGGGTGACGGGGACCCAACCGTAGAAGCGTCCCACCCGAGGGCGCCCTGCGGCAACTGGGCCACATTACTCCAGCCCCACCCATGTCGGTGATTGGTTCACTCTGTGATCGCCACCCTGGCCTCTTGGCAGGAAAGCCCCAGGTGGTTCAGAGAGGCAGCATCCCCTGAGCCCCGGGGAAGGTCTGATCAGCCCGCACAGCGATGTCTGCAGGGGTGGGGAGACGAAGAGGTCAGGCCGGGTGGTGGCCAGGTCCCTCCCGTGGGACCACATCCCTTTGAGGCAGAAAAGCACTCCTAAAACACTTCAAAAGCCAGTGCCTCAGCAGAAGCTAACACACCAGTGTAAAGCAATTATACTCCAATAAAGATATTAAAAAAAAAAAAGAAAAAAAGCCAGTGACTCATCACGTCCGTGGCTGCCCTCTGTGGCTGCACAATGACCTCAGCAACGGCTGGTGACCGTGTGCAAAGGCTTGGTCACCGTGGGATAGATGTCCACATGCCGCCTGGGGTGCCTGAGAAGCCCCAGGTCCCCAGCCGTGGAGAGCGGCCCAGCCCTGCCTCCAAGCCCCACAGGAGTCTCTGGCCCCCAGAGCCGCTCAGGGCCAACCGTTGACCTTTTCGTGGTTTCCGATGGCCTGCAACTATTTTAAACAGCAGCAACAAACATGTGACTTTTCTAATTGTTAACTAGATGTCCTTGATCAGTTCATTCTTAACGAAAACCCTTATTTCCCTTTTTTCTTCAAATGTGGAAAGAACACTGATTTGGATAATTTAGAAAAAAACATTTTTGTTTTTACTGCCAAAGTGCTCCTCTAAAAGTGGCTCAAAAAAGTTTTCTGAATGGTCTTAGGGTTATACATATATATGTGTGTGTGTGTGTGTGTAGATATAGCAGATATATATATATATATATCTCCTGTATGATACACACACACACACACACAAGACCATTCAAAAATGTATATATATTTCCCAGAAAGCCAGATACAACAGTCATTAAAACTGCAAGAGATAAATAACTAAAAACGGAGAAAGCAAAGTTAATTGGACATGTAATAATCATATTAGAAAAGGAAAGATGAGGTAAATTGAGGTAAAACCCTGGCTCTGGGCTCCCTGCCGCCACAGGAAGAAGGGTGTGAGTCACGTGGCTCTCATCCTCCAGTGAGTGACTCTGTACCGTTCAGCACTGGATATCAACGGCCCTCTCGTCCAGTTCTGAATGCACTGAATTAAACAAAGATACTGTTTATGTCAACAAAGAAGTTCATTGAGCAGGAGGGCGAATGTCTTTAAGAAGTAACTTAGAGCAACTGGAAGCCACTGGACTGGTTTTTCAGTGTCATCCTAAGAACACACATGTCCAATACCACACGTTCCTACTTTAACCAAGGGTCCAGAAAAATAATGCCAAGCTCTGATTTAGTGCCTCTATTTTTAAGCAACAGGTGCTGTAAAAGAAGAAAATACCTGGATTGGAGAGAAAAGGGGTTTCTTTTGAAGTGTATCCAACAATCCCTACAACGTCATCACCAACAGGAAGAATTTTATATGGCGCATAAAGTCCTGATATTTGAGATGCCAGCGGCCCCTTGGCTTTAATGTTTGCACTCAGAATTGGAAATTTGGCCGCTTTGAGGAGTGGATCAATCAGGCCTTCTACACCATTATCAAATTCGTGATTTCCCAGTGCCTGGTAGAAAGGGAAAAGAGACAAAGAATCAGGTACTCTGGAATTGCCAGTAAAAGCATACTTTAAAGAACATTACCTTGGGGAATTCCCTGGCGGTCCAGTGGTTAGGACTCCATGCTTTCACTGCTGAGAATGAGGGTTCAATCCCTGGTCGGGGAAGTACGACCCTGCGAGCCACGCAGTGTGGCCAAAAAACAGTTACCCTGGCACAGGGCTCCCAAACCTGGCAGAGCCCTAGGAAGCCGACCGCATGACCGCTGTCCTTCTCAGGCTCAGAGACTTTATTCTGGGGCCCTGGGGTTGGGCCCAGGGGCAACCAGATCATCAGGCTGGTTTGAAAACTGCTCCCCAGGGCCCGCACCACGTGCTGAAGGTAGCATCAACGTGCGTAGGAGTCACGTAGAGACCTGACTGGGCGTCCACTGTCCTGCCACTCCCAGATCTGGGACAGGTCAAGAGTCTGTACGGGCTCAGAGCCAGGGCTTTGGGAGGAGCTGGCACGCTTTAACACAACCCTTGTTCCCACCTGCTTCCCTCGCTTCCTTTCCTCACTGTTCTGGGACTGGCTATAGGGGGCAAAATGACCACTCTGACGTCTGGCAGCTTCCCCTGGGGTGATGCTGACGAAACACAACCTGCCAGCCACCTCCTCAAAGGTCTTCCGCCCCGTTGTCCGTGGGCCTCCTGGAAGAAGCCCACCTCCTGGGGGCACGCACCCACCTGCTCTGGCTGCCAAGGCTGATTTGCTAACTTAGTACTTAAACCAGTGAGTTTCAAACTTTCTCAACACCACACCCGATTTTGCTCCACTTTGAGGGTCATCTGGGAACAGGCCTGGAAGTGCTGGCGGGTGACCCCTCTGTCTAAATGAACACCCCCCCCATATTCTCTTATTGCCCCGCGCTTCTCCCTCCTGCAGGCTCCCCTCCGCAGCGGCGCGCTCTGCATGCCCGTGGGGTCCTCCCCGCGTGGAGGGCTCCCTGAGCCACTGCGTCCCGCCACCTCCACCCTGCTCAGCCCTGGAGCCCGTCACCTGCCCGGCAGGTGCCCCCCGGGTGCCTGGGCTCAAAGGACCATGTGCGTCGTGTCGTCACGTGCACTGTGTGTCCACGGAGAAAGCAGCACAGCGTCTTCACGTTCCCATGTGCCTGTCTCCCCGACCAAACTCAGAATTTCTGAACTTGCCTTTTCCCCCGTCTCTGAGTATCTGCTCATTTCTACTTCTTCCTCTTACCTAATTGCTTCCCTCCTAAAGGCTGACCGAGTTAAAGGTTCTCCCAGTCTTTGGTAATGGCCTTTTTCTCTTCTATTCTTAGAACATTATGGTTCTTTCCTATGGTGAAATAAGTCTGCCTGATGAGGTTACAATAACTATCTTGCTTAGCTGTAAAGTTTTTTTAAAAAGTGAATGTTCCTACAGCTCTTCACGAGAGATTATCCAATAAGTCAGCCGCCTTACACTTCACCATTATATCGCTAGCACTCAGCAACAGCTGAAGTTACAGTTTTCCTTTATTTGTCTCGCTTGGTGTCTCCTCCTTGGACTTGAGCATAATGCCCTGAAAGTGGTGACCTTGGCTGCCTTTTCCCCTCTCTGCCCCGCGGGGAGAGGAGCCCTGATCCGGGTGCTCGGAGCGGTGCACGGGTGCCTGAATGATCTCCCTGGCGCTCACACCTTCCACTCCAAACGGAACATCTGCTGCCCTGTCTTTTCTCCTGACTGTGCATCTGTCCGTCCGGCTGCCACGTGGACATTGCCCTCCAGGGTCTCACAGGCACCCCAAGCTCACCCGGTTCAAAGCCCCTGCCTCGGGCTTCCCTGGTGGCGCAGGGGTTGAGAGTCCGCCTGCTCATGCAGGGGACACGGGTTCGTGCCCCGGTCCGGGAGGATCCCACTTGCCGCGGAGCGGCTGGGCCCGTGAGCCATGGCCGCTGAGCCTGCGCATCTGGAGCCTGTGCTCCGCAACGGGAGAGGCCACAACAGTGAGAGGCCCGCGTACCGCCAAAAAAAAAAAAAAAAAAAAGCCCCTGCCTCTGGGATTCCCATCTTGGTCCAGGTGCCACCATCTCCCAAGGCAGTACAGCCAGAAGCCCCGGGGCAGCTGAATCCCTCCCCCTCGCCGCCTCTCCCACACCTCCCAGCAGCATCCCTCCCCTTTGGCTAAATGCTCCGGTTCAGCCCACCCCATTGCTCCCACCTGCCTGCGCCCTGGCCACTCCTCTGGGAACGTCAACAGCTTCCCAGCCGGGCCTCCAGCTGCCAGCATCGCCTTCTCTGAACCATCCTGCATGCATCTTGCTGCCAGAATCACCTTTCTAAAATGCAAATCTGAACTTGTCGGTCCGACCTTAAGGTCCCACAGAGGCTCCCCACTGCCTTTGTGATGAAGTTCAATGTCCTGAGCTCTCTGAGGCCTGGTCTCGCCTCCCCCTCCAGCCTCCCCGACACCCACCCCCAGGCAGCAGCCAGGCCCGGCGCCATCACTAACGAGCGGTGATTCAGGCACATCTCTAAACTGCAGCTTCCTCCGGAAGAGCAGTCAATGAATAAAACAAAAGTCGTGACGAAAATGAGCCGGCATTGACTACACACTCGCCACACACCATGCAAGGTGAGTTTGCAGAGCAAACCTGGTTTCGTGCTGTGACGCTGGTATTATTACTACCCTCATGTTACAGAGGAGAACTGAGCTCTACAGACATTAAATCAATCGTTCAAGGTCACACGATTAGTAAGCGGTGGAGCTGGGACCAGAGCCACTTCTGTTTGACTCCAGCCTTCTTCACCTCTATGCTTGGAGGTAATGGGTTTCGCATAAGGCCTAGTACAGAGTGAGCACTCGAAATAAAATCCTGACTACGCGTACTTTTCCATGTTCTCACTGATCCTTGTTCCTCTGTGTATGACAGATGAAAGATGATCGACTGATACATAGATAGGGAGACAGAACATCCCTTTCCCATGCCAGGCCTTTACTACCTTATTCAACTAATGGCCTTAGCTCCTGAAGTCTGACGGTCCTTCTGGAAGACTTCCCCAAACCCTCATGGTCCTCCCTGAGTTAGCTGTCCTTCTCTGCTCCGAAGGTCCCCTCAGGCAGCCCTAGAAGACCCCACGGAGTCCCCGTATCACCCAGCACAGTCCCTGAAGCACAGCATGAATAAACGAATGAGCAGAAAAATCTCCATCACATGGCCTTCTCCTACACACAGCTGACTCCTCCTACAAAAGTCAAGGCAGGAGGTGCTCCACGCAGTTGCCTGGGAGTGACCTGGTGCTCACTGCCCTCTCTCCCACCCTCCCCATGGCTCCCCGCTGCCCCCTATCCGGCCACCGACCTCCAGCAGGACACTTACCCTCAGTAAGCCAGTGAAGGAGACGTTTGTGAGGATGCGCGTGATCCCAGGTGTTGGGAGAGTCTCCACAACCTCCGAGAAACCCCTGGAGAAGCACTGCAACACCCGGGCGACCCTCCCTTCCCGTCACGACCCACCAGCCACCAAGCCCCATTGCTCCTGCACCGCCCCCGCCAGGGCTCCCCTCCTGTCTGTGCCCCCAATGCTCCACTCTGCCTCATCGCTCTTCACCCACACCTTTCCGGAGTCTCCGAGCCGGTCTCTGGTCGCCAGGCTCACACACCTCTCGACCACAGCCCACGGGCCCCCAGAATGCGCGTCCCCAACACCTACCCGGCCGCTTCTAGCCCTGGTGTGAGTCTCTGCGAGGCTCCCCACTGCTCACCGAAATCCCAGTCCTGCCTCCTGGGACGCTGTATGAGCGAGCCCCTCCCTGATCTCCCTGAGCTGTCGCGTTTTTTTCTGCCAGACCAGGTGCCCTCAGTTCCAGGAACGCTAATCCACCTGCATGCGATGAGCTGCCTTAGATGCAGCCCAAGTGTGAGCTGCGTGAGAAGCCTTCCGTGGCGCCGTGACCGCAGACAGCCCTCCTGCCACATCTGTCACACCTTGCTGCCGCTGTCTGTTCACACATCTTTCTCCCGGAGGCAGGAGTGGTGTCGACTGTCCCAGTGTCCTTGGTGATGCCAGATGAGCGCCTGGCACCAGCGCCCAGCAGGTGTTTACTGAACGGATAGTAAAACCACCTGCTTCTTTCAAATGGGCTCCATTTTCACCTATGATTTGGTAAGTGAGCCACTGAAACTTTTCAGTAGAAGGCAGGATATAAAAACACTTGGTAAATAGTAGTTAAGTGATATTTAGATGTAAAACAAGAGAAACCAAATTGCTTGGAAGCAGGTGAACCAGACAGTAGCTTGGAAGCTTAGACAACTGCTTCACAATTCACCGCCTGGTCCTCTTATTTCATTTCCTGTGTGTGTGTTTTTTTTAATTAATTAATTAATTTATTTTGGGCTGCGCTGGGTCTTCGTTGCTATGCGCGGGCTTTCTCTAGTTGCGGTGAGCGGGGGCTACTCTTCGTTGTGGTGCGCGGGCTTCTCATTGCAGTGGCTTCTCTTGTTGCGGAGCACGGGCTCTAGGCACGTGGGCTTCAGTAGTTGTGGTGTACGGGCTCAGTAGTTGTGGCTCACGGGCTCTAGAGCGCAGGTTCAGTAGTTGTGGCGCACGGGCTTAGCTGCTCCACGGCATGTGGGATCCTCCCGGACCAGGGATTGAACCCATGTCCCCTGCATTAGCATGCAGATTCTTTATTTTTCTTTTAACATCTTTATTGGAGTATAATTGCTTTACAATGGTGTGTTAGTTTCTGCTTTATAACAAAGTGAATCAGTTATATGCATACATATGTTCCCATATCTCTTCCCTCTTGCATCTCCCTCCCTCCCTCCCTATCCCACCCCTCTAGGTGGTCACAAAGCACCGAGCTGATCTCCCTGTGCTATGTAGCTGCTTCCCATCACTGTGCCACCAGGGAAGTCCCTCCTGTGTTTTAATTTATACTTCCACTAATATCTTATTGGCATTTGTTGGTGAATAGTTTTTTTTTTTTTTTTTTTTTGCGACACGCAGGCCTCTCACTGTTGTGGCCTCTCCCGTTGCGAGCACAGGCTCCGGACGCGCAGGCTCAGTGGCCATGGCTCACGGGTCCAGCCGCTCCGCGGCATGTGGGATCTTCCCGGACCGGGGCACGAATCCGTATCCCCTGCATCGACAGGCGGACTCTCAACCACTGCGCCACCAGGGAAGCCCGGTGAATAGATTTTTAAACAAAGTTTTCTGAACTGTTCAGTGTCTTGTGTGTGCACATGTGAACGTTGTACAGATTTCATGATGGCAATTGGCAAGAAAATGGAGCTTTTTGAAGTCTCTTTCTATTGGGAATCTACCAAGGGGATCAACTCTTTGGTCTATCAAAAGATACCTATAGGGTATCTGAATTAGAAAGGGGACATTTCATAGCCCCAGTTTTGTCTACAAAGAACTGTGAAAATTACCAGTGAATTTGACATGAGGGAATTTCAAGAAAGAGAAAAAATTTTAAAAACAAAAAAGTGACAAAAAGAAATACTAATAGTTAAGACTTTCATGCTACATGGCCAAGCCCTGTTCACACATGAACTTATTCAATTCTTACAATACTATGAGGTAGGTGCTATTATTTGTCCTTTATAGAGATGGGAAAACTAAGCCATGGGGCTTCCACAGCTAGCAAGCGGCAGAGCTGGGGTTTGAACAAATCGGGGCTTTAGCATCCGGGACCTTAACTATTCTGCCAAACTGCTGCTAATACAAGCACCTGTAAACCATGATGTAAAAGAATATAGAAAGAAAAGAATGTATATATACATGTACAACTGAATCCCTTTGCTGTACAGCAGTAATGAACACTACATTGTAAATCAACTATACTTCAATAAAAAATTATAAAGAAATAAAAATACAGTTATTATATACAGAATGGATAAACAACAAGGTCCTACTATATGGCACAGAGAACTATGTTCAGTATCCTATGAAAAACCATAATGGAAAAAAATATTAAAAAATACAAGTTGGGCTTCCCTGGTGGCGCAGTGGTTGAGAGTCTGCCTGCCGATGCAGGGGACGCGGGTTTGTGCCCCAGTCCAGGAGGATCCTACACGCTGCGGAGCGGCTGGGCCCGTGAGCCGTGGCCGCTGAGCCTGCGCGTCCGGAGCCTGTGCGTCCGGAGCCTGTGCTCCGCAACGGGAGAGGCCACAGCAGTGAGAGGCCTGCGTACCTCAAAAAAAACCAAAACAAAACAACAAAACAACAACCAAAATAACAAGCATCTGGAAGGGATGAGTTTCATTCAACAACCCACTGGTTTCTTCCAGATTTCTACAGTGCCAAGCAACACGGCCCTGGTCCTTGTCCTCAGGAAGCGTAGGGCAGACAGGGAGAGAGCGTGACATAAACACATCCATCCATGCATCCATAAAGCAAGTGGGAACCACAGACGGGGACGTGTGTGAGAGAGCCTGGCAAAGACGCGGACCCGCCCTGCCAGTTAAGGATGGACAGGGCTCCAAGTGTGCGCTTCACCTGGTCAGGGGAAGCTCCCAGGCAAATGACATCAGCTATATTAACAAATGAGGGGATGAAGACATGAGGGCTGAGATAGTCAAAAATGTTCCAAGTGAAGACAAGAGGCTTAAATCCAGGTGGAAGAGAAATGAAGGAAAGAAGAATTGATTTAAGAGCAGTGCAGGATGTATTACACAGAAGAAAAGAATTTCTGTTTTAATCTGCAGAACTCAATTGGGATAACGTCAAAAAGCCATATGTCAGAGATTTGCAACACATGAATTTAGTTAGTCATTTAGACACTAGCTCATCCCATCAAGGAGTCTGCGGGAAACCCTATAATTTAAGGGTTAGGTGAGAATCTCATCTATCACACAACAGGGCTCAGCTGCTAATCTCTCAGGGAGACTCAGCAACAACCGTAAGTGGGGTGGATCACAAGATAGGTCTGGTTTGGGTGGTACATTTCTGGCACTGTGGCCACTTCTGGTGTTGGGTTGCACTCCACACCCCCAGTTTTAGGCCCTGGCAGGTGAATGTGGCATCTGATTGAATAGCAGAAGAGATCCCCAGGCTTAATCCAGCTTACCTGCACCTCAGTGTTTGCCTGAATGAATGACTGAACAAACAAGTACTGAACAGACAGCATTTCACATCTGCCATGTAAGCTCTCTGTACATGCAAAATACCCATACCATTATTACCTTTAGAACCACTTGCTCAACTAATTGGGTTCCAGGCAGGTTTAACTACATCTCAGAGGAGCTAGAAGGCTCCAGCTAATGTTTGGATTCTATATAGAACCAACTATTCAGGTGAGGGAAGAGAAATGTCAAGAGGATGTTCAAGTTCTGGTTACACAGCTGAAGAACACAGCTAGGGAGGGAGCTTACACAGCATTCAGAGGTATCTGTGAGTGAAGTAGGGAAAGCTGTCAATCTGCTGTGGGATTTGTTTGGTTCTTTCCCCTTTTCAGTTAAGAAAACACAGATGGCTAGGACAAGATGAGCTAAGAAGCTGCCTTTGCTTCCTCGTCTCCGTGCCTGAGGCTGGTCTCACCCAGCCCAGCTCTGGTGTGGAAACTCATAGACTGGAACAGAGGAAGCATAAGGTCCGGGACCACAGCCACAGGACAGGGTCGGGGTCGGGGGGGTGACTGTTCACATCACTGAGGCCCGAGGATCCACAACCCACTAGACACGCACAACTTCTGAGGTCTGAGCTCTGGGAAAAACTACCAACTTTCTTTGCTTTTAAAAAGAGAACAACAAAACCCCCACTGCCATTAGATATCTCTTTCAAGCTTCCCAAACCAGCAAGGCTAAGTGGTTAAGAAGGGTTCATACGGGCATGGTCCCCTCCACTGAACGGTAAGTTTCACCCTGGCAGGGCTTATTCACTGCCCGAAGCACTCAGCACAGAGCCCGGCACAGGCTAGTGCCTAGTGAATATTTGTGGACTGAATGAATAAAAGAACCTCACAGACAACAGGCTTGAACCTGGGCTCATCATCCTCCCATTTTGGCCACCACTTTCTATGACGAAGGAGGTAACCCTCCATCCAAAATCCTGGGAACCTGTTTATCTGGAAGCAGTGGCCACCTGCAGGTACCTGGGAGAAGGCCCAAGCCATCCTCCACAAGGGAACAGCTGCCATGAAAGGGACTGTGAAGGGGGAATAAGAACGTTGTCAGGCCAACTTAGACTTGGGCGTAAAATGCAGTCCCAGCACAGACCGAGCTCTGTTGGCAGATCAGAAGCAAGACAGACGGCCGGGCAAGGGCTGAGGCGCTGAGAAAGCACATGGGCAGCCCACCCTCTCCAAATGCCCTGTTTCACAGAGGAGGAATCTGCTGCCCCAACCCACACAGATAATGACCTGCAAAAGCCAAGAAGTAAAACCCGTGTGTCCTGAGGTCCTGTCCAGATCTCTTTCCACCGCTTCTGTCTGCCACAGCCCTACAGGGCACAAGCATGTCCAGTAAGCTCAGGAAACGCCTTTAGATGGAAATAACAGGCTTCAGCTGTCGGGGGTAAGCTTCCTACACCTCTGCACTCCTGAGGTGTAGTGTTAAACACTGCTGCCTCTCCCTGTGTCCGCGGCTTGAACCCCCTTAGTCATCTTTTGATTATAACCTCTCCTGAGCCACTCCTGCCAACAGAAGGTGACCGTGGCCAGCACTGTGCAAAGAACTTTCCATGCATTATCATCTCCTTAAAGCCCACAGCAATCTATGGGGGGAAGACCGCCATCATACCCACCTTACTCCTGTGGAAAGGAAGGCTCCACGAGATCCAAGAACCTGCTCACAGCCCATGGATTTTAAGTGGTAGAAAGGGGACCTGATCCCAGACAGTCACCCCGAGTTCACCCTCGCAGTCCTGTGCCACGCTGCCTGCCTACTGAAACTGGTCCCGGTGGCTTCAGCCTTTCTTTCCCCGTCACCATAGTTCCGAACCAGAGTCCCCCTAAAACCGAGTTCCCTTACTGAGTTTATGATTAATCTCTCTGTTCAAAACTTTATTCCCTTTCTTGTCGCCTCTGACCTCAACCACGTGCTAACTGAACAGTAATCAACCAGAGTCAGAGGAGGAAGATCACCCGCTGTAGATTTCATCATTAAGGTACAAACTAAGCTTGTTCTCCTAACAGGCCCTGGAGCCATGGACCACATGGCCAGAGAATCGAAAACCGGAGACATCCTGACTCCAGAAACTGATTAAGAAATGTCACAAGACAATGATTAATCCCAGCTTCTTTGTTCATCCCCTTTAAAAACACCCCTAACTCAAAAGTCTAAGCTGGAGTGGATCTGAGGTTCACCTCCCACTCCCTTGCTTGGCGCCCTGCAATAAATCCTGACTTTGACGCAAACTCCCGCTGTCAGAGTTTGGCTTTCTGCGCCGAGGGCACATGAGCACTTTGCCCGGTTGCATTCAGGCCCCGTCATCTCCCACCTAGACCACTGCCCAGCCCCTTCTCCCCGCCTCTTCTCTGGTATCTTCGCCCTCCCATCCATTTCTGCTCATCTTCCAAAACTAGGATTTCCTTCTGTTGTCGGGAGGTGTCCTCTCACATCAACCAGTTCTCTAGCTCTCTGCGGTTACCAACTGGGTGTCCACCAATTCAATTCCACTTTGACACTGTCTGCCTGGAGTGAGCATCAGATCACAAATCCCGGGCTCAGAGCCACAGGCCTGCCCCGTCAGATGCCAGCTGCAAGTCTTGGGACACTTGTACTTCGGACCCATCAGCTATAAATCAGGGATTCCCACAGCCCCTCCACAGGCTTGATAATTTGCTAGAACCACTCACAGAACGCAGGCAAGTGCTTTGGTTACTGTTACTGGTGTATTTTAAAGGATACAACTCAGGAACAGCCAAATGGAAGACTTGCATGGTACAAGATGTACAAGTAGAGGGAGGGGTGCACATGGCCTCTTGGAGCACACCACCCTCCGGGCGCCTCAATGTGTTCACCATTTAGGAGTTTTTATGGAGGTTTCACCACACTGACAGGATTGATTGAATCACTGACAACTGGTGATTAGTTCAACCTCCGGGCCCCCTCCCCGCCCCAGAGGTTGCAAGTTCCTACCCTCTAATCCTGGCTCGGTCTTTCTGGCCACCAGCCCTCATTCTGAAGTTGCCTAGGGGTTCCCAGCTATCAATCACCTCATTAGCATACAAAGGACACTCATCACTCATCCCCAAGTGTTTGGGGAGCTATGTGCCAGGAACTGCAGACAAAGACAAAATGTTTATTTTTTATTAACCACAGTCCCTCTACTCAGAAACCTCCAGTGGCTCCCCATGACAACAGAGGAGAGCCCACACTTTTCAGGGTGGCCTGTAAACCGTACACAATCTCACCTCCCCTGATTCCTGCCACCTTGCTCTGGTCCAGGCTGACCCATCGTGCAGATTCCTGCCTCTGCACCTATGCCTCATCCTCCTGCCGCTTCACTAAATCAAAATGGAGTCAAGGGACTTCCCTGGTGGTCCAGTGATAAAGAATCTGCTTTCCAATGCAGGGGTAGCGGGTTGGGTTTGACCCCTGGGCAGGGAACTAAGATCCCACATGCCGCGGGGCAATGAAGCCTGCACACCACAACTTCTGAGCCTGCACGCCTCAACTAGAGAGCCTGTGTGCCACAAACTACAGAGTCCATGCACCCTGGAGCCCGTGCGCCACAACTAGAGAGAGAAACCCCGCACGCCACAACTAGAGAGAAGCCTGCACACCACAACTACAGAGAAGCCTGCGCACCGTAACAAAGACCCTACGCAGCCAAAAAAAAATTTTTTTTAAAGAAAATAGAGAGAAGCTCGCGTGGGGCAATGAAGACCCAACACAGCCAAAAATAAATAAATAAACAAAAAGTAAATAAATAAAATAAAATTTTAAAAAATGGAATCAAAACATTTCTTAGGACGCCATTGGTTTAGAGATGTGAGGAACCTCAGATTTTGCAGATGAGGAACTGATGACACAGACTGCTGAATGGCATAGCCCCAGATTATAGATTCATTATCTCTCAAAGGCAGAGAGAATGGTACCCATCTCTGAATTCCGGGGACGAGTGCTGGGGATGACAAGCTCCAAATGAACAGAGTCTTGTGTAAACTTTCAAAAGCACAAACCACACACACACACACACACACACACACATACAAAACAAAAATTAATTTGATTATACCAAGTGGAGGATTTCTGTTCAATGAAAAGACACTACGGACAAAATTACTAAACCTAAATAGAAGATATTTGCAATGTCTAAAATTGATTACAGATCAACACTTAGAATTCCTGAAAATCAGGAAAAATAGAGCAAACCTAATTTTTTAAAAAAGAGCAAAGTATGTGAACATGCAATTAGGGAAGAGGAAACCCCCAAAGTTAACAAACATATCAAATTCGCTAGTTATTAGAAAAATACAAGATCAAACAATGAGATGTCATTTTACACCTCCTGGAAAGCTGGAGAATGATGCAAAGCGGGGGTAAGGATGCGGGGGTCACAGCTGCGTGGGGGTGGCTGTGGTGAGTACAGGGCTCCAGGAAAGCAATCTGGCGGTCCTTACAGTGCAGTCCCTGTGGCCAGCAATTCTGCCCTTGGGTGTGGATCCCAAAGAAATCCTCACAGGCGGGACCTGCAGGAGGCTGTTCGGGGCAGCACATTTGTGGAACTGCAGCATGATGTGTGCGATCTCCAAACCCATCGTGGGGGAGCAGATGGTAAAACGTGTGGAGGTCTCCATGGAGCACGATGCACAGTGTACGTATGGGGTAGATACAGAGTGATACCACTCAATGAGGAAACATGAAGAACAGCTCAGTCCAAAAAAAAAGAATAATCAAGCCTCTGGCGAGCCTTGCAAATACAAACTGCTACATGGTGTTACATGATTAGCATTTGAAAATAATTTTTTTAAATAAACATTTTTTTAAAAAGGTAAAAAAAAAAAAAGTTCAGACAATGGGACTTAGAAGAGATGGTGGAGGGGCCGGAGGAGGGTGGTAGGCTGTGCGAGGCAGTCAGAATCAGATAAACTGAGGGCTGAAAACCCAAACCTCCATTCCTCACAACTTTTGCGTTTTTTGGCAGGGCACATGGAGCTAACCTTTACTGAGTACTCTAAGCCAGGAGGGTGCTAGGGAGTTTTACATTTCTTATCTCATGTATCGCTTGCAAAAATCCTACACTGTCGGGTAGGGGCGATCTCTCCTGTCTTGCAGTTGGAAACAGGACGCTCAGAGAAAGCAACGTGCCCAAATCACATGGTGATGCACATCGGATGCACATCTGAGCTGTCTTCCTGTCCCTCTGCCAATACAGCGACACCAACTTGTGACTTGTGACATTCTCCCTCTAGAGTTTTCTGCCTGGCAGCTGGGTCCAGGGGTCTTCCCCAGGCTTGCCCTAGGCTCCAGAGCTATCAGAACCCACCCACCCCCGCCAACCACCACAAGCTCTCTCCCTGGGACACATGGGTCCAGAGGTCTAGGGAACTCTTGAGGTTAAGCTAGATTCTAGTAGCTTCCTCTTTGCCCTCCAGACCCACGCATCCTTAGATGTGGCTCCTCGAACCAGGTCCAGTTTCTAGAGAACTGGAGACGCCCCTGCACAACCGTTTTCCACCCTGATCTACATCTCCAGCTTCCTGGGAGTCAAGATGTAGCGGCAGGTGGGTAGGCGTGGGAGGAACTTTAACAGCAGACCAGCGATAAATTCCCTGAGAGCAGTATAAGCAAAATGACAAGTGAAAAACCTCTGTAAACCCAGAACACGGCAGAGCTTTGTTAAAGCAACGCGAGAACTAGGATTTTACGCAGGTCAAATCATGTTTGTCAAACCCCAGAACTGCACAGAGTAAGTCTGATAAGATGCTGTCAGGAACCTGGCTGCTGACCGTCCTCTCCCTCCTTACCCGCTGCCAACATTATATAAGCTGCCTAGTTTTCCTCAGGCCCCAGTCCAATAATTCTTAGTGAAGTTGAAAAGGAAGTAACTCCATCCAATAGAAAGTATTCTAAAAGGTCCCGGTGGTGATGGGCTGTAACTTGCAGCAGACTGCTTCGGCTTTACCCAGCATCCTTCATAAACACTTGATATGATGACTAACACCGTGAGCTTAATTTGACTTAAAGAAAAAACATTATTATTCAGGAAAACTAGGAATTACCCATCTTTTTTTTTCACCAAAAAGAGTCTACACAACTGTGGAGAAGAGTGTCACAAAAAGAAAAGTTTAGAAAGTTGTGGTTTATACATGAAATCAAAACAAACTTATGTAAGGTTTATTCTTCCTCAGAGGACATGGCAACGTAGGCTAGTAACAGATCAATTTTATAGATATTCATTCTGCTGTTACCTTAGGACAAAGCATCAGGCGGGTTGAGCTGCGGAGATAAGAACGCTAAGAGGCCACACACGGAATTCTTGAGACCCACGATTCTTTGGTGGAGTCCAGATGCTGGCGAGCTCCCCAGATAAACTCTGGGGCTCAGGGGTCCCTTTGTATTGCTGCTGCTTTGAGCATCCCTGATAACCTTAAAACCAACGATCAGGACGGAGAGGAGAGCTCTCTGTCCTTCTCTCATCTCTCTACAATGAGCTTTCTTGGAAAAAACCCCCCAAACAAAACAACTCTACCCTCTTATCTTTTCCTGTCCTCCTCTCTCCAAGTTTCCGGCGGAGGGGGGAATACAGTACTGTGCTTTGCTGACCTCTGTGCTCTTCTGATACAAAGTGTGCCATTAGCCCTCTGTATTCCAACCTGTATGTACCACACCTCTCCCTGCCTTCCAGATGCACACACATGGACTTCACAGATTTCCCTGGACCCCTGCTCTGTTCTTCTTCTAAAGCTCCTAGGATTTCTTGCTCCCAGTTTCTCCACAGAATCCCTTTACTCTAGGATTTTACACAGGGTTAAACTTGGCGCTGGTTTGACGTAACAGAAGTCATACCTATTTATTACTGTGTAACTCCTCTCTGCTCCTTTTCTAGAATTCAGTCTAACAAATAAGGCGCCACCTTTAACAGAGCACTGGGGAACCTGGACTGAAACTCTTGCACATGTTTTAAGAGCCCCTCATCTCTTAAGCGGGACTCTCTTCCTAAATCTCTTCTGCTAAACTGGTTTTACTGAAATCCTTTGAAACCCAGTGTTTTCAGCATTTTGGCCTCCTCTGGAAGTTTCTTTCTTTCTGTGTTTAAACCTCTACAGCAGGGTCTGGTAATAATAAGAACTAACATTTAAAGAGGCCATACTATGTGCCAGGCAATCCTCTGAAGGAGATAGAATTATTACCCCCATATTATAGAGGCCGGAACTGAGGTAGAGAGAAAATCAATTGCACACAGAAGGTGCCCAGCCTTTTCCCCAAGGCTGCCAGCTTAAATATGCTTAAGCTGCGGGGTCAAAGGGCTCTGGAGTCCATTCTTAACCTGTCTCCCTGTTCTGGAGCTGGGTGACCTGGATAATGCACTCAATCTCTTTGACCCTGAGTTAGTTTCACTTCCAATTATTGGTAAATCGAGATAAAGCATTCTTCGAAAGACCGAGCAGTAAATGAGAGGCTCGTGATGAGTCTACCTCGGTCCCAGGCTCTGGATAATTGGGGTCCCACGCACCCCAGCGGAACGCCCTCACTGGCAGGGCTGGGACCCGCTTCTCGAAATGCTCCATCTCACGGTGAGGGTGCAGCAACATCAGTCCGTTTAAGACGAATCGGCCAAGGGACGTCTATGTCTGCGTCCACCTGGCACACTGACGGGGAGTCTCGCTTTCTCCCCACATGGCTCTGCGCCCCGGTCCCAGGCTCGCCACCCGTGCCTAGCCGTCGGCGGCTCCTCCACCCCGGCTTCTCTCTCGGTCTGGGGACTCTACCCAGGGGGCTCCCGAGCTTCCCGGGCTCGCCGTCTTACCATGGCATCGTAGCCCAAGGCGTTCATGAAGTGCGCCACCTCGGTGCCCTTGTACACGGTGAACCAGATGGTACCCTGGTACTGGTCGCCGGCGTCGAGCAGCAGCACGTGGGGCTCTGCGCGGCGGATCTGGCGCACCTTCGTGGCGAGCCGTGCCACGCCGCCCACGCAGCGGCTGGCGTTGACGCACTTGCTCGAGTCCTCGCTCGTCTGCTCCATCCGGCTGTGCACGTCGTTGGTGTGCAGTATGGTGAGCTCCCAGCCGCCTGCCGCGGGCCACAGCACCGCGCCAAGCGCGAGCAGCCCCAGCGCTGAGGCGCGTGCGCCTCGGGGACCCATGGCTGCAGCTGCCGGCGAGGGCGCGAGCGCGGTGAGTGCTGGCGAGCCGCGCGGGTGGAGGCGTGCGGTGGCGAGCGCGGCGGGCGCCGGAGTCAAGGGCCCGGGCCGGCGAGCGGGCGGGCGGGCGAGGCGAGGCGAGGCGGGGCCGGGCCTGGGCGGGCTCTCCTGCGGCCCGGAGGCCGGCCCCACGGCCAGGCGCACGCCCGCGCGGTCACCCGATACGACCCCGGCCCGCCGGGCTGCCGGGGCGCGGCTGGCGGCTGGCAGCCGCTCCGGGCGGGAACAGTGGGGAGGTTGTTCCCGCTGGGGACCGGGCACCGGCCGCGGGCCCGGCCCGTCCGGGGAGCCTGGGCGCCGGCGGTGGGCTGTTCTTAACGGGGTGCGAGGGAGGAGTTGGAGGGTCCACCCCGCTTCCAGGTCTTCCCTGATTCTCGCCTCTTTAAAGTTTTTCTAAAGAGGGATGACTTGTTTGTGTGAGTGGGTTTGTGGTTGCGCGAGCTCATCACTTGAAAGAACGAAAGAGGAAAGAGGAGGAGAGGAGGTGGAAAGGAAGAAGGGCGAGACGAGGGAGACAGGGGAGCGCTGCGCTTTTGGGGCCGTGGGAGCCAAAGACGGGTCGCGAGCTGTGACTGCTCCCTTGCCAGTTTAAGGACACACCAAGTCTGCGTTGCTTAGACGTAGAATCTCAGAAGCTAGAAATCCTTCTAATCCAGTCGCGCGTTTATGGATGATTATAACCTTAGCGACACAACAGCAGCGGTGCGCGGTAGCTCTTGGAAGCTAAAAACGGACCATCCCGAGTAAAACCAGTAGCTCTGAGGGTGTGATGCTGCCTTCTGTTGCTTTTCTCGGCTTTTTTTTTTTTTTTTCTGTCCTATTTTTGAGGTTTTAATGTTTTAAGCATGGTGTGGTGTGTGTGTGTGTGTGTGTTTAAGGCAAAACTTCTGGCAAGGAAGGCAATGCTAATAGGAATGCATACAGTAAACAAATCATTATAATCGAGTTTAATATTGCTGCAGAGTTTCCCTCTGTTTAAGAGATTGATTCCTGGGTACAGTTAATAATCGAATTTAGGAAGGGAAGGAGCCCCTACTAGGTGTCCCATTATTTATGCTTTAAAGAACAGCCTATGTTGTCCTCACACTTCTCCAAAATGCATCAAGCCAGTCCTGCTGTATTTTTTAAAGCTTTGGGGAACAAAATATACATAACATAATTTACATTTTAACCATTTTAAATGTGCAGCTGGGTGGCATTAGGTGCATTCACATCGTTGTGCAGCCATCACCACCAGCCATCTCCAGAACTTTTTCATCTTCCCAAACTGAAACTCCATAGACATTAAAAAGTAACTTCCCATTCCCCTCTTCCCTCAGCCCTTGGCAACCACCACTCCACCTTCTGTCTCTATGCATTTGAGTACTCTAGGTATCTCATATAAGTGGAATCAAACAATGTGTCCTTTTGTGACTCATTTCACTTAGTATAGTGGCTCAAACATGGCTGTTCAAGGTTGTAGCATGTGTCAGAACTTTCTTATTAAGGCTGAATAATAATATTCCATTATATGTATATACCACATTTTGTTTATCCATTCATCCATTGGTGGACATGGGTTGTTTCCACTTTTTGGCTGTTGTGAATAATGCTGTTATGAACGTGGGGTACAATATCTGTTCAAGTCTCTGCTTTCAGTTCTTTTGGGTATACACCCAACAGTGGAATTGCTGGATCGTAGGTATGGTAGTTCTATGTTTAATTTTTTGAGGAACTGCATACTTTCTTCTATAATGGTTGCCCCAATTTACATTTCCATAAGCAACGCACAAGGGCTCCAATTTCTCTACATCCTTGCCAACACTTATTTTCTGCGTTTGCTAATAGCTGTCCTAAAAGGTTTGAAGTAGTATCTCATTGTGGTTTGATTTGCTTTTCCTTAATAATGGATGAGGTTGAACATCTTTTCATGTGCTTATTGGCCATTTGTATATCTTACTTGGAGAAATGTCTGTTCAAGTCCTTTGCCTATGTTTTAATAGGATTACTTGCGTTTTTTGTTGTTGTTGTTGAGTTGTAGCAGTCTTTATATATTCAGGGTGTTAACTCCTTATCAGATATATCGGGGTCCCCAACCCCTGGACCAGTACCAGTCCGTGGCCTGTTAGGAACCGGGCCGCACAGCGGGAGGTGAGCGGCAGGCCAGTGAGTGAAGCTTCATCTGTATTTACAGCCGCTCCCCATTGCTCTCATTACTGCCTGAGCTCCGCCTCCTGTCAGCATTATGGTGAGGTGTATAATTATTTCATTATATATTACAATGTAATAATAATAGAAATAAAGTGCACAATAAACATAACATGCTTGAATCATCCCACAACCATCCCCCCTGACCCCCACCCCAGTCTGTGGAAAAACTGTCTTCCATGAAACGAGTCCCTGGTGCCAAAAAGGTTGGGGACCGCTGAGATACATGATTTACGAATATTTTCTTCCATTCTGTGGATTGTCTTTTCACTCGGTTGATGCCATTGCTGCACAGATTTTTATATTTTGATGATGTCAGATTTATCTATTTTTTTCTTTTGTTGCCTGTGTTTTTAGTATCATATCCAAGAAATCATTGCCTGATCTGATGTCGTGAAGCTTTCTCCCATGTTTTTTTCTAAGAGTTTTATAGTTTTAGCTCATAGCTTTAAGTCTTCAATCCATTTTGAGTTTAATTTTTGTTAATGGTGTAAGATGAGTGCAAAGTTGTTCTTTTGCATGTAGATATCCAGTTTTCCCAACACCAGTAGGATGGATATTTGTTTATTTATCATAAGGTATTGGCTCATGGGATATAGCGAAGTCCCACGATCTGCCGTGTGCAGGCTGGAGGCCCAGGAAAGCCACTGATGTAGCCCAAAGGCCTAAGAGCTGGAGAACCAAGATGTAGATTCCAGTCTGAGTGTAATGGCCTGAGAACCAGGAGCACCAGGACAGGAGAAGATGGATGTTCCAGCTCAGCAGTCAGGCAGAGAGGGAATTCAACCTTCCTCTTTTTGTTGTATTCAGGCCCTCAATAGGTTGGATGGTACCCACCCACACTGGGGAGGGCCATCTGCTTTCCTTAGTCCCCCACCTCAGATGCTAATCACTTCTGGAAAGACCCTGACAGACACACCCAGAAATACTGTTTAACCAGCTATCTGGGCATCCTGTGGCCCAATCAAGTTGACACATAAAATTAGCCAGCATGGAGAGTGTAAATCATTTGCCCAGAAAAAGCTGTACAGGTTAGGAGCAGCAGAGCCTGAGGCCATACAAGACCCCTTAATCCTGAAATTCATGCTTTGCAATATTTGCCCACCTGGCTGAAAGGTAGAGGAACTGGTAGTTATTTATTTATTTTTTTTGCGATACGCGGGCCTCTCACTGTTGTGGCCTCTCCCGTTGCGGAGCACAGGCTTCGGACGCGCAGGCTCAACGGCCATGGCCCACGGGCCCAGCCGCTCCGCGGCATGTGGGATCTTCCCGGACTGGGGCACGAACCCGTGTCCCCTGCATCGGCAGGCGGACTCTCAACCACGGCGCCACCAGGGAAGCCCGGTAGTTATTTTTAAATTAAAATTAATTTTAGACTTACAGAAGACTTACAGAGGTAGTACAGAGAATTCTCACACACCCTTCACTCATCTTCCCCTAAAGCAAACAGCATATATAACCATCAAAACTAAACAAATAATACTGAAACAAAACTATGAACTATGTTGCTGACTTTGTTTGGATCTCACCAGTTGTTCCACCATGACTTTTCTGTTCCAGCAGCCGATCCAGGGTACCCCACTTAGACCTTAATCTTATCTCCTCTAATCTGTGACAGTTTCTTGGTCTTTTGTCTTTCATGACCTTGACACTTTTGAAGAGCACTGGTTTTTGTAGACTGTCCCTCAGATTGGGTTTGTCTGATGTCTTCTCCTGGTGAGGCTGAGGTTATGGATTCGGGCGGAGAATACCGCAGAGGTGAGGTGCCTTTTCATCACGTCATATCTGTGGGTACAAGATATCAACACAGCTTACCACTGACCACTAGAGAACTGATGCTTTGTTGTTTCTTGCTTTTTAAACCTGGGCCATTGAAATAGCTTTCAAAATTCCTGTCCTGGGGATGCCACCAGACTTCTGCTCCAACATCATTCCTCTGTCATTTGTTTGCACACAAGATCTAAAACGACTTTGATTGCTTATTGGATCAGATTCAAACTTCCCAACCTGGAACAGTCACTTCATCCATCTAACTTTACTTTCCACTGTCCCTCACAGGTGCATGCTTCCTCTTTCTTTCCCTCCCCACCATTCTCAGCCTGCCGTCAGGCCAAGGCCCAAGTTTCCTTGAGGGCCTCGTTCAAGTCCCTGTGAAATTTCTTTGATTACTCCAGACAGCAGTGAGCTTTCTTTTCTCTAAATTTCTGATCTATTCTTACAATCTCACTTTCTTGTTGTTTTGCCTTTTTCCCTAGGTGTTTAATGTGTGTGTCTTGTCTTTCCTCCAAGTGCTAAATACAAAGTAGCTGCTTCAGTAGTGTGATTCAAGTAGCACCCACCTAAAGTCTACTTAGACATCATTCAGCTAGTAGGTGGAAGACAGCTTTTGAATAGAATTGAATTCCAGCACTCAGATTACGTTGTATGGTCCTTAAGTGTTAAGGAGTAGACATTATCACTCCTCTTATATAGGTAATAAAATTTAGGTTCTGCATGTTAAATGGATTGCCCAAGTTTCCACAGGTAGACTTTTCGTTTTTGGCCGAACGAACAGAGGGGCATGTGGGATCTTAGTTCCCCGACCAAGGATCGAGCCCGTGGCCCCCTGCACTGGAAGCGCGGAGACTTAACCATGGACCACCAGGGAAGTCCTCCACAGGTGGACTTTTATCTTTTATGTATGTAACTATATTTCACACAAGTTCTCTGTCCACTCACAATGTTTATTTCCTACTGTCCTTCATCCCGGCATCTCTGATACCCAGAGAGAGTTCTTGGGGATTTCTGAGGTCCCTCAAGAAGCTTGGGATCATCTCCTGCAGCTTTTGCCATGGTCTCTTTGTGGCCACAGCAGGATGGTCAGTGTATAGCTGCCCCTTTCATAAACCACAAGGAATAGAATGGGTTGGGTCCGAGTCAGTCGGGGACACATAGAATTTACAGGGCCTGAGGACACAGGCCCTCGTGCCCACACACCCCCTCTGGTACCTCAGCGCAGACCCACCTCCCTCTCCAGCATCCTGGAGGCAGACAGGTGTTCGATGTGCAGCCTCTCTGTCTCAGCCCATTCACCCCCCGCCCCCCGGAAATGTAGCAGCAGCAGCATCTCCCCCCATCAGACCCTGCCCCCTCCACAGAGTGGACTGTCTCCCTCCCCTCAGCCTCCATCAGAAGCCACATGGATTGTGGGCCTTTCTTCCTCCAGGTGGGATTGTGATGCTTTTCCCGCAGGCAGGAGGACTTGTGACACTCCTGAGACAGAATCCTCTGTGGCCCTAAGTGGACAGGTTTGAATATCACTGTTGCCTCTAGGCCCCTTCTGCTTCTACAATATGTAGTGCCATGTTGCTGGATTCAGAGTCCAGAGAATTCAAGTACATCCTTCTGTTAGATCCTACCAAAACATCAGGAAGAAAAAGAAAGGTGCACAGAAAAATGTAAATCCTTACTCCATTTTATACCAGAGGATCAATTTGAGAGCTACTGCGATTCTTTGGGTTTTTTTTTTTGAACATTTATTTATTTATTTATTTGGCTGCGTCAGGTCTCAGTTGCGGCACACGGGATCTAATTCCCTGACCAGGGATCGAACCCGGGCTGCCTACATTGGGAACGTGGAGTCTTAGCCACTGGACCACCAGTGAAGTCCAAGAGCTATTGCAGTTCTTAAAGGGAAAACTCTGGGAGCCTCGTTCTCCGTTTAGCAGGGAACAACTTAAGAGCTGTTCTTGCTTAGCAGTTTCCATTTACCATGAGCCCTAGATATTTATTTCCTAGCTCTTCAGAAAATCTTCCAAGATGTTTATGTCCATTTGAAGTCCTTAATGTGCTGGGGCAAAAATTAACTTTTCTTCCAAATTCTTGTAACATAACTTGGTGTCTGTTCCCCAAGTGTGTAGGCACTCATGCTTTAGAATTAGGGAGAACTCCAAGCAGGATTGTTAATATCTTCAATAACAAATAAAATTGTATCCAGTGCTTTACCTGTAGTGTGTGCTCAGTTCATATTTTACTTGGTTTGAGAGACGTCCATAGGAATTGGGATTGGAAACTATTTGTTCATTTATTCAGCAAATACTTACTGAACACTTACTATATGACAGGTGTCAGAGGAGGCCAAAGTGTTATGGGTTGAATTGTGTCCCACCAACTGTGACCTCCAGGACCTCAGAATGTGACCTTATTTGGAAATACAGTCTTTATAGAGGTATCAAGAGGAAATGAGGTCATTAGACTGGGCCCTGATCCAGTATGACTGGTGTACTTATTAGGGAAATTTGGACACAGAGACAGGCGCACATAGAAGGAAGACATAGTGAAGACTGTTGAAAACAGACAAGAGGCCCCAAGTGGAGCCACTTATGCTGAGCCCCAAGTCACGAAACCAAGACTTAATTACAGTTTCGGCTCTCCCAGAAATGGAATCTTACACCAGTCAATCAGGAATAGCCTGACCAGCACCAGTCAGGTAATCTGCCTGGCAGGCCCCTGCCATCCCCTATAAGGGAAGTAATCTTGCAATAACCAATCTGCTGTTTTGCCTCCTGCAACTTCTTTATTCCTGCTCCCTTCTGCCTATAAAATCTCTTGCCTTGTATAACTCTTCAGGAAGCTTTTCCATCTACTAGATTGGATGCTGCTTGATTCATGAATGTTTGAATAGAGCCAATAAGATCTTTAAAATTTACTCAGTTGAATTTGTTTTTTATTCAAGACGCACACAGGGAGAACACTACATAAACTTGAAGGCAGATAGCAAGGTGATGCTTCTACAAGCCAAGGAATGCCAGAGATTGCCTGCAAACCATCAGAAGCTAGAAGAAAGGCATGGAACAAATCCTTCCATCACAGTCCTCAGAGAGAACCAACTCTGCTGACACCTTGATCTTGTTCTAGCCTCCAGAAAAGTGAGCCAGTAAATTTCTGTCGTTGAAGCCACTCAGTTTGTGGTACTTTGTTATGGCGGCCCTAGGAAACTATACATGAAAGCAGAACGAAGCAATCACAAAACATGATGCACGGGGCATACGTGTGACCCCTCAGCGGGGAGCAGAAGCTGAGTCATACAGTCCTTGAGGGCCAATGTAAGGGGTTTAGATTTGCCCTTGGGTCAAAGGAGGGAAGATAGTGGAGAGACAAGCCAGGAGGTCCATGCCAGCTGGCAGAAGGCACATAGGGATTTTATTTTTAGTTTTTTAAACCACAGAAGAGGACATATTCTTCCCCACCTGAACTCTTTTCTTCTGGCAGGATGGAGGCTTCCTCAACTGGAAACAGCTAAGCCCCAGGATCCTTGGCAGCAGAGGGAAGATAAGGAAGATGTAAAAGTACCCCTTGAAGGGTCTTACACTGGAATGCATGCCCTGGTCCAGTTGCCCCCCAATCTGTGTTGCTCCAGGTGCCGCCCAGGCCATGCCGAGCTGCTGTGGGAAGAAGACCATGGACGGGGCCATTTTGATTTCATGTACTTGATGATTTTTAGCCAGAATGTCTGTGAATGAAATTATAACAGTTAGGTGAATTAAACTGTTTTTAAAGCAATGATCCTTTTTCTCCCCCAGCAGAGTTTAAAGCTCAAGAAGGGAATTTATATTTGGGCCAATAAGAAGAAACCAAAGAATTGATAAGAAGCTTGGCATGAGACCAAGGTCTTCCAGTCTTCCAAAGGCAAAAAACTAGATTCTAAAAAGGATCAGAGAGTTGCCATTCTTTGGCAATATGCTCATTTAAAAATAATATTTCTTTTTCTGCCAAAACTGTTTTTTCCAAATTTGAGGATTTTTGTATCAAATGCCCTTTAAATTTCAAGTTTTTTTTTTAAACATTGCAATAAAACTGGAGAGATCTATGGATTTACCTTGATTTTAAAGAATATAATTTTGTGTTTCATTCTATAGTGATACATGCAGTTATTACAGAGTGAAAAATTGGAAATTTGGTGTACAGTATTTGGATTTTTACACTAAAACCAAAAATGCTAAATACTATGCAAATGTGATAAAACATGGGATTTCAGTTGCAATTAAAGTGTATTATAATGGGAAAAAAAATAGTGTCTTTTAAGAAGGAAATAGTTCTAGCAGGACCCTGGACTTATATGAATCTATAAAATTTTCCTCTTGAACATTCTGAGTAAGATTCATTTTACAGTCAGTGTTTATTTTTTGTTTTTGTTTTTTCCTTTCATATGCTTTGGTTATATATTATAATATTTTAAATTGGCTTGGGGGAATTTGAACTCATAATTTGAAAGTAACCGATATTTGTATTTATTCAGTGACTTCTGAGAATTTGCAATTCTACACTATGTTCATCTGTAATTAAAATAAGGATCCTGATAATGTGAATTTCACCCAGGAATCTTTTGAACAAAACCTCAAAAGCCTGTATTGTATTGTTTCTTGCTAATTGGTAGTAGGTACCTTCTCTGCAGGAAAATTAAAAATTTTGATGGGCATTGGTTAAAATAATACTAATAATACGCTCTGCTATTGACTAGCTGTTACCTTGTGTGAATAATTTAAACTTTCTGCACTTCAGCAATAAGGATAATAAAATCTAGTATTGTAAAGATTGAATAAAAAAAAAAAAAAAAAAAAAAATACTAATAATACTAACTGGGAGAATCATTTGGATGGATATGCTACACTTTAGAATAAGTTATTATATTTTAAATTTATAAGAGAATGTTGCACATTTAAAACGACAAAAGTTTATAGGTATGAAAAGTGTGCAAAATTTAAAATCTTTGGAGATAAGACCAGGATGTAACAAAGTTAAAAAAAATATATACTAGAACATAAGAATTTTGATGTTACTAGAAATTAAACAGTAAGAGTTAGAATTGGTTTATTTAGTTAGAAATCATATGACTCTTGTATTTATAACTATTAAGTCATTATAGATGGACCAGAGGATGATGACAAATAAATTATTGTTTATCTGCTAGGGTTTTCCCATTATTTCAAAATAGAGGACATCCTTCTATTAGTAGCTAAAACCAGCTACCATCTAAAACCAAAAGGAATTATTAGAAAGTTCTGAATTATATTCAGAATTGAGATTTGTACTGATACTGTATTTTTTAAAAATTAAATTGTGGGATAAAGTAAATAATTATATTAATTTTATCAGGAAAAAGATAAGTACAAGATATTCAGTTTAGAGGAAATCAAAAATTTTAATAGGAGCACCGACCTGTTACAACTGGATTGGAAATGTCAATATTAAATCATTCCTTTAAAAGAAAAACCTGTTTAGCTCTTCCAGTAAAATCGCCCAGGAGCAATATCACCCCATGACACACGCTAATGTCCAGTACTATGATCTCTAGTACTATTTTCCTCTAAAACAAACAACTGATTCCATGTCTGGGGCTAAAAGGTACAGGTAAACATAAGAATTAGGCAATGTGTGTAACATCAATCTGGGGAAGTGGCCAAGGTGATCACCCTGTCGTTGATGGTGTGAAATCATTATTATAACAACTGTAAATAGGGTTCTGGGCATCCTATCAGGGTCAAAAAAAAAAAAAAGAAAGAAAAAGAAAGAAAGAAAAAAAAAAAGAATCTTGGTAGCTGTATGGCCCAAATCAGTGCTAGTAGATGAGATCATTGAAAAAAAAGAAAGAAAAAGAAAGAAAGAAAGAAAAAAAGAATCTAGGTAGCTGCATGGCCCAAATCAGTGCTAGTAGATGAGATCATTGAAAAAAAAGAAAGAAAAAGAAAGAAAGAAAGAAAAAAAGAATCTAGGTAGCTGTATGGCCCAAATCAGTGCTAGTAGATGAGATCATTGAAAAAAAAAGAAAGAAAAAGAAAGAAAGAAAGAAAAAAAAAAGAATCTAGGTAGCTGTATGGCCCAAATCAGTGCTGGTAGATGAGATCATTGAAAAAAAAGAAAGAAAAAGAAAGAAAGAAAAAAAAAAAAGAATCTAGGTAGCTGTATGGCCCAAATCAGTGCTAGTAGATGAGATCATTGACTTCATAAGAAGCTGCAAGTGGTCTTCCAATTACTGTGATGGGAGACTCACATCATAAGTAATCTCATGAGATTGCCCATGATGGTTCCAATAACCAGAGGGCATGCTGCTGTCTTCATTAAAGGCAGTCTATTCCAACTTCCTTTCAGAAAAACCGTGAGCTGCCAGGCCACACTTATTTCCACACCAACGCAACCTTTCCAGCTCAGAGTGAAACTGAGTGGGACCCTGTGGGGCTCCTGGGCAGGGAAGCCTTTCTGTCCCCTGTTTCTTGTAGGACTCCAGCCTCCACGACCTTCCCTGGGTTCTAAGGGGCAGATTCCAACAGTTGCTAATCTGGGAAGGGAGGGGATGCAAGGATGGGGAAGGGGAAGCCAGGAAACTGTAGTGCAGCCTTGGGGCAGGGTCCTGGTTCCCCCTCAAGGGATACACACAGCAATGTCTTTAAGCTCTTTAAGATGTCAGCATTTTTCACACCAGAGGAAGACCACCTGAGGCTACATTAAAGGAACCAGAGAAACTCATCCAGAAGATTACCTGAGACCAGATGAGAGGAGTGCAGGCCCTGCACACACCCTAATCTCATCAGCAACCCTACCCTTGAACATTGCTATAAAACTCCTCATCAGATCCTCCTGGGTTGGGATATACAGTTTTTCAGGGCAGGAGCCCGCTGTGTCCCCTTTTGCCTGGCAAAGCAATAGAGCTATTCTTTTCTACTTCACCCAAAACTCTGTCTCTGAGATTTGATTCAGCACCGGTGCACAGAGGCTGAGCTTTCAGCCTCAAGAGGTTCTGAAGGTTATCTGTGCAATGGACCTTTTGCCAGTCTGGCGAAGCCTATGGACTCTTCTCCTAATAATGTTTTAAATGCATAAGATAAATTGGATTACAAAATAAACTAATTATAGTGAAATATAATTATCAAAATATTTAAAAGTTTGTGTTATAGTAATACATGTATTCTTTATTAACACATTAAATGACAAAAAACATTTAAAATATTGGCAAGGTAAACTAGGTTTTATTTTTTGAAGACATTAGTGTGAAGGCAGTAGTTGCTTAGCTTGAATAAGATAATTAAACTATGGGGAGGTCCTTTGTCAAGGCAACATGTATGCATGTTGGGAAGCCAGTCAGTTTTGATCTTCTGTTTGGATGGTCACAGTGTTGAAAATCCCAGTTCTCAAAATATATTGTTGTGGGCTTCCCTGGTGGCGCAGTGGTTGAGAGTCCGCCTGCCGATGCAGGGGACGCGGGTTTGTGCCCCAGTCCAGGAAGATCCCACGTGCCGTGAAGCGGCTGGGCCCGTGAGCCATGGCCGCTGAGCCTGCGCGTCCGGAGCCTGTGCTCCGCAACGGGAGAGGCCACAACAGTGAGAGGCCCGCGTACCGAAAAAAAAAATGTATATATATATATTGTTGTGATTAGGATTAAGGCTTCCATAGTTCACTTTACAAGGCCAAGATAGGCAGATGTATTTCAAAGAACATCACAACTTTAAAAATTAAATGCCGGGCTTCCCTGGTGACACAGTGGTTGAGGGTCCACCTGCCGATGCAGGGGACACGGGTTTGTGCCCCGGTCTGGGAAGATCCCACATGCCGCGGAGTGGCTGGGCCCGTGAGCCATGGCCGCTGAGCCTGCGCGTCCGGAGCCTGTGCTCTGCAACGGGAGAGGCCACAGCAGTGAGAGGCCCGCGTACTGCAAAAAAAAAAAAAAAAAAAAAAAAAAAAAAAGAATTAAATGCCAATTGTAGTCAAATTTTTGTCCAGAAATCAGTGAGTTCTTCTTTGGCTAGGTCATTATTTTCAACATAGATTCTCAATCTTTCTTTTATGTTTAGTACTTTTTGCATCATGTAGATGACCTGGGGTAGGCAAATATTTCTTCAACAAAAGATCTTCAGTACAAAAGTAAATAGAAATGATGATAGTAGACATCCTTAGGTTCTTCTAAAATTGAGGTGGAAATCATTCACTATTTTCACCATAAAGTATGATGGTTTTCTGTAGGGTTTCTTTTTTTTTTTTTTTTTTTTTGCACGGTACGCGGGCCTCTCACTGCTGTGGCCTCTCCCGTTGCAGAGCACAGGCTCCGGACGCGCAGGCTCAGCGGCCATGGCTCACGGGCCCAGCCGCTCCGCGGCATGTGGGATCTTCCCGGACCGGGGCACGAACCCGTGTCCCCTACATCGGCCGGCGGACTCTCAACCATTGCGCCACCAGGGAAGCCCTTCTGTAGGGTTTTTTATGTTACTTTATCAGACTAAAAACAATCCCTTCTATTTTCACCTTGTTGAGGAGTTTTGGTCATGTTGACTTCTTTGAAAAGAGAAATCTGAGAACACCTGGGTCATTTCAGAGGCCTATCAAAAGTTATATCTATTTAGGTGACATTAAAGTTGAATGACAGATTCACAGTTCTTTCCTTTTTGATATTAACTGTGCCCTCCAGCATTTAAAAGTTGAAAGGATCAGCAAAATATTCGCAAATCAAATCCAGCAATATATGAAAAGAATTATATACCATGACCAAGTGAGATTTATCCCAGGTATGCAAGGCTGATCCATCATTCAAAAATCAATTAATGTAAACAATCATATCAACAGGCTAAATAAGAAATATCACATGATCCTATCAATAAATGAAGAAAAAGCGTTTGATAAAATCTAACACCCATTCATGATAGAAACTCTAAACTAGGAATAGAAGGAACTTATTCAACTTGATAAAGAATATTGACAAAAAATCTAAAGCTAACATTATACTTAATGGTGAAAAACTTGAAGTTTTCTGACTAAGATCAGGAATAAGAAGAGGATGTCCCCTCTCACCTTTGCTTTTAACCATTTTATGGAAAGTCATAGCTACTTTAATAAGGTAAGAAAAAGAAATAAAAGGTAAACAGATTAGGAAGGAATAAATAAAACTGTCTTTGTTCACAGATGACATGATTATCTATGTAGAAAGCCTGAAGGAATTCCTGGAACTAACATGCAATTATAGCAAGGTTGCAAGATTCAAGGTCAATATTCAAAAATCAATTGCATGCAAAAGAATTAAACTAGACTACTGTCTTACACCATACAACAATATTAACTCAAAATGGAATATGACTTGAATGTAAGACCTGAAACCATAAAACTCCTGGAGAAAACATAGGTGGTAAGCTCCTTGACATTGGTCTTGGCAATGATTTTTTGGCTCTGACTCTAAAAGCAAAGTCAACAAAAACAGAAACAGACAACTGGTACTACATCAAATTAAAAAGCATCTGCACAGCAAAAGAAATCATCAACAAAATGAAAAAGCAACCTACTGAATGGGAGAAAATATTTGCAAATCATATATCTGATAAGGGTTAATATATAAAATATAAAGAACTCATACAATTCAATAGCAAAAAAGTCAAACAGTCTGATTAAAGAATTGGAAGAGCATTTTCGAAAGAAGACATACAGATGGCAAACACACATAAGATGCTCAACATCACTAATCAGGGAAATAAATGCAAATCAAAACCATAACAAGATATGACCTCACACCTGTCAGAATGGCTGTTATCAAAAAGGCCATGAATAACACAACATTGTAAATCAATTATATTTCAATAAAAAAATATTAAAACTAAAAAAAAAAGAGACCACGAATATCAACTGTTGGTGAGGATGTGGAGAAAAGGGAACCCTGGTGCATTGTAGGTGGGAATGTAAATTGGTGCAGCCACTATGGAAAACAGTATGGAGGTTTCTCAAAAAATTAAAAATAGAACTACCATATGATTCAGTAACTTCTAGATATTCACCCAAAGAAAACAAAAATACTAATTCAAAAAGGTATATGCACCCCAATGTTCATTGCAGCATTATTTACAAAAGCCAATATACGGAAATAACTTAAGTGTCCATCAACAGATGAATGGATAAAGAAGATGTGAGATACACAGACAGACAGACACACACACACACACACACACACACAATAGAATACTATTCAGCCATAAGGAAGAATGTAATTTTGCCATTCACGACAACGTGGATGGACCTGAAGGGCATTATGTTAAGTGAAATAAGTCAGACAGAGAAATACAAATACTGTATTATTTCACTTACATATGGAACCTAAAACAAAACAAAACAAAACAAAATCAACCCCATAGATACAGAGGACCGAGTGATGGTTGCCAGAGGGGAGGGAGGTGGGGTGGGGGGGGAAATAGGTGAAGGGGGTCAAAAGGTACAAACTTCCAGCTATAAAATACATAAGCCCTGGGGATGTAATGTACAGCATGGCAACTATAGTTAATAACACTGTATTGCATATTTGAAAGATGCTAAGAGAGTCAATCTTAGAAGTCCTCATCACAAGAAGAAAAAGGAAAAAAATTGTAACTATGTATGGTGATGGATGGTAACTAATTGTGGTCTTTTCACAATTTATACAAATATTGAATCATTATGTTGTACATCAGACACTAATATAATGTTATATGTCAATTATACCTCAATAGAAAAAGAAAAAAAAGTCAATTGCTTTCCTATATACCAGCAATGAACAAGTGGAATTTGAAATAAAAAACACAATACCACTTACATTAGGACCTCCATAAATTAAATACTCAGGTATAAATCTAACAAAATATGTATGAGATCTATATGAAAGAAATCAAAGAAGAACTAAATAAATGGAGAGATGTTGCATATCCATGGATAGGAAGACTCACTGTTGTCCACATGTCAGTAATTCCCAACTTGATCTATAGATTCAATGCAATCCCAGTCAAAATCCCAGTGAGTTATTATGAGGATTTGGACAAACTGATTCTAAAGTATGTATGGAGAGGCAAAAGACATAGAACAGCCAAAACAATATTAAAAGAGAATAAGAAAGTTAGAGGACTGACACTACCCAACTTCAAAACTTACTATAAAGCTACAGTACTCAAGACAGTGTGGTATTGGTGAAAGAGTAGATACATAGATCAATGGAAGAGAATAGAGAGCTCAGAAATGACTCACAAAATCACAAACTGGTCAGTAAACTGATCTTTGACGAAAGAGCAAAGACTATACAATGGAGAAAAAGTAGCCTTTTCAACAATTCCTGCTGGAACAACTGGACATCCACATTCAAAAAAAAAAAAATCTAGAAACAGACTTACATCCATCACAAAAGTTAACTCAAAATTAGCCATAAACCTAACTGTAAAACACAAAACTATAAAACTCCAAGAAGATAACAGGGGAAAATCCATGTGACTTTGGGTATGGTGATGCCTTTTTAGATACAACACCAAAGACATGATTCATGAAAGAAATAATTGATAAGCTAGACTTCATCCAAATTAAAAACCTCTGCTCTGTGAAAACTCTTGGGAGAATAAGTAGACACCACAGACTGGGAAAAAAATATTTGCAAAAGACATATCTGATAAAGGACTGTTATCCAAAGTATACCAAGAACTCTTGAAGCTCAACCATAAGAAAACAAACAATTCTATTAAAAAATGGGCAAAAGATCTAAACAGATACTTCATCAAGGAAGATGTACAGATAACAGATAAGCATATGGGGACTTCCGTGGTGGAGCAGTGGTCAAGAATCCGCCTGCCAGTGCAGGGGACACAGGTTCAATCCCTGGTCTGGAAAGATCCCACAGGCCGCAGAGCAAGTAAGCCCATGTGCCACAACTACTGAGCCTGCGCTCTATATCCCGTGGGCACTGCAACTACTGAGCCCACGTGCTGCAACTACTGAAGCCGTGCTCCCAGAGCCTGCGCTCTGCAACAAGAGAAGCCACCGCAATGAGAAGCCTGCGCACCACAACAAAGAGTAGCCCCTGCTCGCCGCAACTAGAGAAAGCCCACACGCACCAATGAAGACCCAATGCAGACAAAAAACAAAAACAAAAACAAAACCCAAATAAGCATATGAAAAGATGCCCCACATCACATGTCATTAGGGAAATGCAAATTAAAACAACAATGAGATACCACTACACACCTATTAGAATGGCCAAAATCTAGGACGCTGTAAAAGCAAATGCTGGCAAGGATGAGTAGCAACAGGAAATCTCATTCATTGTTGGTGGGAATGCAAGATGGTATAGTCACTTTGGAAGACAGTTTGGTAGTTTCCTACAAAACTAAACATACTCTTACAATATAATCCAGCAATCTCATTACTTGGTAATTTACCCAAATGAGTTGAAAATTTATGTCCACACAAAAACCTGCACATAGTAGCTTTATTCAGAATTGCCAGAACTTGGAAGCAACCAAGATGTCCTTCAGTCGGTGAACAGATAAACTGTGATACATTCAGACAATGGCATATTATTCCGTGCTAAAAAGAAATGAACTATGAAACCATGAAAAGATGTGGAACTATGACACCAGCTTCATTCCATAACCAATGGAATGTTATTCAGTGCTAAAAAGAAATGGGTTATGAAACCTTAAATGTATATCACTAAGTGGAACAAGCTAATCCAAAAAGGCTACATGCTGGAAGATTCCAACTGTATGACATTTTGGAAAAGGTAAAATTCTGGAGACATGACGACGGTCAGTGGTTGCCATGGGTTAGAGTGGAGGGAAGGATAAAGGGGTGAAGCACAGAGCATTTTTAGGGCAATGAAGCTACTACACACGATACTATAATGGTGGGTATTTGTTATTATACACTTGTGAAATGCATAGAAGGTGCAACACCAAGAATGAACCTTTATGTAGAGTATGGACTTTGGGTGATAATCATGTATCAATGCGGGTTCATAGATTATAACCAGTGTACCTCTCTGTGCAGGATGTTGGCAGGTGGGGAGACTGTGTGTGTGGAGCCAGGGGACATATGGGAATCTCTGTACCTTCTGCTCAGTTTTGCTGCGAACCTAAAACTGCTCTAAAGAGTGAAGTCTGTTTTCAAAAAAAGTTAGAAGGATGCCAGTCCTGTTCTCCTTTTTCATCTCAGCAGCTGAGCTGAGAAAGCATATTATTTTTCAGTAGTATCCATGATGGTGACTGTAGACATTTAAATGGAAAGATTTATTTTGTTCATGTACGTGTAACTAACTGGCAGGTAATGCAACTAAAGGATATGTTTTTTCCCCAAAGCCAAACAAGAATGGGTTTTCTTTTTCTCTTAGAAAAAGGGAAACTTCTGCTCACAGTTCAAGGGCTTTTAAAGATTTCCCTCTTCTGAGTGGTAGAGAAATGATCTCCACCCTGTTCCCATTTCTTGATAAAATCTTAAAAAAATACGTGGTGATTCAGAGATCTGATTCTGATAATGGTCTTTCCTCTATGACTAAAAATCATCTTCAGGGTAACATGAGGAGTCTTTGTTATCAGTGCCTGTCTGTGTAGTGGGTAATGACTGATGATTACCTGAGGAGGTCGCTTTCTCGTGGAAGTAGCAGAACAAGCTATATAACAGAGTGTGGCAGGAGTCTTACCTGTGCAAAGAGTGTGAAGTGTTTCTTTTCAGACAAAGTTGTGTTTGGCATTATTTTTCCTTTTTCTTTCTTTTCTTAAAAAAAGTCATTTTGCAAACATTCAGTCATTGTAATTCCTAAAACGGACTAAAAAAACAAAAAAATTTTCTTCAATAGCACCAGCAAACACATAGTGAACAAAACAAGGAGATGCCTGTTTTAAGGAGATGGCCTGTCGTTCCCACCAGCTGCATGCCGAAGGGAAACCTGAGGTTTTCAATTCTTCAGTGATGTGCTTCAAAATACCCCTGAGTATGGGCCATACTTTCCTGTTTCTTTGAACATCTTATAGTTGTTTTAAAAATTAAATACTGCATTTAAAATAATACATTGTGTGGGGCTTCCCTGGTGGCACAGTGGTTGAGAGTCCACCTGCCGATGCAGGGTCACGGGTTCGTGCCCCGGTCCGGGAAGATCCCACGTGCCACGGAGTGGCTGGGCCCGTGAGCCATGGCCGCTGAGCCTGCGCGTCCGGAGCCTGTGCTTTGCAACGGAAGAGGCCGCGACAGTGAGAGGCCCGCGTACCGCAAAAAAAATAAAAATAAATAATAATACATTGTGAAAACTCTGAAAATCAGGCCATCCCCTCCCTTCCCACCCCAACTAGAGTTTGTTGTTGCTGTTTGGGATTGTGGGTGTCACCGTTGTTGCTGTTTGTTTGTTTAGTGACTTTCCAGGAGTAGTTAGAGTCAATATTCTCTGTTGTGTATGGTCACTGAAGTCTTTGCTCAGTTAACTTCGTGATTAGCTAACGATTGGACATACGTGTCCTGAAATTCCTTGACCCAGTACGTCTCCCAGCCTTTGCCGGGGTTGGGGGGCGGTTCTCTGTGCATGCTGGGACTTACTTTCAATGTTCTCACAGACAATTCACAACTCTCCCTTAGCCTTCACTTTCTGCTTGTGCAGAATCTCGAGGCTAGCCAGAGGGGGGAATACTAGGACCTTCTCAGATCTTCCCTGGGCATACTCACAGGCCAGGACATGCAGGTGGCCTTGTAGATTCCCAGGAATATGTTGAGCTTTTCAAAGCCCCCTAAAGACTTCTTACTCACCAGATTTGCCTTTTAAAATATTTTGTTCGGTCTCTTATTTGCCCAAATAATATTGCTAGGATAGGCGCCTGTAATGTTAAAGAATTGCCATGGATTGTTTTTGGGTTTTGTTTGGTTTTATTCTTTTCTGCCAACGAGTATTTGTGATTTTTAAAAAATTGAAGTATAATTGACTTAAAATGGTATATTAGTTTTAGGTGTGTAATAGTGATTTGAAATTTCTTATAAAATGATCACAATTCTAGTTACCATCTGTCACTATACAAAAACATAATAATATTATTATTAACTATATTCCCTATACTGTATGTTAGATCCCTGTGACTTCTTTATTTTATAACTGTAAGTCTGTACCTCTTAAGCTCCATCACCTATACCACTCCTCTTCCCATCCCTCTCCCCTCTGGCAGCCACCTGTTTGTTCTCTGTATCTATGACTATTTCTGTGTGTTATGCTTGTTAATTTGTTTTGTTTTTGAGATTCCACATATAAGTGAAATCATACAGTATTTGTCTTTGTCTGACTTATTTCACTTAGCATAATACCCTCCAGGTCCATCCATGTTGTCACAAATGGCTGAGTGAAAAAACAATTTCATTCTTTTTCATGGCAGAATAATATTCCATTATATATATATGTATATGTGTGTGTATATAAAATTATCACATCTCCTTTATCCATTTATCTATTGATGGGCACTTAGGTTACTTCCATATCATGGCTATTTTGGTTTGTTTGTTTTGACCATGCTGCACGGTTTGTGGGATCTTAGTTCCCTGAACAGGGATGGAACCCGTGCCCTCGGCAGTGACGGTGCAGAGTCCTAACCACTGGACCAACAGGGAATTCCCGTCACGGCTATGGAATTGCTGGATTGTATGGTAGTTCTATTTTCAATTCTTTGAGGAATCTCCATACTGTTCTCCATAGTGGTTGCACCAATTTACATTCCCACCAACAGTGCAAGAGGGTTCCTTCTCTCCACACTCTCTCCAGCACTTGATATTTGTGGTCTTTTTGATAGTAACCCTGGTGGGCAGGGTCGGTTCCCAACATAGCTCGCTGTGGGCTCCTGAATTTTCTGGAGCTGGTGTCGGCCTGCTGGTGGGTAGGGCTGGATCCCAGGGTGGCTAGCTGAGGGGCCCAAAGTGTCCAGAGCTCGTGTTGATAGGCCGGTGGGTTAGGTCAGGGCCCAGGTGATCCTGGGGCTAGTGCCTGCCCACTGGTGGGTGTGGCAGAGTCCTGGGGCTAGTGTCAGCCCACTGGTGGGTGGAGCTGGGTCCTGGGGTCTCTGGTGGGTGGGGCTGAGTCCTTGGCGGCTTGAGGCTCAAGAGGGTCCTGTGGTAGCCTGCCTGCTGGTGGGCGAGGCTGTGTTTCCACCTGGTTAGCTGTTTGGCCTGGGGCGTCCCAGGACTGGTGTCCGCTGAGCAGTGGGAGGGTCTGGGTTCTGGTTCTAATAAGCTAGAGGGAGGAGTCCAAAATGGGACTTACCGGCACCAGCGTCCACACGGTTTGAGTGAGCTCCCCAAAATGGCTATGGCCAGTGTCTATGTCCCCAGGGTGGCTCCCAGTTGTCTCCTGCCTCTCCAGGAGGCTCTCCAAAATTAGCAAATGGGTCTGACCCAGACTCATTTCCAATTACTGCTTCTGCCCTGGATCTCGGAGCAGGTGAGATTTTGTGTGCATCCTTTAGGAGCGGAGTGGCTGTTTCCTATAGCTCTCTGGCTCCCTTGAAAGTAAACCTCGCTGGCCTGTTGCATGCATGCATGCAATTTCAAAAAGTAGGAGTCCTTCTCTTTGAAATCATGGCAAAAACAACCGGTTCTTATTGCCCCAGAATTGACTTCTGACTGTGTATGCTGTGTCTTTGTTGTCTCTTTCCACACTGGAAGGAGAAAATTCTTTTTAATAGCTCTTGAGTTTGGGGGTTTGGTTTTGGTTAGAAAAGAACAATTTGCAGACAGAGTATAGTTTAAACAAGACTCATAATTCAGAAGACATCAACTCTGGGGCATTTCGTGTGCATCGTTATCAGATACTTTCTACTCTACCTCATCCACGCTCTATAATAATGTCATGCTCTCCAAGAAACATGCTTGATGCAGTGGAGAAGATGGAAAAGAGTAAGACAAAACCCAGAAGTTATGCTGCCAGGTTTGGATGTGTGACTGAGGGCAATTTCTACAGTCCGGGAGGCTGGAAAGAAAGGGGAAAAAAAGAGAAGAGGTGTGAACTCACAGGAAGCCTCAGAGCTGAAAATGCTGACATGGTAAGTAAGAGGCGTAAAATAACTTAAAATACTCTAGTGTTTGGTCTAACACTGACCGCTCCTTCACCATGAGTTTTCAACTCAGATTTTTTTTCCTTAACATATAAATCAAATGGTTAAAAAGAAGTTCATGGGAATTCATTGCTCAGAGGTTTCTCCCTTGTTCAATTTGGCTATGAGATATCCATTCACCAAAGGAAGTGATCGTGTATTAACTTGCTCTGTGCAATGGTTACATATTAGTGAACTCAAGGAGGGGGAGTTAGCTTTAAAAGTTTCTAAGAAGAATGAATGATACACAATAATGCTCTAAAATCCAAACTGATGAAATGGAAAAATTATTAAATCCTTAATTATCAAACCTAAGGGGATATTTACACTTCAAACCCCTTTCTCTTTAAGAGTTAAGGGATTGGATGAAGGATCAGAAAACCATGTGACTTTTTTCAAAGACAGCTATAGTGATCAAAATTGAACAATAGACCTGGGGGGCGGGGCAACGAACAAGGACCTGGGAAATTTCTGTTTCTCTCCTGGACAAGTTTCAATATAATTGCTTCAAAAAAAACCTCCCAAATTCACTTCTTTATAAAAAACAATAAGAGTACTGGCAAAAATTGTCAAAATTAACTTTTGCATTATTCTGTAAATTAATCAAAGGCTTGCAACAATCTGATTTTTCCTATTTCCTCGAGAAAAATGGCTGGATCTCTGTAAGAAAAAATCGTGTGGAATTTTAATTTGCCCCATTCCCATCCGCATGGTAATCTTGAAATGCAACAGTCTTGCAATTAGCAGCTATTAACACAAGCAACCTAGCAGTCACCCGGGGATACAGAACAGGTTTGACACTCCCCCAAAATCTCCATTCCCAAAGAACTGTAATTCTATAACCTGTCTGGTAGCTCCCTAGAAACCCGCACTGACAGGGCTGGTTTTTATTTGACCTAACTCAGTACCTGCTCAGTGGAATAGCCTTTCCCCCACAAGGCTTGTCACAAACGATCCATGGGTGGCCAAGATGGTGGAGATGGAAGCCGCTGAGCTATCTCCTCCCACAGGTGCACCAATATTACAACTATTCACAGAGCAACTATCTATGAGAACAGCCTGAAGACTAGAAGAAAAGCTTTTCCACAGCTAAAGGTATAAAGAAGGAACCACAGGTAGATGAGTAGGAGGAGTGCAGAACAGTATAGATAATCAAGACACGTACCCCCAGGTGGGTGACCCACAAATGGGAGGAAAATTGCAGAGGTTCTTCCAAGAAGCAAGGAGTCTGAGCCCCACATTGGGTTCCCCAGCCTAGGGGTCCTGCACAGGGAAAATGCTCGCCCAGAACATTTGACTTTGAAGGCCAGCAAGACTTACTTTCAAGGGAGCCAGAGAGCTATAGGAAACAGCCACTCCGCTCCTAAAGGATGCGCACAAAAATCTCACCTGCTCCGAGATCCAGGGCAGAAGCAGTAATTGGAAATGAGTCTGGGTCAGACCCATTTGCTAATTTTGGAGAGCCTCCTGGAGAGGCAGGAGACAACTGGGAGCCACCCTGGGGACATAGACACTGGCCATAGCCATTTTGGGGAGCTCACTCAAACCGTGTGGACGCTGGTGCCGGTAAGTCCCATTTTGGACTCCTCCCTCTAGCTTATTAGAACCAGAACCCAGACCCTCCCACTGCTCAGCGGACACCAGTCCTGGGACGCCCCAGGCCAAACAGCTAACCAGGTGGAAACACAGCCTCGCCCACCAGCAGGCAGGCTACCACAGGACCCTCTTGAGCCTCAAGCCGCCAAGGACTCAGCCCCACCCACCAGAGACCCCAGGACCCAGCTCCACCCACCAGTGGGCTGACACTAGCCCCAGGACTCTGCCACACCCACCAGTGGGCAGGCACTAGCCCCAGGATCACCTGGGCCCTGACCTAACCCACCGGCCTATCAACACGAGCTCTGGACACTTTGGGCCCCTCAGCTAGCCACCCTGGGATCCAGCCCTACCCACCAGCAGGCCGACACCAGCTCCAGAAAATTCAGGAGCCCACAGCGAGCTATGTTGGGAACCGACCCTGCCCACCAGGGTTATTATCAAAAAGACCACAAATACCAAGTGCTGGAGAGGGCGTGGAGAGAAGGGAACCCTCTTGCACTGTTGGTGGGAATGTAAATTGGTGCAGCCACTATGGGAACAGTATGGAGATTCCTCAAAGAATTGAAAATAGAACTACCATACAATCCAGCAATTCCATAGCCATGACGGGAATTCCCTGTTGGTCCAGTGGTTAGGACTCTGCACCGTCACCGCCGAGGGCACGGGTTCCATCTCTGTTCAGGGAACTAAGATCCCACAAACCGTGCAGCATGGTCAAAACAAACAAACCAAAATAGCCATGATATGGAAGTAACCTAATGCCCATCAATAGATAAATGGATAAAGGAGATGTAATAATTTTATATGCACACACATATATATATAATGGAATATTATTCTGCCATGAAAAAGAATGAAATTGTTTTTTCACTCAGCCATTTGTGACACTATGGATGGACCTGGAGGGAATTACGCTAAGTGAGATAAGTTAGACAAAGACAAATACTGTATGATTTCACTTGGATTCATGTGGAATCTCAAAAACAAAACAAATTAACGAACATAACACACAGAAATAGTCATAGATACAGAGAACAAACAGGTGGCTGCCAGAGGGGAGAGGGATGGGAAGAGGAGTGGTATAGGTGATGGAGCTTAAGAGGTACAGACTTACAGTTATGTTAGGTGTGGGATTCAGAAATATATAACACAGATGATGAAATATACCTGTTGTCCCACCTTTCAGAGATAACCACTGTTAACATTTTGGTGTATACTCCTCTTGATTTTCCCCCATATGTTATATATATATATATATATATATATATATATATATATATATATATATATATATATATATATATATATATATAATATATGTATATATATATTATATATATATATATAAAATCAAGTTACATTTTTAACTTAATGTATCCTGATCATTTTTTCGATATGAATGCATAGAGATTTTACGTTAAAAAACCCAAACAGGGCTTCCCTGGTGGCGCAGTGGTTGAGAGTCCGCCTGCCGTTGCAGGGGACACGGGTTCGTGCCCCGGTCTGGGAAGATCCCACATGCCGTGGAGCGGCTGGGCCCGTGAGCCATGGCCGCTGAGCCTGTGTGTCCGGAGCCTGTGCTCCGCAACGGGAGAGGCCACAACAGTGAGAGTCCCGCGTACCGCAAAAAAAACCCCACAAAAACAAAACCCCAAACAGTTGTTTAGTAGTCCATATTATACAAAAGTCCTTATTTATTTAATTCTCTTAATAGAGCCTTGTGTTGTTTAGTTTTTCACTGTTGCAAACAATGTTTCTATCGACCTTTACAACCTATATATGAATGTCTACGCATCTGGGTCAGAACAGATTTTGGTGTTTAGTTACCTCCAAGTGCCATCCCCATCATGTTATGTCAATTTACACTATTACCAACAACGTGAGAGAGAAGCTATATCCCCCTATCTTAATCAAATGCTGAGTATTTTAGAAAAATTTTTTCCAGTTTCATAATGAGAAAATAATGTCTCATTGTGGTTTAGTTTATATTTATTTTAATTATTAAGGAAATTGGGCATCTTTCATAAATTCATTCATCTTTTGTGTATCTTATGTGAAATGACTATTATGTACCTTATCTAGGATTATTTGTTTATTAAATAATATAGATTGAAAATATTTTTTGACATGTTGGTTCTTGTCTTTGACTTCTGTTTCCAGTGTTTTTAGGCATATAAAAATTTTACATTTTAATGTAGTCTAGTTTATTTTTCCATTTGGTCTCTGGGTTTCATGTTATACTCTGAAAAAGTCAAGTTTTCTTCATGTATTTTCTTCCAGAGTCTTAACAGTTTCATTTTTAATAGTTGTCCCAACTAAAATTTATCTTAGTCTAAGGAGTGAGGTAGGGATTCACTTGTACTGTTTTCCCAAATGATTTGCCAGGTGACTCACTTCTCTCATCGAATAGTTTTACCTTTTCCCAATTTATAGATAATGCAACTTTTTATTAAAAGAAATTACTTTATGTACTTTAGTCTTGGTTATGTTTTATTTATCCATCTATTTTGACAGAGTTATCAATTATTGTTCCTACTAAAATCTAGTAGAACTACCAGTTCATTACCAAGCTTGATCCAGGTTTTGTGTGGCCTGAAGTTTTAAGAAAAAGAATACAAAATTATGAAAATTAGTACAAAAGAGAATATTTAATTAGAAAGAGGAAAAAATCATCGCAAATTACAGAGTTTTAAAAGATGATAAATGCTGCAAACATCATAATATCTGGAAAAAGCACTATTTCTAATCATTGCCTCTGATCTTTCTATATTTCCCCTACTTTTTTGGCTGCATCCTCTGATTGTCTCTTCATATCAAACAATTTTATAATATAATTTTCTGTAGAGAGAAGGAAAAAATCAGTTTTTTTCTATCATGTATAGATGAAATTTATTTTTTATGATTGAAACATTTTTATAATTGAAGTTTATAATTTTTTAGGAATTTATTTATTTTAAAATTTATTTTATTGAGTTAACAGTGATTTATAACATTATATAGGTTTCATGTGTACAACATTATATTTCTACTGCTGTATACACTACAGTGTGCTCACTACCAAAAATTTAGTTTCCATCATTGACGTACAGTTGATCCCCTTTACCCATTTCACCTTCTCCACCTCCCCACTTTGGTAACCACTACTATGTTCTTTGTATCTATGTGTTTTATTTATTGTTTGTTTGTTTATTCTTTTTTTATATTCCACATATGAGTGAAATCATACAGTATTTGTCTTTCTCCTTCTGACTTATTTCACTTAGCATAATAACCTCAATGTCCATCCATATTGTTGCAGATGGCAAGATTTCATCTTTTTATGGCTGAGTAGTATTCCATTGTATTTATTACCACATCTTCTTTATCCACATATCCACTGCTGGGCACTTAGGTTGTTTCCATATCTTGGCTACTGTAAATAACGCTGCAATGAACATAGGAGTGCATGTATCTTTCTGAAGTAGTGTTTTTGTATTCTCTGGATAATGTCCAGAAGTGGGTTAACTGGATCATTTGGGGTAATTCTGTTCTGAGATTTTTGAGGAATCTCCATAGTGTTGAAGTTCATAACTTTTTATGATTGAAATGAAATTTCTTTCAGCTTCACAGCTTGTCATTAGTAACGTCGAGTAAATTGCGGGAAGCTTCAAGTTTGGCTTTTCAATGTCCATAAACCTCCATAAAGTTTCTGTAATATATGAGCTCTAAGAGCTATAAGGGCATTTTAAGGTTTTTTTTTTTTTCAGTGACTAATATATTCTTTGAAAAAATTTTTAAAATTTATTTTATTTATTTTTGGCTGCATTGGGTCTTTGTTGCTGCACACGGGCTTTCTCTAGTTGTGGCGAACGGGGGCTACTCTTCGTTGTGGTGCGCAGGCTTCTCATTGTGGTGGCTTCTCTTGTTACAGAGCACAGGCTCTAGGCACGTGGGCTTCACTAGTTGTGGCACGTGGGCTCAGTAGTTGTGGCTCACGGGCTTTAGAGCGCAGGCTCAGTAGTTGTGGTGCATGGGCTTAGTTGCTCTGCGGTATGTGGGATCTTCCAGGACCAGGGCTTGAACCCGTGTCCCCTGCATTGGCAGGCAGATTCTTAACCACTGCGCCACCAGGGAAGCCCAACTAATTGGTTTCTGATGTTGTGGTAGTCACCTTGCACCTCCATGTCCTGAATCTGAGGGAGCTGGCATAATAGACAGTAGAAATATTCTTAGCAGCCATTCCTCTACTGAGATGGCTAACGATGAGTTTAACTATACATCAAAGTGACTGAATACCACATAAATATATCCAAATAAACCTAAACTAAATGAATCTTCAAGTCAAGTTCCTCTTACTTGGCTCCCCAAAACCATTATGTCTGCTCTGGTACCATTCATCACAAGAGAAAGTGGGATGAAGGGGAAGTTGGAATGAAAAGAGACAGAGGTCCTAACTGATGGTGGTTAAAATACCCTGCATTTGAAGTTTTCACAAAAACATATGGCCATATGGATACATTGCTAGACCCCTCCCAGGACCTTGAAAGTATCCATGCAAGGGTGGGGCCCTGAAGTTTAAGCTTATTAGCTTCATAGCAGGTCTATCTCCGTACATTACTCTCCTTTTCCATAAATCTCCAAGATGTTCTCATCTGTTTATTTCTTTGTAAAAGCTTTAGAATAATTTTATCCAAGTCGCAGGAATCTTATTTGGTATTTTGGTTAGTGCGTCAGTCAATGGAGGGAAACCACACAATAATGTGAATGGGGAAAGTTTAATATAAATAGCTATTATCTACAACAGAGGATTGGAGTAATTAGGAATTGGCTAGTAAGAAGTGAAAAGAACTCAAAGAAATTTAGAAATAGCAGATATAAGGAGCAGCCACTACTCCTATGGCTGAGAGAGATGCCCAAGGAAGAGCCCCCCAGGCTGAAATCCAGAATGTTAGTCTCATGCACAATGTTAGCTTTTTATTTGAATAATATATTTGATCACGTTAAGAAAGTACCTTTTGATTCCCACTTTTCTAATTAAAAAAACAATTGATATTGGATTTTACAAATGCGTTTTCATCATTTATTGAGGCGATGAACCGTATTTCTCCTTTGACCTTTAAACATGATGATTTGCATATATATATATATTTTTTAACATCTTTATTGGAGTATAATTGCTTTACAATGGTGTGTTAGTTTCTGCTTTATAACAAAGTGAATCAGTTATACATATATGTATGTTCCCATATCTCTTCCCTCTTGCATCTCCCTCCCTCCCACCCTCCCTATCCCACCCCTCTAGGTGGTCACAAACCACCGAGCTGATCTCCCTGTGATTTGCTGATATTGAACTAACTTTGCATTGCCAGACTGAACTGCCCTTGATCGTGGGGTTGTGGTCTTTTCAAATATTGTTTGATTTTATTTTCTAATACTATATTTAGGATTTTTGTGTCAATATTTATGAGACAAATTGGGATACAATTTTCTGTTAAATTTTGAAATCAGTGTTACATGGTTTTGTACAAATAATTAGAAAGTTTTCCACTTTTTCCCCTGGAAATGTTAACAAACATTTAAATATTTGTTCCATGAAGACCGGAAAGACTTCGTCTGTAAAACTCTCTAGTCTCTGTGTTTTGGGGGATGTTTAGCCTTAGGCAACTTTAAAAACATTTTCCAGGGTTATAAGTTTCTTTAGATTATCTCTCTTTTCTTGAGTTATTTTTGGTAATTTGCATCTTTCTCAAAAGTCATGAATTTCTTCTGGATTTCCAGACTTCTTAATAAGAAGTTTAAATTACCTTACTCTTGGTAGTTATTTTTACTTTCTCATTCTTTTTTTTCTTTTCTTTTTTTATTGAAGTTTAGTTGATTTACAATGTGTGAATTACTGCTGTATAGCAAAGTGACTCAGTTATACATATATACATTTGTTTTCATATTCTTTTCCATTATGGTTTATCACAGGATATTGAATATAGTTCCCTGTGCTATACAGTACTTTCTCATTCTTAATTTTGTGTATTTGTACTTTTAATTTATAATTTTATTACACTGATATCAGAGAATGTTATCTGTACTCTTTCTACTTTTGGAATTTATTGACTTTTTCTCTGTGACAGTATAGGACTGATTTTTGTAAATATTTCAGGGGCAAATGATTTAAACTCTTTGCTATAGGATATTCCTTTTTGGCATTAAATCAGCTAAAAGTTTTTGGGAGCAGGCCACATTCTTTCAAGTCCACACACTTTCTAACCAATGAAGTCTAGCTTAAAATATGGCCCCAAGATCATCAGCACCCGCTTGGCCAGGGAGCTTGTCAGAAATGCAGAATCTCAAGCCCTATCTCAGACTTAATGAATCAAGCTCCATTTTAACAAGATCCACTGGTCATCCGTGTGCATATTAAAATTCTAGAGCATTTCATACTTCATATAAAACACTTAAAATGAACATACTCCAAATTTGTTATTTATAAATGTTGCCCTTTTTATTTTTAATGTTGCCCTTTTAAAATGAATTGAATCTATTATTAAAATCTAACAAAAAGTAAGTTTTGAAAGGCACTGGATGGGACATAATTATAGCTGAGGCTGGCCCCTGGCCATGTTCTCACATCATCCTTTCTTCCATATGCCCTGCCGTCCTCATCCTCCCTCCCATTGCTGGGGAACTGATTAGGACCCAAGGATTTTGGCTCTGCAGACCTGGGGGACGTGGTCACACCCACGATGCAAAATCAAGTGTAAGAACAATGTTTTCGTCTGTATGTTTTTCTGGCAAGTTCAGGCTTGAGCTCAAGCCACCAAGCAGCAGTGCCAGGCCTTGTGCCAAGTGCTAGCAGCAACAGAAAGAAACAAGAAGCACATTCTTTTCTCCCTGCAGCCCAGCAACCCCAGGAAACCTTAGGAAGTGGGGGGCAAGGAACGACCAGCAACCTGGGAGCCACTGAGGAGCTTAAAGGGTTAAGACTGGGCCCAAGTCAAGCCAGCACAGTACTAGGCATCTCAGGAATTCGTGCCTTTCAGATGTAATTCATCAGAAGTTATTACATCCTCCTCATGCCAGGCCTCAAGGACTTTTCTTAAGGGAATTGTCCAACGTCTAAAACAGGGAAAGAGTTCTAGGTTTCCTAGGCTATTGCATTTCGGTTTTGTGGAACTAACTCTCCGGATATCTCTGGCAGAGGAGAATTTCAAACCAAGCAAGGAGGGGATAGACCACGGCAGCCCATTCTTTTTTTTTTTTTTTTTTTTGGTGGTACGTGGGCCTCTCACTGTTGTGGCCTCTCCCGTTGCGGAGCACAGGCTCCAGACACGCAGGCTCAGCGGCCATGGCTCACGGGCCCAGCCGCTCCGCGGCATGTGGGATCTTCCCGGACCGGGGCACGAACCCGTGTCCCCTGCATCGGCAGGCGGACTCTCAACCACTGTGCCACCAGGGAAGCCCTGGCAGCCCATTCTTACAGGGCCTGTCCAGTTACCCAATCCAGCATCATCATCATGTACAGCAGCAGAAGCACTTCAGCAAAGGTGTAACTCTCGTTTATCTCAGAAGAAAATGCTGATTATTGGTCTAATCAATAGCCTGGATGAGTCTGAATTCTCACATGGATAAAGCTTGGCGTGAAAAATCTATTTAATTGATGCATTTGAGAAATTGGCAATGCCTTGTTCCACAGTCATCTGAAATGTTCTGAAAGTAGGTTTTGACTAATGTAACCCCTTTAAGTTCTTATCAACTAGACAGGTGTTTCTTGGATTGTTTTATGGTCCTACCTTTCTGAAATCAGGGGGTTGCCTTAGACTGAATTAGGTCACCTGTACCACTGAGGTCACTAAATGGACTCCTGTGACAGCGTTCCAGATTCTAGATCAGGCCCTCCACACAGAGCTTTCTTCCTCCTCTCTCCCCTTCCCCGTCCTCTTTCCCTCTCTTGTCTTCCACCTCTCTCTCTACTTTCCATTCCTCTCTGGACTATGTCTGGGAGCCCCAGTAGCATCAATAAATCAACTCTCCAGTAAACCTCTACGATGCGCCATGCACGGTGCTGGGCACTGTGGAGGATGCAGAGATGACCACAGCCTGTGTTTGTCTTTGATGAACTTATGCCTTAGCTAGAGTAACGAGAATATCCACACATAAAGATGGCCTCACATGGTGCATACTATGCTGTGTATATAAATACTATAGGATAAATTCAGAACAGGGGGACATCGCCATGGTCTCAGATGGTCAGGGGAAAAGACTTTACAGGGCAGTTGGGACTTGAAGAATAATCAGGAATCAATAGCTAAGATAGTCTTACTGATGATTCTTAAAGAAAAAGAAAATATTGTTGTGCCTTGGACTCGTTCCTTCTGAACCTATATGTTTTTTAAGTTCTCTATTGTCCAAAGTGAAATATTGAATTTCTGGAACAGATTTTGAGGCTAGAAGGTCAAGCACTCCCACTTTTTGTCATAGGCTGTTTTTCCTACATTTGTCCTCTCTGGGTTATCTAATTACTGACACACAACCACTGGCTCAGTTAAATTTGTGTAGGTTACCCTGTTAATGCGATTGCCCTAAGTACACATTTTGACAGCGGCACCTGGTATTATTCCTGTCTTTGAGGTCATCAAGGAAAGCAAACATCTTTTGTTAACAGTCATTCCATTTTTCTTGTCTTAGTAGCATCATCCTGAAATGAGGAAAATCCTTTCTGGTGACAGTTCTGTTGGAGATAAAACTTAGATCCATGCGAATATTTGGTGTGATGGAGAGTCGCAAAGAAAGAAGTGAACGTTCTGCCTCGTGGGAAGGTTTTGGGCTCTCCTGGTGTGGGTTTGCATTCTATGTTGACTGGATGGTTGGAGATCCCCACCTGGAATTGGCAGCAATTTTCTAGCTCCAGGCCATAGACCATTCTTTGTTTAGTTAACCTAATCTCTCACTGTGTTATGGATTTTATTTTTTTTTATTTCAAACAATTTTTTATTGGAGTGTAGTTGACTTACACTGTTGTGTTAGTTTCTGCTGTACAGCAAAGTGAATCCGTTATCCGTATACATATATGCACTCTTTGTTTAGATTATTTTCCCATATAGGCCACTACAGTGTGTATATGTCAATCCCAATCTCCCAGTTCATTCCTCCCCCCTTTTCCCCCACTGGTAATTGCAAGTTTGTTTTCTGTATGGATTTTAAATGGTCTGTGAGTAACAAAGTAAAACTCCTTATATTCATTTTAATTGGGAAACATGATTAAATTAGTCTTTCAAGTCCACGCTGTTTTTCCTTTTCCTGCCTCGCTGCTGCTTTATCCATGGTAGCTGCTGACTAAGGGGTAAGGCGTCCGTGTCGGCCATCGTGGACTTTGCTGACCAAGGACGATTTTTAGGGCCTGAGGACTGGAAACATTTTCTAAATGGCCGGGGAGGGAAAGCTCTGTTCTCCTGGGCCTCTGTGTCCCTCCTCGCTTATCTTGCTCAGGGCTGCTTTTTCCCCTTTCGAGTTCTCTTGAATAATATTATTGTTTATCTTTAGTGGTCTCCTCCCTGCTTTGACCCGTTTCCTCCCTGTTTGCTGAATAATGTTTCACATTTTCCTGAGGTCAGCACCGGGCTGGCCAGTGGCAGAAAGCACCAAAACAGCCTTTTCTCTAAGCGGCCTTAAAACACAGCTTGAGGGGACTGAAGTTCTAAAGCTGAGGGAGAACTGAGGTTGACCACAAATTCTGGTTGCCATGGATGTGGAACTTCACTTGTTTTTCTAATTGTGTGTGTGTGTGTGTGTGTGTGTGTGTGTGTGTGAGAGAGAGAGAGAGAGAGACACTGTAGGTGTCTGTGTGTAGGGCTGTCTTTTACATCCAAGTTGCATTCATTCATTCATTCTCACCTTCTCTCTTTTTTTTTTTTTTTTTTTTGGCGTTACTTGGGCCTTCCACTGCTGTGGCCTCTCCCGTTGTGGAGCACGGGCTCCGGACGCACAGGCTCACCGGCCATGGCTCACGGGCCCAGCCGCTCCGCGGCATGTGGGATCTTCCCAGACCGGGGCACGAACCCGAGTCCCCTGCATCGGCAGGCGGACTCCCAACCACTGCGCCACCAGGGAAGCCCTCACCTTCTCTTTTTTTATGGTTTCTAAATATTTTTTTTCTATTACTCCTACCATTAAAACAAAACCAGAACTGTTGTTCACACAGTGCACAGTGGTATTATGGCTATGATGACTGTCAAATGTGGAAATGCTTTTGGACCTGATGGCAAATAACTGTTGCCCCAAATCCGCTCCCCCGGCCACCGCCACCTGAATGCTCCTCTGCTGCCAGGGGGTCCCCCAGCCTCCACACAGTCCAGCTACTGGCAGGTTCACCCCGGCATAGGGGGACAGGATCCCCTGGGGCCCTAGGGCAGTGTACCCCTGCCTGCATCCACTCTGCTTAGTTGGTGCCGTCTGTGCTAAACCAGGTATTACGTATTTGGTTGTCACCTCCTGAAAATAACTGAACTTAACCTAGATAGTGCATGATTATCCACTCAGTCTTAGTCCTGGAATTTATTTGTTTATTTTTTTTTAATTAATTAATTTATTTATTTATTTTTGGCTGCGTTGGGTCTTCATTGCTGCACGCGGGCTTTCTCTTAGCTGCGGCAAGAGGGGGCTGCTCTTTGCTGCGGTGCGTGGGCTTCTCCTTGCGGTGGCTTCTCTTCTGCAGAGCATGGGCTCTAGGCATACGGGCTTCAGTGGTTGTGGTGTGTGGGCTTCAGTAGTTGTGGCGCACGGGCTTAGTTGCTCCGTGGCATGTGAGATCTTCCCGGACCAAGGCTTGAACCTGTGTCCCCTGCACTGGCAGGAGGATTCTTAACCACTGTGCCAACAGGGAAGTCCCAGTGCTGGAATTTAGCCAAGATTTCTGAAGGAAGCTCAAGAAATCCCTGAACAGTGAGGATAGATCCCTGAAAGTCTAGGCACTAATGATCACACACTTTCCTCATAAGGAAGAACTTTATGATAACTTCGATGGCCACAATCCAGACCCAGCTATCTTGCTGCAGTGTGAGCTTCCTGTCACTAGAAGCAGACTTGAATGTCCTCCAAGGCCCCTTCCAAACAAACGATGTTTAAAAAATCATAAACCTTGTGAACTCTTTCACGAAGTGCATACCTCGCATGTTACATGAGATTCGTAGGCAGTAAATAAGTGAAGAACCAGGTGCTACCTTAAGGCCTCTGTTTGCCTGTCCTGGGTTTAGACAGATGGTGGCCACAAGAGTCAAGAGAATACAGTATAAGTCTGCAATTATGGGACTTTATCTTGAGCGTGGCTCACCTGTGGCCACCCAGAGGACGTGGGATGAGACGACAAGCCTGTGTGTGGGATACCAGGATGTTTAGGAGGGAAGTGGTTTGATTTGGGGAATAAGCAGTTGAGCTTCATAAGTACAATGATGACAATGAAGGGAGGATTTATTTTCTGGGATAAAACTGAAATGGAAGGAATCCCTAGTCTCCTGAAACTGATAGGGCAGCAGTAGCTGCAAGTCACTCCAGAGAGACATCCACTCCCTAGTTCTTTGGGCTCTCCGGAGTTTGGAATCCGGATGCAGAGATTCTGGTAGCCCAAGGTACGTCCTCTGAAGAAGGTTGGAGGTGAGAGCCATTGGCAGTGAAGGAGACAGAAGTTGGGAGCCAGGCCCACAGAACTGGTCCAAGAGACTCCAGGGGAACCAGGCAGGATGTCAGCATGCCTCCTGCAAAGAGGCCTCGCAAGGCAGCTGACTTGGTAGTGCTTCAGTTTTCTCCTCCGTAAAGTGGAGATTATAATATTTTCCCCTGTATATTTTGCTAGCAATTGTAAGCTATGTGTTTGGCCGTGACAAATGTCAGTATGATTTTTACTAGGAGCCCGGGAAGCAAAGTGACTCCTGGGAGAGGGAAACATCCTTGGGGTCCTGCAGCCATGAGACCCCCTGGAACGCCCACATGCTCTCTGGCCATGTTAGGTTGGGTTGGGTTGTATACTTTTCTTAAGGTAAAAAATCAAATCCCAGGACTTCCCTGGTGGTCCAGTGGTAAAGAATCAGCTAGAGCCTGTGTGCCACAAACTATAGAGCCCATGTGCCCTGGAGCCTGCACACCACACCCAAAGAGAGAAAACCCACACACCACAACTAGAGAGAAACCTGCGTGCCACAGTGAAAGATCCTACATGTCTCAGTGAAGATCCCACGTGCTGCAGCTAAGACCTGACACAGCCAAAAATAAATAAAATGAATAAGAAATCTTAAAAAAAAACAATCTGAGGAAAACTGAAAGAACAGAAATATTAACACCCATATACTGGTCTTCTAGATTCACCAGTTAACATCTTCACACACACACACACACACTTTCCTTTCCTTTTGTAAGCCATCTAAAGGTAGTGTGCAGGTATCATGACATTTCACTTCTATATGATTCCAAATAATGGATTTCTTGTAAACAAAGACATTTTCACTTTCCTAGCCAATAATCATAATATTTCCACATCTAAGGAAACGTTAATTCAATAATATGCAACACATAGTCAATTATCAAATTTCTTAAATCATTTCCAGAATATCATTAGAGTCAAAGTTAATGCCTTGTATTTGCCTGCTGTGTTTCTTTAGTAGACGTCACTCTAGAGCAGCCTCCCCTTTTCCCTCTGTTCTTTTTTTTTTTTTTTTTTTTTGTGGTATGCCGGCCTCTCACCGCTGTGGCCTCTCCCGTTGCGGAGCACAGGCTCCGGACGCGCAGGCTCAGCGGCCATGGCTCACGGGCCCAGCCACTCCGCGGCATGTGGGATCTTCCCGGACCGGGGCGCGAACCCGTGTTCCCTGCATCGGCAGGCGGACTCTCAACCACTGCGCCACCAGGGAAGCCCCCCTCTGTTCTTTTGTATTGAATTTTGGAAGTGTCCAGGCCAGATGTTCTGCAAAGCGCTCCATGGGCTCCTATCACTGTTTCCGTGTTAGGTTGTACTTCTGAGTCAGTCCTTCTAGTCCTGGTCTTATGAGTAATGGGGTTGCCTTTGATGTTTTAGCCTGAGAACCTTACTGGATGTTTAGGGTAAGTTTATTTTTAGACACATTTGAAGACCCAACCTCATTAATACGCCTCCGAAGGACTCCAGGTTCATTCACTTCCTACTCATCACTATCTTAACCTGTTTCCACAAAATCAGTCATACTCGACATACTGCAACCTCTGGGATCATTTCTAAAATGTGAAGCAGAAAAGGAACAAGGGTGTTTGATTCATTTTTCCTCGCAGTGATGACATGGACTCACTCTCAAGGCATCAAAAGTAAAGTGGATGTTGAATGCAGATTTGGAAGAAGAGGATTTGTTTTTTCTGTCTTGGGTATTTGCCCACAACAGACTGACATACCATAGGTTGTAAATTGGGCTAAGACTTTGAGTTGTGACATGTCAGGTGAATGGAGTGGATGGAAAAGTGGGTTATCACTGCCACATGCCACTCCAATATTTATACAGATCCTCGTTTCCCCAAGAATCTATACTTAGGGAGACCAAAGGATCATTTTGAAGATGAGGAAATGGAGGCCCAGAGAGAAAAGTGATGTGACCGATGACACCCAGCTTGCTCGTGGGCAGACCCGTGATTAAAACCTGTCTCCCAAGTCCAGCCCTATGCTTTGTCTGTTATCTATAATGATGGAGTCGTTAGATTTTGTTTTCAGATGCTCGAGGAAACAGTTTTGAAACGGCAAGTGCTAGGGAAGAAGAGAACATGATTAATTAAGCAGACATGAGAGACTCTCATAACTTTTGAAATCAGAGCACAGTGTTCCACTGTCATATCCTGGAATCTTGAAACAGGGCAAGTGTGGCATTCTCTAAGAAAAGGCAGAGCCTTTGCTTCTTGAAAACTCTTTCCTCTTTCGTCTGCCAAAATCATGCTCTTTTAACCTTCAGAGTTTGACTCAAGATACTATGTGTTTGGGGGTAAGTAACTTTTTCTTGGGTTGTCATAATGGATTGTCTTTCAGATTGAAAACTGAATCACTTTTGGAATCACGTCTTTTTTTTATAGGTATTTTCCTTCTGAAGTAATTTTGCAAAAATCTCTCTCTTCGTCCTCCACAGGCATATAAATACTCTTTGCAATTACCAGGTGTCTGTTTTCACCTGCCTATTGCAGAGAGAGTTTTCAGAAGTTCCAATTATATACCAAATTTCAGCTCATGGCCTAGATTGTACTTTGATCTTAAAAACAGAATTTAAGGTAAATTTTCTCAACCAAGTTGCACGTATTGCTGTGGTTTTATTTTTTGTGCACAAAATATATTTGTTCAACTAGGTGTCCTTTTTTCATTCTTAAAAAGAAAGTATGGAAGGAGGGAAGGAAGGAAAGAAAGAAAGGAAAGAAAGAGGAAGGGAGGGAGGAAGGAAGGAAGGAAAAGAAAACTTATCATCAGCCACTTGCACTTGGTCACAGTTCAATTTTTTTCGTCCATTGTCTCGGCTAAGGATTTTTCAAGCTTTTTTCAATGAACATGAAAACCTCCTCCTGAAGCAGTAAAGGAAGGGAGAGTTAGTAAAATGCACATCTGTATCAGTTAGATGTTTCGGCAGCAAGTAGCAGAAACAGACAAAAAATAAGCCTTCAGACTGCCTTAAATAATAAAATCTATGGCTTATATAATGAGAATCTAAAAATGGGGTGGCCTTCAGGGTGCATTGACTTTGTGACTCAATGATGTCATTAGGGACTCAGGCTCCTCCCACCTCACTATTCTGCCAATCACAGTATAAACTTTGTTCTAAGGCTGGATGTTCTGGGGATCAAAATATACTTGTCAGTTGCAATTGGAGGTATAAGAGTCCTTGTTCAGGTTTAGTTTGAAAGAGTGATCATCTTTTCTTGTGGTTCTCTCTAGTGGCAGGAAGATTTCCCAGAAGATCCCAGGACAAGTCCCTTCATTTCATATTAACCTGATTTGAGTCATGTGCCCATTTCTGAACCAATTCTCATCGCAAGGAGAGCATTATGCTTAGATCTAGTACATGTCGTATGGTGGGTTCCCCAGGAAGCAAACTCTGAGACAGTTTGTGTGCAGGAGGTTTACTGGAGGGTGTCCTCCAATGAACATTTGTTGGGGAGTGAAGGAAATAGGACTGGGCAAAGGAAGGGGTTAAACAAAAAACTCAGCCAACTCCATGGAGAACTCTTGAGCTGAGGCAGCCCTGCAGAGCTGTCCTTCCTTGCATTAAGACTGCCTGGCTTTATACTTACTCCGTGACCATTCCCTGGATGTGAGCTGACTCACGTCCATAGCCTGTGGCCTTGGGGAGAGTGGCTTTCTTTGGCTTGCCTTTCCAGGGCAATGACCAGAGTGGGACTCGGCCGAGAGCCATCAATTCCCAGCACACCTAGCGGCTGGGAGGATGAGCATTTCAGTCCCGGAGGGGGGATCTGGACAGCACAGCACAGCATACATTACACTTCATCTCTTCAACCACTTGGATGCACCTTTTTGGTGTAATATGTTCTGGAAATAGCTCCTTCAGGATTCTGATTAGTCTGTGTTCCCAGGGAACTTATAAAAGGAAGATTACCAGTCAGCATGAATTGCTGCCCCTTTGAGGGTTGAAGGGGTTGAATTAAGGCAACTTGCCAACAAGTGGCTGGTTAGTCTCTTCAAAGGATTGCCCTACTGCCCTTGACTTCCATCTGCAATAGGAGTCAGGCTGGGAAAGAATATCAGAATTTGGAGTACCTCCAACTTAGCAGGGAGTTAACTATATTTTTTTCCTCAGGTATCGCCAGCCTGATCTCATCCAGTCAAAATGCAAAAGTAAGCATTATGGAATAGGTAGAGAGAGACCCAGGAAAATCCTTCTAGTTCTGCCTTGAGGAGCAGAAAAGAACTCCTAAAACTCAGAGATTGAGGAAATCACTCTTTTTTTCCTCCTCCCCTTTTTCTCCATTCACTTTCACCCCAGGCCCCAGGCAGTTTTGTGGTGGGAGCAGTGGTAGCAAAGCAGCCCCTGTGGAGAACTGCAGAAGCCAGACTTCTGAGCAGGGGGACAGTGGAGCTGCAGCTTAAGAGGTGGGACCAAGCCACCTCTCCCTTCCTTTTTTTTTTCCTTCACTTTCTCTCTCTGGCCTCTTGTCATTTGGACCCCAGATGTGACTCAATCACAGAAGTGAGTGACATTTGGCTGATGAACTGAAAAAAGGAGACTCAAGGAACCAGACACTGCTGGGAGATAGCGGAGAAGGAAGAGGTCAGGAAATGGATCCCATAAAATTGTTTGTCTTTCTGGGCTGGTCTCCAACCTGTGCTGGTCTCCAACATGTTTGACCTCTGCTCCTAATTAGCCTTCCAAAGACTATGAGAACTGAGCTAACAGACCTCTTCCCTTGTCCCAGATTAATCAATGGGTGACATACTTACAGGACACATCTCAATAGCACTTAAAGCCTTTGAAATCTGAATTGATGTTGTAACCACAACACACAGAAAGTGAGCTGGAACTTATGACTTGAACTTAACCAGGTCAAATGCTGCTAAAACAGAACCATCGACGTTCTCTCATATGATTTAAACAAGACCCAGAGTCTTATAAAGTATTTACAATGGTGTGTTAGTTTCTGCTTTATAACAAAGTGAATCAGCTATACATATACAGATATTCCCATACCTCTTCCCTCTTGGAGACGCAAGAGGGAAGACATATGGGGATATCTGTATATGTATAGCTGATTCACTTTGTTATAAAGCAGAAACTAACACACCATTGTAAAGCAATTATACTCCAATAAAGACGTTAAAAAAATGTCCTGGATACAATCCAAAATTACTTGGTATATGGAGAACTATGAAATTCTCAACTTGTTTTGGAAAGGACAATCAACAGATGCCAATGATGAGATAATACAAATGTTGGAAGTATTTGACAAAGATTTTAAAGCAGGTATTATAAATATGCTCAAAGGAGCAATCATGAGTGCTTTTTGAAACAAAGTTAAAATGGAAAGTTAAAAATAGAAATAGAAGACATAGAAAAGAACCAAATGAAAATATTAGAACTGAAAAACACAATAACCAAAATTTAAAATCCACTGAAAGGACTCAATAACAATGAAGAACAGGGCAAAGAAATAGTGAATCTGATGCCAGATCAATGGAAATTATTCAATCTGAACAACAGAGAGAAAAAAGATTGAAATAAAATAAAGAACAGTACTGTATATATGTCCATGCCGCTCTTTCACTTTGTCACAGCTTACCCTTCCCCCTCCCCATATCCTCAAGTCCATTCTCTAGTAGGTCTGTGTCTTTATTCCTGTCTTACCCCTATGTTCTTCATGACATTTTTTTTCTTAAATTCCATATATATGTGTCAGCATACAGTATTTGTCTTTCTCTTTCTGACTTACTTCACTCTGTATGACAGATTCTAGGTCCATCCACCTCATTACAAATAGCTCAATTTCATTTCTTTTTATGGCTGAGTAATATTCCATTGTATATATGTGCCACATCTTCTTTATCCATTCATCTATCAATGGACACTTAGGTTGTTTCCATGTCCTGGCTATTGTAAATAGTGCTGCAATGAACATTGTGGTACATGTATCTTTTTGAATTATGGTTTTCTCAGGGTATATGCCCAATAGTGGGATTGCTGGGTCATATGGTAGTTCTATTTTTAGTTTTTAAGAAACCTCCATACTGTTCTCCATAGTGGCTGTATCAATTTACATTCCCACCAACAGTGAAAGAGGTTTCCCTTTTCTCCACACCCTCTTCAGCATTTATTGTTTGTAGATTTTTTGATGATGGCCATTCTGACTGGTGTGAGGTGATACTTCATTGTAATTTTTTTTTTTTTTTTTTGTGGCATGCGGGCCTCTCACTGTTGTGGCCTCTCCCGTTGCGGACCACAGGCTCCGGACGCACAGGCTGAGCAGCCATGGCTCACGGGCCTAGCTGCTCCACAGCAAGTGGGATCTTCACGGACTGGGGCACGAGCCCGTGTCCCCTGCATCAGCAGGCGGACTTTCAACCACTGTGCCACCAGGGAAGCCCCTTCATTGTAATTTTGATTTGCATTTCTCTAATGATTAGTGATGTAGAGTATCCTTTCCTGTGTTTGTTGGCAATCTATATATCTTCTTTGGAGAAATGTCTATTTAGATCTTCTGCCCATTTTTGGATTGGGTTGTTTGTTTTTTTGGTATTGAGCTGTATGAGCTGCTTGTACATTTTGGAGATTAATCCTTTGTCAGTTGCTTCATTTACAAATATTTTCTCCCATTATGAGCATTGTCTTTTCGTCTTGTTTATCTTTTCCTTTGCTGTGCAAATGCTTTTAAGTTTCATTAGGTCCCATTTATTTATTTTTGTTTTTTTTTCCAATTCTCTAGGAGGTGGGTCAAAAAGGATCTTGCTTTGATTTATGTCATAGAGTGTTCTCCCTATGTTTTCCTCTAAGAGTTTTATAGTGTCTGGCCTTACATTTAGGTCTTTAATCCATCTTGAGTTTATTTTTGTGTATGGTGTTAGGAAGTGTTCTAATATCATTCTTTTACATGTAGCTGTCCAGTTTTCCCAGCACCACTTATTGAAGAGGCTGTCTTTTCTCCATTGTATAGTCTTGCCTCCTTTATCAAAGATAAGGTAACCATATGTGCGTGGGTTTATCTCTGGGCTTTCTGTCCTGTTTCACTGACCTATATTTCTGTTTTTGTGCCAGTACCATACTGTCTTGATTACTGTAGCTTTGTAGTATAGTCTGAAGTCAGGGAGCCTGATTCCTCCAGCTCCATTTTTCTTTCTCAAGTTTGATTTGGCTATTCTGAGTCTTTTGTGTCTCCATACAAATTGTGAAATTTTTTGTTTTAGTTCTGTGAAAAATGCTGTTGGTAGATTGATAGGGATTGCATTGAATCTGTAGATTGCTTTGGGTAGTATAGTCATTTTCACAACGTTGATTCTTCCAATACAAGAACATGGTATATCTCTCCCTCTGTTTGCATCATCTTTAATTTCTTTCATCAGTGGCTTATAGTTTTCTGCACACAGGTCTTTTGTCTCCTTAGGTAGGTTTATTCCAAGGTATTTTATTCTTTTTGTTGCAATGGTAAATGGAAGTGTTTCCTTAATTTCTCTTTCAGTTTTTTCTTCATTATTATATAGGCATGCCAGAGATTTCTGTGCATTAATTTTGTATCCTGCTACTTTACCAAATTCACTGATTAGCTCCAGTAGTTTTCTGGTAGCATCTTTAGGATTCCCTATGTATAGTATCATGTCATCTGCAAACAGTGACAGTTTTACTTCTTCTTTTCTGATTTGGATTCGTTTTATCTCTTTTTCTTCTCTGATTGCTGAGGCTAAAACTTCCAAAACTATGTGGAATAATAGTGGTGAGAGTGAGCAATCTTGTCTTGTTACTGATCTTAGAGGAAATGGTTTCAGTTTTTCGCCACTGAGAACGATGTTGGCTGTGGCTTTGTCATATATGGCCTTTATTATGTTGAGTTAGGTTCCCTCTATGCCTACTTTCTGGAGAGTTTTTATCATAAATGGTTGTTGAATTTTTTTGAAAGCTTTTTCTGCATCTATTGAGATTATCATATGGGTTTTATCCTTCCATTTGTTAATATGGTGTATCACATTGATTGATTTGCCTATAGTGAAGAATCCTTGCATTTCTGTGTTAAACCCCACTTGATCATGGTGTATGATCCTTTTAATGTGCTGTTGGATTCTGTTTGCTAGAATTTTGTTGAGGATTTTTGCATCTATGTTCATCAGTGGTATTGGCCTATAGTTTTCTTTTTTTGTGACATCTTTGTCTGGTTTTGGTATCAAGGTGATGGTGGCCTTATAGAATGAGTTTGGGAGTGTTCCTCCCTCTGCTATATTTTGGAAGAGTTTGAGAAGGATAGGTGTTAGCTCTTCTCTAAATGTTTGATAGAATTCACCTGTGAAGCCATGTGGTCCTGGGCTTTTGTCTGTTGGAAGATTTTTAATCACAGTTCCAATTTCAGTGCTTGTGATTGGTCTCTTCGTATTTTCTATTTCTTCCTGGTTCAGTCTTGGAAGGTTTTGCTTTCCTAAGAATTTGTCCATTTCTTCCAGGTTGTGCATTTTATTGGCATATAGTTGCTTGTAGTAATCTCTCATGATCTTTTGTATTTCTGCAGTGTCAGTTGTTACTTCTCCATTTTCGTTTCTAATTCTGTTGATTTGAGTCTTCTCCCTTTTTTTCTTGATGAGTCTGGTTAATGCTTTATCAATTTTGTTTATCTTCTCAAAGAACCAGCTATTGTTTCCTTCATTTCTTTTTCATTTATTTCTACTCTGATCTTTATGATTTCTTTCTTTATGCTAACTTTGGGGTTTTTTTTTGTTTGTTTGTTCTTCTTTCTCTAATTGGCTTAGGTGTAAGGTTAGGTTGTTTATTTGAGATGTTTCTTGTTTCTTTTCTTTTTTTTTTTTTTTGCGATACGCGGGCCTCTCACTGTTGTGGCCTCTCCCGTTGCGGAGCACAGGCTCCAGATGTGCAGGCTCAGTGGCCATGGCTCACGGGCCCAGCCGCTCCGCGGCATGTGGGATTTTCCTGGACCGGGGCACGAACCCGTGTCCCCTGCATCGGCAGGCGGACTCTCAACCACTGCGCCACCAGGGAAGCCCCTGTTTCTTGTTTCTTGAGGTAGGATTGTATTGCTATAAACTTCCTTCTTAGAACTGCTTTTGCTGCATCCCATAGATTTTGGGTCATCGTGTTTTCATTGTCATTTGTTTCTAGGTATTTTTTGATTTCCTCTGTGATTTCTTCAGTAATCTCTTGTTTATTTTGTAGCGTATTTTTTACCCACCATTTGTTTGTATGTTTTACAGTTTTTTTTCCCTGTAATTGCTATCTAGTCTCATAGCATTGTGGTCGGAAAAGATACTTGATATGATTTCAATTTCCTTAAATTTACCGAGGCTTGATTTGTGACCCAAGATGTGATCTATCCTGCAGAATGTTCCATGAGCACTTGAGAACAAAGTGTATTCTGTTGTTTTTGGCTGGAATGTCCTATAAATATCAATTAAGTCCGACTTGTGTAATGTGTGATATAAAGCTTTTGTTTCCTTATTTATTTTCATTTTGGATGATCTGTCCATTGGTGAAAGTGGGGTGTTAAAGTCCCCTACTATGATTGTGTTACTGTCAGTTTCCCTTTTTATGGCTGTTAGCACTTGCCTTATGTATTGAGGTGCTCCAATGTTGGGTGCATAAATATTTACAATTGTTATATTTTCTTCTTGGATTGATCCCTTGATCATTATGTAGTGTCCTTCTTTGTCTCTTGTAATAGTCTTTATAGTAAAGTCTGTTTTGTCTGATATGAGTATTGCTACTCCAGCTCTCTTATTTCCATTTGCATGGAATATCTTTTTCCATCCCCTCACCTGCAGTCTGTATGTGACCCTAGGTCTGAAGTGGGTGTCAGGTAGGCAGCATATATACAGGTGTTGTTTTTGTATCCATTCAGCCAGTCTATGTCTTTTGGTTGGAGCATTAATCCATTTGCATTTAAGGTAATTATCGATATGTATGTTCCTATTAGCATTTTCTTAATTGTTTTGGGTTTGTTATTGTTGGTCTTTTCCTTGTCTTGTGTTTCCTGCCTAGAGAAGTTCCTTTCGCATTCGTTGTAAAGCTGATTTGGTGGTGCTGAATTCTCTTAGCTTTTGCTTGTTTTAATTTCTCCATTGAATCTCACTGAGATCCTTGCTGGGTAGAGTAATCTTGGTTGTAGGTTTTTCCCTTTCATCACTTTAAATATGTCCTGCCACTCCCTTCTGTGTTGCAAAGTTTCTGCTGAAAGATCAGCTCTAACCCTTACGGGGATTCCCTTGTATGTTATTCGTTGCTTTTGCCTTGCTGCTTTTAATATTTTTTGTTTGTATTTAATTTTGGATAGTTTGATTAATATGTGCCTTTCTGTGTTTCTCCTTGGATTTATCTTGTATGTGACTCTCTGTACTCCCTGGTCTTGATTGACTATTTCCTTTCACACGTTACGGAAGTTTTCAACTACAATGTCTTCAAATATTTTCTCAGACCCTTTCTTTTTCTCTTCTTCTGGGACCCCTATAATTCGGATTTTGGCCCATTTAATGTTGTCCCAGAGGTGTCTGAGATTGTCCTCAATTCTTTTCATTCTTTTTTCTTTATTCTGCTCTGCAGTAGTTATTTCCACTATTTTATTTTCCAGGTCACTTATCTGTTTTCTGCCTCCATTATTCTGCTATTGATTTCTTCTAGAGAATTTTAAATTGCATTTATTGTGTTGTTCATCATTGTTTGTTTGCTCTTTAGTTCTTCTAGGTTCTTGTTAAACGTTTCTTGTATTTTCTCCATTCTATTTCCAAGATTTTGGATCATCTTTACTATCATTACTCTGAATTCTGTTTCAGGTAGGCTCCCTATTTCCTCTACATTTATTTTGTCTGGAGGGTTGTTCCCTTGCTCCTTCATCGGCTGAGTGTTTCTCTGCCTCTCATTTTGCTTAACTTACTGTGTTTGGGGTCTCCTTTCTGCAGGCTGCATGTTCGTAGTTCCCTTTGTTTTTGGTGTCCATCCCCTGTGGCTAAGGTTGGGTCAGTGGGTTGTGTAGGCTTCCTGGTGGAGGGGACTAGTGCCTGTGTTCTGGTGGTTGAGGCTGGATCTTTTCTTTCTGGTGGGCAGGACCATATCCGATGGTGTGTTTTTGGGTGTCTGTGACCTTATTATAATTTTAGGCAGCCTCTCTGTTAGTGGGTGGGGTTGTGTTCCTGTCTTGCTAGTTGATTGGCATGGGGCATCCAGCACTGGAGCTTGGTGGCTGTGGGTTGGAGCTGGGTCTTAGCGTTGAGCTGGAGATCTCTGGGAGAGCTCTTGCCAGTTGTTATTTCGTGGGGCTGGGAGGTCTCTGGTGGTCCAATGTCCTGAACTCGCCTCTCCCAGCTCAGAGGCTCAGGCCTGACACCAGACCGGAGCACCAAGACCCTGTCAGCCTCACGGCTCAGAATAAAAGGGAGAAAAAAAGAAAGAAAAATAAATAAAAATATTTTAAAAAAATAATAATAATAGGGCTTCCCTGGTGGCGCAGTGGTTGGGAGTCCACCTGCCGATGCAGGGGACATGGGTTTGTGCCCCGGTCCGGGAGGATCCCACGTGCTGCAGAGCGGCTGGCCTCGTGGGCCATGGCCGCTGAGCCTGCGCGTCCGGAGCCTGTGCTCCTCAGCGGGAGAGGCCACAGTGGTGGGAGGCCCGCGTACCACAAAAAAAACATAAATAAATAAAATAATAAAAGAGAGCAACGAAACCAATAAACAAATCCACCAATGATAACAAGCACTAAAAACTAAACTAAGATAAAAATCAGAAAGAAATCAGTTGCAGACAGCAAACCCCAAGTCTACAGTTGCTCCCAATATCCACGCCTCAATTTTGGGATGATTTGTTGTCTATTCAGGTATTCCACAGGTGCAGGGTACATCAAGTTGACTGTCAGTATTTAATCTGCAGCTCCTGAGGATGCTGGGAGAGATTTCCCTTTCTCTTCTTTGTTCGCTCCGCTCCTGGGGTTCAGCTTTGGTTTTGGCCCCGCCTCTGCATGTAGTTCACCCTCAGGCATCTGTTCCTCCCCAGACAGGATGGGGTTAAAGCAGTGGCTGCTTAGGGCACTCTTGGCTGGCGTGACGTTGCACCAGCCTGAGGCGTGCCATGTGTTCTCCCAGGGAAGTTGTCCCTGGATCATGGGACCCTGTCAGTGGCGGGCTGCATAGGCTCCCAGACGGTGGGTGTGGATAGTGACCTGTGCTTGCTCATAGGATTCTTGGTGGCAGCAGCGTTAGTGTTTAATGCCTGTCTCTGGGGTCCGTGCTGTTACCTGTGGCTCATGCCCGTCTCTGGAACTCACTTAGGCGGTGCTCTGCCTTCTGTGGGCACACAGGGAAGGAATCCCCTCTCCTTGCACACCCTGAAACAATGGTCTCTTGCCTCTTCGGCAGGTCCAGACTTTTTCCTGCACTTCCTCCTGGCTAGCGGTGGCACATTAGCCCCCTTCAGGCTGTGTTCATGCAGCCAACCCCAGTCCTCTCCCTGGGATCTGACCTCTGAAGCCTGAGCCTCAGCTCGCAGCCCCCACCTGCCCTGGCGGGTGAGCAGACAAGCCTCTCGGGCTGGTGAGTGCTGGCCAGCACCGATCCTCTGTGCAGGAATCTCTCTGCTTTGCCCTCTGCACCCCTGTTGCTGCTCTCTCCTCTGTGGCTCCGAAGCTTCCCCCCTGCCCACCCCCCATCTCTGCCAGTGAAGCGTCTTCCTAGTATGTGTAAATGTTTCCTCCTTCACGGCTCCCTCCCAGAGGTGCAGATCCCATCCCTATTCTTTTGTCTCTGTTTTTTCTTTTTTCTTTTGCCCTACCCAGGTACATGGTGATTTTCTTGCCTTTTGGGAGGTCTGAGGTCTTCTGCCAGCGTTCAGTAGGTGTTCTGTAGGAGTTGTTCGACATGTAGATGTATTTCTGATGTATTTGTGGGGAGGAAGGTGATCTCCACGTCTTACTCCTCCACCGTCTTGAAGGTCCCCCTACACTAATTCATCTTCTAACGTTGAAACAGCCTTGCTTTCCTGGGAGAAATCCCATTTGGTAGTGGTGTACAATTCTTTTTATACATTGTTGGATTTGATTTGCTGACATTTTGTTGAGGATTTTTGCATTTATCTTCATAAGCAATGTTGGTCTATAGTTTTCTTATAATGTCTTTGGTTTTTGTATTAGGATTATGCTGGTCTCATAGAATTAGTTAAGAAGTACTCTCTCCGATTCTAAAGAAAGATTGTAGAGAATGGGTGTAATTTCTTCCTTAAATGTTTGGTAGAATTCACCAGTGAACCCATTTGGACCCCGTGTTTTCTCTTTTGGAAGATTATTAATTACTAATTTAATTTATCTAATAGATATAGGCCTATTCATATTATCTATTTCTTGTTGTGTGAGTTTTAGCAGATTGTGTCTTTCAAAGAATTGTTCCTTTTCATCTAGGTTATCAAATTTGTTGGCATAGAATTGTTCATGGTATTCTTTATTGTCCTTGTTCATGAGATCTGTGGTGATGTCCCCTCTTTCATTTCTGATATTAGTAATTTGCGACCTCTCTTTCTTTTTTGTTCTCAGTTAGCCTGGCTAGAGCCTTATTGATTTTGTTGATCTTCTGGAGAATCAACTTTTGGTTTATTGATTTTTCTCTGTTGATTTCCTATTGTCAGTTTGATTGATTTCTGCTAAAATTTTTATTATTTATTTCTTTATGTTTACTTTGGATTTAATTTTCTCTTCTTTTTCTGGTTTCTTCTGGTGGAAGCTTAGATAATTTATTTTGACTCTTTCTTCTTTTCTAATATATACATTCAATGCTATAAATTTCCCTCTGAGCGCTGCTTTCACAACATCCCATAAATTTGATAAGTTGTACTTTCATTTTCATTTAGTTCAAAATATTTTAAATTTCTCTTGAGATTTCTTTTTTGGCCTATGTATTATTGAGAAGTATATCATTTAGTCTTCAAGTATTTGGTGATTTTCCAGCTAACTTTCTGTTATTAATTTCTACTTTAATTCCATTGTGGTTTGAGAGCAGTCATTATATAATTTCTGTTCTTTTATATTATTAAGGTGTGTTTTATGATCCAGAATATGGTCTATCTGGGTGAATTTATTATACTCAGAGTTGATCTTAAGCTGAGTTAGGTACAAGATAGACTGTCTGTAAATCAGAAAGTCACTTTATCTATTTACAATAGATAAAGCGTATAATTTTTTTACATGAATATTTATATCTGTGAACCAGGCCTCCCCCTAGTCCTGGTGCCTTTTGGTATTAACATTAATTTAGAAGTTGCTTGATGAGTTTGGATCTCAGGGCAAAGAAATTTTCATAGTCTTATGGGATAAAGTCCATCTCTTGGCTGACCTGAGGAGTCTAGGTGCTGTTATGTCCAAACTTCGACCAGCTTCATGACTGTAAATCATTGTGCAGGAAGCTATGCAGGCTTGGCTAAGTGCTTGCTTGACTTTGGAGCCAGGCAGCGGTTTCACCACCTACTTGTTGAGGGACCTAGGAGAGGTTATGAAACCAGATATTGAAAAACTTCTCTACGGCTCAGCTTCCTCATCTATAAAATAAGAACAATAGTAGTCCCCATCTTATAGCATCATTGTGAAGATTAAGTTAATTTAAATTTGTAAAGCATTTTGCAAAGAGTATGTCATATAAGTGCTCAGTAAATATTCACCATAAAGATGAAACTAGCCCTGTGGCTGGGATCTCTTTGACCTGGGACTCCACCTCTTCTCAGTGAGCCTTCTCAGTGAAGGCTTCTAAGCCTTCTACCTTATTTCTCATACCTGAATCTCTGCCCTTACAACCTGCCCAGTTATTCATGTTCCCCTAGACCTTGTCCCAAGACCTGGAGCACGTTCCCAAACCTGATGGGGCCTGGGGTGAGAGGGAGAATTGATAGAAAACGTAAGAGCTGAGTAAATTCTCAAAAGATAAGTAGATCTGAGAGAGATGAGAAGAATGGGGACAGGTGTGGAGAGGACTGTGTGAGCAGAGGCATGGAGGGAAGCACATCATGATGTGTGGGAGAAGCAGCAAACTCCTAAGTGGCTCTGGAGGGCAAAATATGACACCAGGAATGGTGAAAGATGAGATCAGTGTGCAAGCAGGGGCCCAATCAGAGACATTTCCTCCTACCATGTTAAGAAGTTGAATTTTATAGCATTTATACCACAGCCAGTTAGAAGCACAGAGCATTTGAAACTTCTGAGAAGCAAAGTGACATGGATAAATTTGAGTTTTAGCTGTAATCCAAAAGTCTCTGGCCTCTCCAACCTGGAGGCACACATGACTTAGCAATTATAAGAATTGTTAGGAGGCTTTCTTCCTGCCTTCATTCGGATAATATTTATTGAACTACGAGATTCCTGGAACGTTGTAAATAAATAAATGGTAGATAAAATCTCTGCTCTAGTGGGGAAAACTGACAGTTAACAAGCAATCAAATACATGAAGCATTTTCAGGTAGAGGGGCTGCCCTAGTATCTGGAAGCAATGGTGGGCTTATGAACCAGGGCAGTGGGATCAGGGATGTAGCAGAGGCAACAGAGGTCACTTGTTTTTGTCCCTGGAACATGCCATGTCAACCAGAGGCAGAATCCTACACCTATCATGATTATTCGTAGAAGACTGTATGCCCACAAAAGCAAAATAACACAATGCAGTGAGCTGTGAGAAAGGGTTTCACTGATCACCCTATTGCAGAAACATGAAACTTCTACTGAATATTTTGTTTCTTCTAAGTTCTTTCTTAGCTTCATCTACCAGGGTGAGGAGGTGATGACAGACTGGAGTTCTGTGGTTACATAAGGGCTCACTGAGGCAGAAAGAGGAAAGAACATTCTGGGTAGAACGCAATACAAGCCAAATTTTCCAAACCTTAAGAGATCATGCCAAGTTTGAAGAATAATGAGTAGTTCAGGATTGTTATGCCCTGCTAAGATTTGGGGGAGTGGCATGAGCAGGAGTAATTTTAGAAATATCTCCCTGATGTCAGGGTGGAAAATGATTTGAGTGGTGGAGACACTAAATGTAGGGAGACCTGTTAGAATCTTGGGGGTAATAGTAAGGAAGGAAGGGGATCCAAGAGGAAATAGATGAATGGAAATAAATGGAAGGTTAAAGTCCTAGATATCTGTATGAGATGGAAGGGAAGGTACTGTGGGAATGAGAACATGAGACAGCTAGGGGTTTGCTAGAGTAGGATATTAGGGTATCTTATGTAAAACTTAAGAGGAGGAAGGGTTCTGAGTGATGGAAAATTGAAGACGTGGTTCTAAAGGTGAGAAACCAAAGTCTAATGGCAGATAAGAGATGATGATGATGATGATGATGATGATGATGATGATGGTGTGTGACTTGCCTTTTGCTTCATGATGGGAGAATATAGGGATAAAAGGCATGCTTGGAAGTGAGGTCATTACTTAGAACACAGCCTGGCACATTGAGGCATTCAATAAATAAATGAATGATGTGCTGAGTGTCATATAACTCTCCTTGACATGAGTTTTTTGGTGCCAGAACAAGCTTCAAGTTGCAGGCATTGTCTGGCATAGTTTAACATAGGCAGGGAGGCTCTCTGATCCAGGTGAGGGCCTCCCTGCCCCATTAAATTCTTCCTCACCCTCAAGGATCTAGCTTGAGTGGGTCCGTCTCATGTGTGCTTGTACAGCACATTATTTGCCCCGTCTTCACAGCACATATCATGGGCTGAAACATTTTATGACTTGTTTTTCCAGTTTGCTCCCTATTCTTTCATGGTAGGGACTCAAAGGACCTGAAAAAGCAAAATCGTTTGTGAAACCTGGAGCTACTTGTAGGTGTATTACACAGTCATGCATTAATTAAAGGAGCACTTGTGCATCCCTGCTATATCAGTCCAGGCCCCAGAAGGAAACAAAATAGGGTAACTTAAGAAGGTTTTAGTTAAGGGACTGTTTACAAAGGCGTGAGCAGGGTTTGGGGGAACTACTGGGGAATTCAGTATGGGGCTAGAAATAGCCTAGGCTTGAAGGGGCCAGGGAGGGAGTACGGCTACCAGGGCAGAGAGTCATATGGAAAGGCTGCCTTGAGGGAAGCTGGGACCTATCTTTGGTGGAGGCCATCCTGCAGGAAGGAAGCCAGGGTAGTAAATACCTCTCCCTCCCTGTTCCCATCTCTCTGATCTCTTGTCGTCCCCCTTCCACCAAACCCACTGGAAGCTGGAGGGCTGGAGGGGCTCTTTGATGTGACCTATCACCTAGTCTCCTGAGCAGAGAAGGAGAGGAAAAGGGGAGAGAGATATGGAGGTGCTAATAGGTGCTCTTAGCACACTGCCTTCCCCATTGGCCTGCCAGAGCAAGTGACATTCTCCCAACTTGCCTGGAAGATTTAGTCATCTCCAAAGGAGCAAGTTAAACTGTGACTAGGGGTAGAAGAGATGGGCCCAGTCTATTTGTTTATACACACCTTGCCTTTTCCTACAATGGTTAGGAACCCAAACCACAGACAGTAATGGTAATGCATAAATGGACATACCACATTCAGGCCCAATGGAACAATTCCCATGCTTCCAGAGGGGGTTCACCAAGATGGCAACAAAGGAGGCTCCAAACTCCCCTCCTCCCATGGACACACTGAGTACACAGGTACACAGGGAGCAATTACTTCTGAGAGAAATCTAGAAACTAGCAAAAAGGGAGCAAGCAAAAACCACCCATTTCTCAGTCTTAACCTGAAAGGGGTCCATCTTCATACTTTGAAAACTGCTGCCAGAGGGTTAGGCATCTAATCTGTACACATCTAGGTGCTGCCTGCAGTCCTGTCTAGAGGCTGGAGAAACTGGCAAACACCTCCTTTTCCTTATCCCCCTATCTGGCTCCAAGTTGCCAGTATCTCTTTGGAAGGAGTTTTACAAACATCTGGCACCCAGCTTTTTGTAGCTGCTATCTGAGAGATGGGGCCCCCAGATCACCTGGCTCTCACAGTCAGTGGAGCTTGCATTCACAAGTCCTACAGGGTTGTAGCAAACAAATAAGCAGTTCTTAATGGGCACAAGAACAATCTCCTGTGGGCCCAGCACAGAAAGAGCAGGTTAAAATACCCATCTCCCAGTTTCTCCCTGGAAGGACCTTAACTACATACTTCCCCAGTTGCTGCCTGAGGGTCCAGCTTCCAATCAGCCTGCATCTAGGTATTGAATGTAATCTTCTCTTTTGGGACACCGATGGGTCTTGGCATATTCAACTACTGGAAGCCACTAAGAACAAAGAAGGTGGCTTGGACAACCAAAAGGTCTGAAAGACAAACAGGAGCTCAGGCAGGAGTGATTGATGAGGTTTATCTCCTACACAAGACCACGCTGTCGAGACTTGTGCAGAAACTAACACTGAAAGTCAAGGAAAATGAAGAAAGCAAGGAATATATCCCAAACAAAAGAAGAAAATAAATTTCCAGAAACATTTTTTTTGTTTTGTTTTAGTTTTTAATTTTTAAATGACTTTATTTTTAGAGCAGTTTTAGATTTGTAGCAAAATTGAGAGTAAAGTACAGAATTCCTACATACCCTCTTCCCTCCCTCCCCGCCACAGCCTCCCCATTATCAACATTCCCCACCAATGTGGTACATTTGTTACAATTGATGAACCCACATTGTCACATCATAAGCACCGTGAAACAGAGATAAGTGATTTACTTGATAGAGAGTTCAAAATGACAAGTTATAAAGATGCTCCCTGAGGTCAGGAGAGCAGTGCCTGAACAAAGTAAGTATTTCAACAGGAATATAGAAAATATTTTTAAAAGTACCAAATAGAAATCACAAAGCTGAGGAATACAATAACTGAAATGCAAAATTCAATAGACGGGTTCAACATCCGACTGGATCAAGAAGAAGAAAGGATCAACAAACTTGAAGACAGGGCAGTGAAATCCATCCAATCAGAGAAACAAAAAGAAAAAAAGAATGAAAAAGAGTGATGATAATTTAAGGGACTTATGGGACATCAGCAAGCAGACAAGTATATGCATTATAGGGATGCCAGAAGGAGAAGAAAGAGAGAAAGAGGAAGAAAATTTATTCAAAGAAATAATGGCTGAAAACTTCTCTAACCTGGGGGAGGAAACAGACATCCAGATCCAACAAGATCAGAGAGTTCCAAATAAGATGAACCAAAGAGACTCATGGTTTCATAACCTGGAGACACGTTATGATTAAATTATCAAAAGTTAAAGACAGGGAGAGAATCTTAAAAGCAGCAAGAAAAAAGCAACTTGTTATGTACAAGGGAACCCCCATAAGACTATCATCAGAATTTTCAGCAGAAATTTTGCAGGCCAGAAGGGACTGGGATGATATATTCAAAGTGCTGAAAGAAAAGGAAAACTCCCAATCAAAAATACTCTACCTGGCCAAGTTTTCCTTCAGAACTGAAGGAAAGATAAGGAGTTTTCCAGGCAAACAAAAGCTGAAAGACTTCATCACCACCAGACAGGACTTACAAGAAATGTTAAAGGGAGTTCTTAAAGCTGAAATGAAAGGAAACTGATTAGTAACAGGAAAATATGAAAATATATGAAAATATAAAACTCACTGGTAAAAGTAAATATATAGTTAAATTCAGAATACTCTAGTGTTGTAATGGTGATGGGTAAATCACTTATAACTCTAGTATGAAGATTAAAAGACAAAAAGTATTAAAAGTAGCTACAGTAATTTGTTGATACACAATATGAAAAGGTGTAAATTGTGACATCAAAAACATAAAATGTGGGGAGGGGTGTAAAAATGCAGAGTTTACACTTTTATTTGTCAATTACACCCCAATAAAGCTGAAGGTAAAAATTAGGTACTTTCATGCAAGGGAATATATTGCAGCCATTACAATGTTCCCAAAATTTTTTAATGGCATAGGAGAATAAGTATGATACCTTATGCAAAAAATTCCTATTCAATAATTTGAAAAAAAAAGAAAGAAAAGAATTAGAATAGGCTCTTATACTTTCTACAATAAAAAAGTATCACTTTAAATCATAAACAAACATCAAAAACAGTGCCTGAGAAAGAAGGGCCCTGGTTAAGGCTTTCTTCTTAACCACATTTTTTTTTTTCTTAACCACTTTTAATTAGCATTCCAGCAAGGATGAGGTTAGGAAATTGTCACCTGAGGCTCTTTGGAAGTGACAAAGTGCCAGATGATCTGGGACCTGGCTTGAGGTGGTTCCCATGTTGGGTTTTGAGTTAGAGTTGGGGAGGAGAATGAAGACAGTCATGGGGTGTATCTCTGTGTGAACCTGTGCCCTCTGAGTGTGAGGGGAATATTGGACAGCTTTACAAGGGCTGCTCCCTGCCCCTTAGAGGTGCCGTCCGTCAGTCAGGCTGGGATGTATGCTTTCATATCTCACACAAAGGGACTGAATAGGCTGGTAGTTCCCCTGTAAGGGAGCATCTTGCTGAAGAGAGAGCAGGTAGATAAAGGAGCATTAGAGTGGGTGGAGAAAGGCCAGAAAACAGGAGGGATGTTGGGAGTTATCTCTAAAGGGCAAGGTCCACCCAGGTAAGGATTTCTCCAAGTCAGAGTTAAGGCTGGCTTGACCTGGCTAGAACTGCGGCAGCCCTCCACCCTGGATTTTGCTTGCACTGGCTTATCAGGCATTAACTTATTAAGACGAAGCCACCCATCCTTGGAAAGAGGAAGTTTTTTCATTTTATACCACTTGGCTTTTAGCCCCACCTTTCCTCTGGTTTGAGCCAAATATGTGTGTAGTTTTTCCCTTAACAATAACAACTAGCTTTCTTTTTTTTTTTTTTCTGTGCAAAGCTTTGTGGCTCTCAAAATCAGCACAGTTTATTTTGAATTCCTAGCCACAGCTTGAACTGGACTGGAAGGACATGGACTGGAATGAAATTTGAGGGATTGTGGTCTGGAAGGATGTATTATTTTAGCTTAGAAGAGAAATAAAATTTTCTCTCGTGACTTGGTGTACTGTGCCCAGTTGAGTACGGACACCTGTGATTCCCTTCCATCAACTAGGGGGTGCCAAGGATCTCTCACCTGTGTTCTGGTACCTGTGACCCCTTCAGCCAGGTTTGCAGTCAGGTCTCTCTTGGCTGTGATGAACAAAAGACAGGGGGAAGTAACTGGGTTTAAGTGGTTTGAGTCATCTGCCTCAGATGGCATTGTGAGTACACTTCACAGCCCTTCATTTTTAGGTGTAAGAGTTCTCTCTAATTTTGGAAGGCAGATGAAAATCTTTCCTGTGTCTGGGAGTATTCTTTATTTGCATAAGACAGATGGGCCTCACCCGATTTCCTGAACTGCCCCGAGCTTGACTCACATTCCCCAGTAATGCTAAATTATTCCATCAAGTCTGAAACCCAGGGACAAATTGTGTGACCATAAACTAATAATATTGTTCTTTTTTTCAGAGTTTATCTTCAGACACAAAGTTCTAAATCTCTTTAATTTTTCCAGCACATTGATAAAAGATGCTCTAAATATATACAGCCTCTCCTTGGTAGCTCCCTAAGATTGTTCCTTTAAAAGGAACTTTAGCCATGCTACTCCTAAAGCTAGATTCCCAGACTGTCTTGATTCTCCTCGTTTTTTCAGGTAAATGAGTAACCCCACTGAGTAAGGGCTCTACATTAAGCTGCCTTGCCCTTTTAGTTCGACAAGTACCTGGGCACCAGTGTAACCCACCTTGAATCCATACCAGAGGATACCTGTTTCAGGGCTTCAAGTGTTTGGTTATAGCTGCATTTGTCCAATGAGTCAGCCAAACTAGCTTTATTTCTAAAGACATTCCAGAGTGCTGATTTACTCAATGGGTTGTATTTCCTGAGGATGTGATTCATTCATACCCAGCAGAGAAGGAAAGAACACAGTGGAAAGCCCACTTGAGGGGTGGATAAAACTCTGTTCTCTCTGGAAAACTGTCTTTGACAGCATGATGTGATGTCTCTGGCATTTCTCTCTGGGGCAAGAGTTGGAGATGAGGTTTCTGAGGCTGCACATGGGGATGTGAGGACAGCTTGCAGGTCCCCCCCAAGGCGCTGAGAAAGGAGGGATTTTCTGTTCAGTGAAGACCTGCAATCAGGCCCTTTTTGGAGCTGGGGGCAGATGTTCCCTGACCATGAGGATTCACAGCTGAAGCCACATTCTGCGCCTTGCTCCAGTACTGGCCATGGGGGTTTGGTAAATCAGGGAAGGGGGCCTGCTCTGGTGATGAAACCAAGCAGGGCCCTACAGGGCCCTCCCAGGTACAAAAGCATCTCTGTGTCCTTTTACAGAACAATCTGATACATATCTCTGGGTTCTTCTACAGCAACTGGGTGGAGGATGGTAACTTCAGGCTGAGCCCAAGCACATAGATCCCAGAGTGGTCAGAATCAGAAGGCTGCTGACTGAGATTCCTGAAACACCACCTTGTTACCTCCCAACCAACCAATCAGAGGAGGGTTATACACCCTACAGCCCTCACCCCAAATTTTGTCTTTAAAAACTCTTCCCTGAAAACCGTCAGGGAGTTGGGGGGGGTCTTTTGAACACGAGCCACCCATTCTCCTTGCTTGGCCCTGCAATAAACCTTTCTCTGCTCCAAACTCTGAGGTTTTGGTTCATTTGACCTCACTGTGCGTTGGGCATGTTCATCAACAGTGACATGAATCCAGTCTTCTCACTGTCTGCCTTCCTGTCACAGGCAAGTGCTCTGGGCTTCTTAGTAAGGAATCTTCCCTTGCTCCAGGTTTGCTTTTCCTTCTCAGGCATAATATCTTTATTCTTCTTTTTAGAAAACATTCCAGGGACTTCCCTGTCAGTCCAGTGGTAAAGAATCTGCCTTCCAGTGCAGGGGATGTGGGTTCAATCCCTGGTTGGGGAACTAAGGTCTCACATGCTGCAGGGCAACTAAGCCTGTGCGCCTCTACTAGAGAGAGAAAACCCGCATGCCAGAACTAGAGAGAGCCCGCGTGCCACAACTAGAGAGAAGCCTGCACACTGCAACTAGAGAGAAGCCCGTGTACTGCAACGAAGAGCCCGCGTACCGCAACAACAAAAAAAGAGCCTGCATGCCTCAAGGAAGATCCTGCATGACACAACGAAGACCCAATACAGCCAAAAAATAAAAATAAAAAGAAATATAAAGAAATAAATAAGTAAATAGAAAACATTCCAGACTGTAGGTAACCTCTATGCCATATAGGCCTTTATTCTGTCTGATCAGGAAATTCGATGACAGCCAGATGCCTTGTGCTGACTTGTCCATTTCCATGTATTCTGCACCTCAACCTGGAATCCAGCTTGATTTAGAGGTACACATGACTAGCTTCCGTTCATTCATTTGTTCATTCACTCCTTTACATATATTCCACCACTATTTATTAAGTGTCAGCTATGGGCCAAATGCTCACTCGGTTATTCATTTATGTGAATACATTTTATTCACTGGAATTTTGGGAGAAACTAGGAATGACAGGGGCTGGCTCCCAGGAGAGAAGCAGGCAGGAGGACATGGCTGAACTGGATTTCCCCAAATCTCCATGTGTAGGATGCAGGTGGGTGGCTGGAGCTGGGGCTTCTGGAGACCAGGGCATGGGCGTGGGCTGGTTCTCTGAGAAAGACAAGAGGTGAGGGTGGGAGCCCTGTGATGTACTGTGACAAGGGCCCCCACCCCCAGGGACCCTCTGATCTTCAAGCCAACAACCATAATCATGATACGCTCAGTGTGTCTGAGTTCCTTTCTGGGAAAAATGATAGGTGTGGATTTTGCTTTTAGGGTGCCTCGGGGTAGAACTGCCTGTGCAGAGGCAGGAGCAGAGACAAGAGTGTCTCAAAGGAATAGGGTTGGATGTCACAGCTCCTGTGGGGAGGACAAGAGACTCATCCAAGATGGTGCGATTGGGAGGCCTGAGCCAGGTTCATCTAATTTTTCTGAGGACAAAAAAATCCTTAAGTGACACCTTCTGAGTTTCAACAAGTTTTGATTCAGTTATAGCCCTAGACCGTGATGAACATTCACACTAACTGGGCAGAAGGACACGTAAATAAACAAGCATAATACTATATACCATATAGTATGAAAATACTCTTAACTCCCAGGGAGAAGCAGCTAACTGTCTGGGGGTCTCTGAGAAGGGTTCATGGAGAAGGTGGCGTCTGAGGTGGTGGAAAAATTGCTAAGACACCTGACGAGGAGTTGCCATCACAGAGCCTCTGTAATCCAGCCCTTCCATCCTTGGGTGACTTTGACCTGAGCACGTTGCTTATTTTATCAATCTGCTCCCTTTCACCCACTGGTGGACACTAGTTATAAACGGCATGGCTCCAAATGTCTGCTTGTTCATCTGCCGAACATGAGTAATGTTGACCTTGTTAGGAGCTCGGTTTCAGTGTCTCAAAGAACATTATCTGTGGTGGATGTAGTCTGATAACAAATAATAGTCATTCGTTTAATCCATGAAGTAGTCAGTTTCCCTAAATACTATTGATAACAGTAGGCAAGTGCATTTCAGTTCCAGGGTGGGACTTGGAAGACATTGCCCTACCGTTTGGGAAGTTCTTCTTTTAGGAGAGGCTACTAAATAATGATGAGGCTGATGATAATAATGATAGAAGTAGCTGTTTATTTAGTACTTACACTGTGCTATCAACTTTATAAAACTCTCACGACATCCTGGGTTCCTCATTGTACGGAAATGGAAGCTCAGAGAAGGTAAATGGTAAATAAGGGGCAGTCAGTCTTCCCCCAGACTCCTTCCCTCCACTCCAGGCCATGTTGAGTCTGGAATCCAGCAGCGTGGGATTGCTTGGAGGCGCTCCTTTTTTCTTTCTGAATGTTACCAACCCAGTCCCCAGCTAGGCTGTAACCACTCTGAGAGCAAGGACAGAACCGTCTACTTCTTCACCTCCCAAAACACCTAGCATGGCCTCTGGAAAAGAGTCAATACATACTTATGGGTGGTTGAAGGATTGCTTTCTAAATGGGCAGCCCTGGGTTTGGTACAGTAAGGAGGAAACTGAGAAAGAGCCCACAAGGTAGAAATCTGCCTGTTAAAGTGTCTGAGTCTATTCAATGTAATGTTTGCTGTTTTTTTCCTCCACAGCAGCTGTGAACACATTTCTTGTTCGTGGCCACCACTTGTATTTTTAAGCACTTCCCAAGATCCTCGTGGTTGCTGGGGATCATTCCACACTTCCTGCTTTTTAAAATTTTTAAATTTTATTTTTATTGAAGTATAGTTGATTTACAATGTTGTATTAGTTTCACAACACAGTGTACAGCACAGTGATTCAAATATATATATATATATTCTTTTTCAGATTCTTTTCCCTTATAGGTTTTAATTTTTTTAAGATTTTTATTTTTGGCTACAGTGGGTCTTCGTTGCTGCACGCGGGCTTTCTCTAGTTGTGGCGAGTGGGGGCTACTCTTCGTTGCGGTGTGCGGGCTTCTCATTGCAGTGGCTTCTCTTGTTGTGGAGCACGGGCTCTAGGCTCATGGGCTTCAGTAGTTGCAGCACGTGGGCTCAGTAGTTGCAGCACGCGGGCTCTAGAGCACAGGCTCGGTAGTTGTGCACGGGCTTAGTTGCTCTGCGGCATGCGGGATCTTCCTGGACCAGGGATCGGACCTTTGTCCCCTGCATTGGCAGGTGATTCTTAACCGCTGCCCCACCAGGGAAGTCCCAAGATTTTTTTTTTTTGATGTGGACCATTTTTAAAGTCTTTTTAAAATTTGTTACAATACTGCTTCTGTTTTATGTTTTGGTTTTGTGGCTGTGAGGCATGTGGGATCGTAACTCCCTGACCAGGGATCGAATCTGTACCCTCTGCATTGGAAGGCAAAGTCTTCACCACTGGACTGCCAGGCAAGTCCCTCCCTTATAAGTTATTACTAAATATTGAGTATAGTTCCCTGTAGGTCCTTGTTGGTTATCTACTTTATATATAATAGTGTGTATATGTTAATCCCAATGTCCTAATTTATCCCTCCTCCATCCCCACTTTCCCCTTTGGCAGCCATAAGTTTGTTTTAAAGATGTGGAACGCTTTAGGAATTTGTGTGCCATCCTTGGGCAGGGGCCATGCTAATCTTCTCTGTATTGTTCCGATTTTAGTATATGTGCTGCTAAAGCCAGCACTACACTTCTGCTTTCATTGTGCCCAGACCTTCCCGAGTCTGCACCTGGCATGTACACAGGTCTTTTGTTTTTGTTCTTCCCTTTCGTGTTCTCGGGTCTCCTCCCTCTTCTGTTTCTTAAAAATGTAGCTAAGGAAGAGGTGCAGTTAGTAAGTTCTTTGCTTGAGGCTTCCTGGTTTTCATGTGATTTTGAAAATTCTGTTCTTTGAAGGTAGTTGTAAAACATGGGTGATGAGAATATTTGGCATTCATTAGGCAGTTTTATATTTGTGAATAAAACTGGTAGGAGATTCCAGCTTACCCAAATAAAATGATCTCCTCTTAGCTTAGCACCATAATAAAGTTAAAAAACAATAAAAAAGAAACAGTTCGAACAGGAATAATTTAAAAGGTTAATCCTGAGGAAACTTTTCACATTTTTGTTTTGCTCCAGAATAGTAGCTCTTAAAGATGGTCATCTTTGGTTTGGTTTAGAATCAGTTTTGAGAGTGTACACAACTTCCCAGAGTTGCTTATGTTTATTTAAGCCCTCATTCTGAGCAGTGGTTTGTGCTAAACTCTGGTCAAATGTTCCTGCATCTTTGAAGACTCTGAGCTTGATCTGAGAATCTTTGCTTTAATTTAAGGTGTCAAATTAGAGCTATTACAGAACAAGAGGACTGGAGTTGATAAAAATTGATAAGGAACTCTGAGTTTTATTACTGCTTTTACATTTACTTATTAGTCGATTTTAGGCTAATCTTATCATTATTAATGAAGAAAAATGTAAGATGTAAAAACTGACATTCCCCCAAGAAATTCCTGTGTGAATTGTATTGCCTGATTAAAAATATTACATGTTGGCACCAAAATTATGGGCTTCTACTATTACCACCCACAGTGTTTGGGGGAAACAGTGAGGGATAAAGAGAAGCTATGTAGAATCCCGGAGTTGTCTTGTATGATCCCGTGGTCCTCCTGGAGCAGCAGCTCTGTGGAAACATAAAGTCACAGTATTTGTAGGAGGAAAGAAAATATGATGGAAGCATGAACGGAATAGTTAGTGAGGTGGAGAGTCAAGGATGTGGGTTGTGTGAGTGGTTAATTACTTGTCTCACTTGATTGGGCTTTCGGAAAACTTGAGAAATGCCAAGTTGTTTTTCCAGTCTGAGAGCTGACTTGCTCTTCGGATCTGGACACGTCACTGTACATTCATAGAACATATTCAAAAGATGATTGAGAAAAGTTCTTGGTAGCCACCAGCTCCCACATTCCTCTTTGTCTTTTACAAAACCCAGGGACTTTGACAATCTCCTAAACAGAATCGGAGAGTAAAATACCCATGATCTCTAGTCTAGAACACTCCAGAATTGGGTCTTAGAACATTATATGTTAAATGGGTTAAATGGAATAGTGGATAAAAAAAAATTTGGTGTAATTTTTCTAGATGGGTGACTTTACATTAACATATAGGCAGTGTTTATGCAATATGTTTTTCCATTCATTCAATACCATCTAGATTTTTATTGAGCCCCATCCCTGAGTTCGCCTGCAGCTGCAGCAGACAGCTCCTGTGCACACTGGCAGTCTCCCACCTTAAATGTTCATGTCTCTTTGCTTCAAGAGAAGCAAAGCAAGGAAGACCTGCAACCAAAAGGGTTTGTACAGTGCATGTACAAGGCTGCTGGAAGTGTGGAAATGGATGCCCCAAGGTCAGCTCTTAACAGTGAGGGAGGAGGGTCAGTGGATGAGTACTCCAGCTTTGCCATTCCTTGGTGGGATGCTTCTGAAGGCTCCTTTCCAGGGGGTCCTCAGCGGGACTGAGCTCTTGCTGCCCACAGTGGCCGTCAGCTCATCAGAGCATGCTTTATTGGCATTCCTCCCACCCCTGCCTTGCTTCCCTAACTTGTGTTTCTTGAGATCCTTTTCCTAATAAACACTAACCCAGCATTGCCTCGGGGTTTCTTGCAGAGGAACCCAGAAGCAGATAAGCATATACTGTGACTGTGACACCAGAGATACTCTCAAGGATCTAGTGATGGAGACAGAGAAAGGGCTAAGCAAAATGTATCACCAGCTGAATGTGCCTGCGTACTGTGAATGGTAACAAAATAACAGCTATAGAGGGATTCAGAGAAAGGGGAAATGGTTTCAGCATAGGATGAACAGGACCATGGAGGGAGCAGGATAAGGTTAGGATTTGAAGGATGAGTCAGAATTAAGTTATTTTCCTACGGGGTTGGGTGGATGACATTGAATCTGTGGTCTGAGCCTGACAAATAGACCCTTTGACTGGAAGGGAAAGGAAAGGGGAGGGAACCAACATTTATTGAGTGTAGGCTATGGGCCACAGCCTTAAGGGGGTTTAGGAATTAGAATTAGTGATTAGGAATGTAGATTTTACCCACACTGTCACATTTACCCCTTGTATAACCATATGAGGCAAGGTATCTGTTGTGGTCAACTTGGGCTTCTATAACAAAGTACCATAGAGTGGGTGGCTTATGAGCAACAGACACTTATTTCTCACAATTCTAGAGGCTGTAAGTCAGAGATCAGGGGGTCAGGAAGGTCGGGTTCTGGTGAGGTTCTCTTCTGGGTTGCAGGCTGCTGACTTCTTGTATCCAGTCATGGCAAAAAGAGAGCTAGCTCTCTGGCCTCTTCTTATAAGGGCACTAATCCCATTCATGAGGGATCTGCCTTCATGACCTAATTATCTCCTAAAGGTCCCACCTCCAAATGCCATCAACATCAGGATTAGGGTTTCAACATATTTGTTTTGGTAGGACACAAACATTCAGTCCATTGCAGTATCATGATCTGTAGTTTATGGAACAGAAATGTGAGGTGCAGAGAGTTTCATTGGTTGGCTCAAGATACTTACAGTTGGTAAATAGCAAATATAGGATCCAGATCTCTAGAGGCCAGTCTTGGAAAGTGGATGCAAATGCAGCTGGTTGAAAAGTGAAAGATTAAATTGTCCCATTGGACTACAGTGCCCAAAATGATGTTCATGATTTACCCCCCACTCCCAAGTTCTGGCTTATTATATGGCCAAATCAAACTTGGTAGACAATTTTAATCATGGCTACTCAACAGATGAAGGCCTAAGACCTGGGAGTTAATACTACCAGCTCCAGGGCACTGCATTATTTTTTAGATGGAGAGACAGTTAATTCCCATCTCCATAGACACTACAAAACACATTAAGGCTTTGATTTGTATTTAGTTTCAACTAGAATAAATGGCTTGCATCTGGTCAACTAATGTAGATGTTTAAAAATATTCTTTATCTAATACTCTAGTTTGTCAGTGGACTTGACTAGGGTTGTTTATTTAGCTGAGCATTGCCCCCAGATCTGGTCTCCACCTAGAATGATTACTGTTAACGTATTTGGAGGGCAATTAGTAGTCACTCTGTCTCTGGGGATATAGTTGGCTTTGTTAAGAGTGATGTAAATTGCTAAATAGGTATGAAATGGCATGAAAGGCTCTAAGCTTTTCTCTTTTAATTCAGAAACTGCCAAGAAAAGAAACAAATGAAGAGGGAAGGCAATAAGTATTAAGAAAGGATGAAACCCAGAAGCCTTCTCTCTACTGCAGTTTTGGAATTTTGTGCTTCTTTAGGTTTTTCAAATTATTTCCATTTGCTTTTAAATGGGTTTAATCTGGATAATATCGTGTCTAGAGATATTGCAATTCAAGGGGTTTCTACCTAATTAAAACTGCAAGAAACAACTTGAAAGCATGATGGAATATAATTCTAACACTCTTTCTCCATCCCCATGGGCAAAAGGGAGGTGAAGGTGAAGAGAGAAGTAGAAGAAAAAGAGAAAGGAGTGAGATGGAAGGTTTGCTTTAGCATCTTGGAAACACTAATGAGAATTAAAAGAATCATAGCTAACACTGATTACACACTTATATGTGTATACACACTTATACTTCTGTAGATACTTTACTTTTGAAGAAATTGGGCAACAAGATAAGTGATTTTCGCTCAAGTGGGTCTGGGATGAAAGCCAGGCAGGTTCAGAGTGTGTGCTCCAAGCTTCTCTATTCTTTTGCTTCAATGATAGTAACATGAGTGCTTAATAACTCTTCTTATGTGCTCTCTGTGGAAGGGATCATCTCCATTTGACAGACAAGGACATTGAGTTTTGGAAAAATTAACTCATCAATTAGCTCAAAATCAGACAACGTAAATGATGGAACATGGCTTTTAGTGCAAGTCTACTTTGAAAATTTGTGCTTTATGGGCTATGTTGCTTAAAGATCATGGCCAAACAGGTTATCAAGTAGCTTTTCAGAAAGAGGTTTCACCTTTCTGTCCTCAGAGTTGACCTTTGCATCCTGTGCCGTGGTCAGGAGACCTGGTTAACAGAACACCTGTGGTTCTGGTGCTGCTCCTGGGCACTTGTGTTTAGGTGGGCAGGCCAGTCTTAAGGCTTCCAGGAGGACTTCCAGGAGGACTTCTCTTGCTACTGTAAGTTCAAATGCTAAGTTAATCTCTTGCCAGCTCAGGAATGTTCTCTCACAGACCTGAGATCACATCTCTTTGAAATGTGACCATCAACGAAGGTAAGGCCCTATCTCCAGCTTCCTGGGAGAAGATGGGCCTAATTTCAACTGTCCCCCAACTCCAAACAGCAATTCCTACCTCCAGTCATAAAGATATGATAGAATTAGCAATTTTATCTTGAACACATAAATGCAGTGAATTGTATCCACTTAGCTGTATAAAAGACTTTCCTCTGTCTTTGCAGTCTCTTTAGCGAATTGCCTGTGATGAGTATCATATTCTGGTTTTATTCGGTAATAAGATTGTTTTCTTTCTCTTTTACCTTGGTGGAGAGGTTTTCTAGGTTTGGAGGAGATTTTGTTTTTTAACTAAATTTCCCAAATAATACCTTATGTGGCCTCTTCTGGGGGAGTCTGGTAAGGCCAACTGCTTCTGAGAAGGCTCTAGGGTGCAAGGGAGGGGGAAGGTGTACCAGACTCGCTAGGAGGGCTTCTACTATTGATAGGTTTGATTGTCTGAACCATTAATTAATTAATTCAATATTTATTGAGCACCTGCTTTGTGCCTGGCTCTGTGCTAGAGTCAGAATGTCAGAGAAGTACAGTTCCTGATCACAGCCCACTGGAGGCACATTTGAAAACATTGAAACATACATGCTCCTTGAGTTCCTAGGGACAGGAATTACCAATGGGTTCCCAGCATGGAAACCTGGGAGCTCTACAGAGAGATAAATGGCTGTAGAACCTAAGATCTCCTAAAGAAAGTATCAGCATGCCTTCTTGGGATTGGACCTTGAAGAAGGCCTAGAACTCTTTTTTTCTAGACTGGCATTCTTAGATGGCACAGCTCCTGTGTTAATCATCTTTGCCAGAGCGTGTCTGAGTGTCTATCAGGTCGTAGGTAGGCTATAAATGGTCATTGACTTAATGAATGAAAGGATTAAACTTTTCCCTCTGACCAGGAAAGACTCAGAGGCAAAATTCCCTATGACCTTTTGTCAACTGAAAGAAAAGTACACAACATAAGTGTTGCGAGTTGAAGTTTATTCAAGGGCCTTACTGATGACTACAGCCTGGGAGACAGCCACTCGGTAGCTCTGAGTAAACTCCAAAGAGGTAGGGGGAGAAGCCCAGTTTAATCATGATTGTTGGCTGGGGAACATGTGCAGTCAAGCTCACACTTCAGTAAAAAAAATCACTGCTAGTCACATAGAGCAGATATCTCAAGCTAATGATTTTAGTGCTTTTCTATGTACAGGAAGATGGAAAAATCCATCATAGAATAATTATTAAATAATTATTATTAGTTAAATAATAATTAAACATAATTAAAATTATCCCTGAGATAGTCATCTAACTAACCCTAACCCTAACTACCTACGGAGGCTACTTGTCCAAAGCACAAAGCATGCTGTTATCATCTTAATTTCCTCTCAGAGTTCCCTGTCGTCAGCGACTACAGCAGCTTATGACTTAATCCTGGCAGAACTGAGTGGTGAACAAAAAAAGCTCTTTGTTCTTTATTTACACTTTCAAGGCGTTTGTGGGACTGCCTTTTCATTGTTTCCCTCCTGGGGAGGCTCTTTCCTGATAATGTCATTGTATTAGAGCTCATTCCTTAGGGTTACGGTTTTCATATTCTGGAATGTCCCTCCTTTTTCCCATTTTACCAGCTCTTCACTATTCCCTTTCTTTTTTTTTTTTTTTTTTTTTTTTTTCGGTACGCGGGCCTCTCACTGTTGTGGCCTCTCCCGTTGCGGAGCACAGGCTCCGGACACGCAGGCCCAGCGGCCATGGCTCACGGGCCCAGCCGCTCCACGGCATGTGGGATCCTCCCGGACCAGGGCACGAACCCATGTCCCCTGCATCGGCAGGCGGACTCTCAACCACTGCGCCACCAGGGAAGCCCCACTCTTCCCTTTCTGTTTTGGACTTGTTTCTCTCCTCCTCTCCTCCCCTTCTCCCTCAGCAACTTCTCTCCCTACTGAAGTTGAAGCAATACTGAAACAACAATTAAGTAGCTACTGGAGCAGGACTATCGTTTCTTTTGCAATATAATATAATGCCTCTTTATTACATGACACCCTTTACGATGTCTTCTTGCCATTCAGATTTGTCAGTTGGCAAATTAGCAGAGGAAGGTACATGTATTAGTTGCCAGAGTTGCTTTTTAACAAAGTACCACAGGCTAGGTGGCTTAACCAACAGAAATTTATTTTCGCACAGTTCTGGAGGCTAGAAGTCCAAGGGCAAAATGCCAGCAAGGTTGGTTTCTTCTGAGGTCTTTCTCCTTGGCTTGGAGATGGCTCTCTTCTGCCTGTGTCTTCATATGGTCTTCCCTCCAAACCTGTCTGTGTCTTTATTTCCTCTTCTTACAAGGACACCAGTGACATTGTATTAGGACCTACCCTAATGACCTCATTTTAACTTAATTACTTCTTTAAAGACCCTGTTTCCAAATACAGTCACATTGTGAAGTACTGGGGTTAGGACTTCAACATATGAATTTGGGAGAACATAATTGAGCCCATAACAGTACACCTTCAAGTTTGTCTTTTTTTAAAAAAAAATATCACTGGTCTAAAGCAATGTTTGCTGAGAGTGGCTGATCATAAGAATCACCTGGGGAGATTGAAAAATTCAGACTCCTGGGTCCTCCTCAAGTGATTCTCATTCAGTGGGTCTGAAATGGGATTGGGAATCTGAACATTTAAAAAAACACCCCAGGTAATTCAGATAATTAGCTGGGTTTGAGAACCACTGTTCTAACTAATTCCTGGCGTGTTTATTAACATTCTAGAAAGACCAAGTCAAACAAAAGAAGAGTAGTTACTCGGGAGAACCATAGAAGGATTACCCCTGGTGAGGACTCCAATGAAACTTTGCTGTTTTCTTTCATTTGGTTTCATTTTTTTTTCCCTGTCTTCACTGCTTTTCATTTTTGCATGAATTCATTGATATAAGCTTTTAAGGCACCCAACAAATTCTGGTCCAAGTTTTATGATTTAATTAGCTGCATCTATTGGACTTAGGTTCCAAATAACTTTTTTTTTTTTTTTAATGAAGTGGAACTCCACAATTTTTGCATGAGTCTGTTTACTGCCATTACATTCTTTTATTTATTTATTTAATTTTTGCCTGCATTGGGTCTTTGTTGCTGTATGTGGGCTTTCTCTGGTTTCGGTGAGCAGGGGCTATTCTTCATTTTGGTGTGCGGGCTTCTCATTGTGGTGGCTTCTCTTGTTGCGGAGCATGGGCTCTAGGCATGCGGGCTTCAGTAGTTGTGGCACGCAGGCTCAGTAGTTGTGGCTCATGGGCTCTAGAGTGCAGGCTCAGTAGCTGTGGCGCACGGGCTTAGTTGCTCCGCAGCATTTGGGATCTTCCCAGACCAGGGATCACACCCATGTCCTCTGCACTAGCAGGTGGATTCTTAACCACTGTGCCACCAGGGAAGTCCTCCAAATAAGTTCTGACTCATATACTCCTATCTCAACTACAAGTATTAATTAGGTATCTAATTTACGCTGTGTCTGCTAGTTGTGGTGGGTAATGATGACATAAGAAGGATGTAGTAAGGTTTGCCCTCAAGAAAGTTAGGGCCTTTCTTTGTTAGATTAGCAAAGACATTATCTCCTAATGCTTCCATATTATTAAACAAAATCATATCAGTGGAGACTTACTGTGTTTTTGGTTGTTTTGACTGGGTGCTTTTATTATCCCAGCTTTGGTGACACATTCACCAGTAAGTCTATGACTAAACCAGGCGTTGGTTGCCTAGGTTCTGTGCCTTGAAGCTGCCACCTTGATAGATTGACATGAGTTCCCCAGCTGCCTTTTCCCCAGCACAGCTGCAGCAAAGGTGGTAAAACCATGACTGAACACATTTCATAGGTTTTACTAAGCACAGTCCTCCCTAGATATGATTTTGTATCTGATTAAAACCAACATCCCCAAAACGCTTTCTGGATTCCAGTGAAATTATGCCCCATTTCTGTTGAAGTAAACCCAACAGCTATTGTCAACATAGGGGATCATTTAGGCATTTAAAGATAAAAAGCAATCCCTCTGTTAAAAAAAAAATGCCAAGTAAAGAACAGAGATCTTTATTTTCATAGAAAGTCATCTGTGTTACCTTGAGGGTAACATAAAATATGATTATAGATTTTAAAACTTTGCTTCAGGTCTGTTAGAGGCAGAAAGCATGAAGGAGGCAGAAACAAAGAGGAATGGGTTCTGTTGTTTTGAGATGAGAAGTAGAGGTCAGCTCGTGCTGGGGGCTTCAGAATGTTAGTGCAGGTTACCTGTTGCTCTTTGACTTGTTATTTGTTCATTTCTTCTTTCACTTATTTCTTAAATCATTTATCAAACATTTATTATTTGCCTCGAGTTGTAGAGATAAGTAAGAAACTATCTGTTCTCAGGAAGCTCAAAGTCCTGGAAGAGATGGCTACGTAGACCAATAGTACAGTAGGTGTGATGGGTGCGTAGTGGACCTATGCTCAGGGCAACAAATAGTCTGGAAGATGGATGACCAGCCACGTGGCTGGGGTAGGGTGTGGGTTCAGGGAAGGAAATGCTGAGCTGAGCAGAAGAGAGGAGAAAGGCACTTCATTCAAAAGGAATAGTTTAACAATAACCCACAACCTTCAGACCATTAACATATACACACTACTGTATATAAAATAATCAACAAGGACCTACTGTATAGCATAGGGAACTCTATTCAATACTCTGTTATAGGGACTTCCCTGGTGGTCCAGCGGTAAAGAATCTGCCTTCCAATGCAGGGGACGCAGGTTCGATCCCTGGTCAGGGAACTAAGATCTCACATGCTGCGGGGCAACTAAGCTCCACACGCCGCAAACTACAGAGCCCATATGCTCTGGAGCCTCTGCGCCACAGCTAGAGAGAGAAAACCCGCATGCCACAACTAGAGAGAAGCCCATGTGCTGCAACGAAGACCTGAAGCAACCAAGACAAACAAACAAACAAATGAAAAACTCTGTTATAACCTATACGAGATAAGAATCTGAAAAGGAATAGATATATGTATAGATATGTATAACTGAATCACTTTGCTGTACACCTGAAACTAACATGACATTGTAAACCAACTATACTCCACTATAAAATAAAAATTTAAAAAGGACTAGTATATGTAAATACAAATTACCCTCTCTTCTCCCCAAAAGCAAGTAGTTGGTTAAGTCTTGCTCATAACTTTTCATCTGAAAGGCAGGGTAGCTAGAGCAACCTATCCTGGTGCATGTACTTCTTGAGGCTGCAACAGTGAGAACAGTAAGAAACATTCTGTACCTCCAGATCTCACAAAATCTGGGCTGAACATGGGCGAGGAGGTGCACACATTATTTCCACGCCACCTTTCTTCCAGGTACTGTGTCCCTGCCCTAAAGAGGCATTAATTACCTATTTGTTGAATTTGATTGACTTGATAATTTTTTTTCCTCATGAAGATAAGAGAGTAAGAAAGCAAATAGAGAACAATACATATCTTCTTTTTGCCATGAGTGAATCTATGGTAATCACATCTCACCTGTGGTATTTTTCTTACAGAAACGTAACTATTGTTATTAAGATGTTATTATGGGGTCGACGTTCCATTTCAGTATGTTTTGTATCCATGGAGCAAAGGGAAATGACAATTCCACTGCAAACCAAAGGAAAAAAAAAAAAAACCCACCCCCTAATGGTGTGCACCAGTATTTGTACTCGATAGTGGCTTGACTGAGTCTCTAGTGGTAAGATTTCTTAATCTATATCCCTGTTACTGTCTCCTAGAAGGGGGAAGGACCCATCAGCCTTTGCAGATGAAGACATACATCCTTTAAACAAGCGTTTACCGAGTACCTGCTTCACGCTAGGCTAGAGATGCTGCCTGTGATGAGTGTGGTCGCTTGTTTCCAAAGACATTTGCAAAATACCTCCCATGCTCTCCCTCACTCCCCCTTACGATGTGACTTTGCCTCTCCTGTCCATTGGTGGAATCTGTTTCTCTTCCCCCTTGAATCTGGCTGGCTTTGAGGCTTACTTGAGGGATAGAAGACAGGGGAATGATGTGCAACTTTCCAATTCAAGGCTGTGCCTCTAGAGGCCCTGCCCAGGAGCTTGTGCCCTCACCGTCTAGGAATGCTGCTGTCAAATGAAGAAGCTCTGAGCAGCCTTCTGGGGACACACAGACCACCTGGCCGACAATACCAACTTTCAGATATTAGACTCATGCTGTCTTAGACCAATCCAGCCCAGGTGAGCTCTCAGATGACTGTAGCTGTGTGAGTGACTCGGGCCAGGACCAGGAGATGAACCTTCTGGCTGAATCTAGGCCAAAGTAGACTCACAGAATTGTGAGCAGATAAAGTGGTTGTTGTTTCTAGACACTAACTTTTAGGGTTTGATGCACTAGTGATTTTATTTCTGTGCAAACGTCAAAGTCTTCTTCTGGAATCAAACCAGAGTCTGTGATGTTGCCTTCTCAATGCTTTGCCACTACCCACGGGCTGCAGAGATGGCAGCTGCTCATTTATTCTCACTCTCATGTTTATTATTTGCATTTGGACTGAAAGGAGCTCTGTTCTCCAGGATGGAACTGCTCTGAGGCTCTTCAAGACCAGGAATAGGAGTCCATCACACACAGCCAATTTGAACCGTGTCCTGAATAAAGGCATACAGACCGAGAGCCGAGGGACCAGGAATTATTCAGCGTCGCTGCCTCATTTTGCATTCATACCAGGGAGGAGATAACTCGTGTGGGTCCTCACAGCTCATTAACGGCACAGTCAGGACAGGGAAGATACGTCCTGACTACTGATCTAAAATGCTTTGAACGTCCGAGTTGAACATACAAATTGGAACATTTAAACTTGAATGGCATTTTGAGCAAGGGGAGAAGCTAATCACTTCAAGGTATGATTTTGGGGTCACAGGACTTCAGAGACAAAAATGCCTCTGGAACCCACGTGCTAATAACCAGGGAGAAAACGGGCCTAACTTCAGCGGTCCCCTGTCTCCAAATGGCAAACCCTATTTCTAATCATAAGGACAAAATAAGCTTAACAATCTCATCTTGAAAATATGAATATAATGGGTTGTATCTTCTTAGCTCTACAAAAACAGTAAGATTTTCTTCTGTCTTTGCAACCTCCAGCAAAGATATTGCCTGTGATCAGCATCACACTCTTGTTTAATGATTATTCAATAATATATCTTTTTCTTTCTCTTCTATGTTTGGGGAGAAGTTTTCTGGGTTGGGAGAAGCTTTTGTTTTAAATATTTCTCAACAACTTATAACTTTCTTTCTTCCTCCTTCCCTTCCCTTCCTTTCTTTCTCTCTCTCTCTCTCTCTCTCTCTCTCTCTCTCTCTCTCTCTCTGTCTTCCTTTCTCTCTCTCTCTCTCTTCTTGTTTTTGTTTCTGTTTTAACCTTGGCTTTGTGTAGGCTACTCATTTCCATTTTGTGGGAGTGTATCCTTCAGTAGGCTTATCCAGTGAGGGTCTCTGGAAAGTTACCTCCTTGTCTTTGTGTGCTTTTATTTCCTCTAAATTCTTATAGTTAAGCCAGATATAAAACTCTAGACTGACCATTATTTTCCTTCATCATTTTTAAGATATTCAGCCATTGTCTCTGTCATCTATGGTTGCTGATGAAAAGTATTCTGTCTTATTGTTGATCCTTTTCAGGTAACCTATCTTTTCTCTCCAGGAGCTTCCAAGATTTTCTGTTTATTGTGGATGGTTTGGCAGTAGATAAACCTTTGTTTTTATTTATTTTGTTCAGTTTTGTGCATTTTCATCTGACATCTCATAACTTTCTTCAAATCTGGAAAATTCTCCACTGTTACCTCAAAAGTTCCTCTTTCCAAATCTCCTTAGTCTTTTATTCTAGAGCATCTGTTAAACATAGGTTAGAACTTTTCATTCTAGCTGCCGTATTCCTAACTTCTGTTTCATAGTTTTCACCTCTTTTTCTGTCTGTACTGTTTTCTGGATGCCTCAGATCTATATTCCAATTCATGAATTATTTCTTCATCCAAGTCTAGTCTATTATTTAGCCAGTTTAATGAATCTTTCTATTTTGTCTACTGTTATCTTTCACATTTAGAAGTTTCTAGTTAGTTCATTTTCAAGTCAACCTGTTCTTGTTTATTCTGTACCTTTTAAAAAGTTGTATTTACATTTCCTTTTATCTCTTTGTACAATTAAAATACTCAGCTGAAAATCTATTTAACAATACTCATTATTAAGCATAAATTCTTCCATTTTGGGGTCTTTGGACTTTCCCTTTTTGCTTTGTATTTCCTCATGTGTTTTATAATTTAGGTCTACAAGTTCATCTTCAGGAAGAGTTATCTTTGGAGGGAATTCTCTCCGTGCCCTGGGTTAGAGAGTTCTCTTGATGACAAGGTTCACCATTGCCCTTGCCCAAGTCCTACCGAGTCCACTGATTGTGAACCAACTTTGACACTAGGTTCTCAGCTCCAGATTCCCATACTGCACTGGTAATGGAAAGGTGGCTGGTTCTGTACTGGTACAGGCTCAACATTCAAACCTCTCTGTATGTGGGAGTGGCTTTTGAAATCTCTGTCTCTGAGAGCCTGAGAAAATCAGCTCACTTCTTCCTGAAACCCTGGGCATGTTGAAGGAGATTTTCAAGTGTTTATGAGCTTTTCAGCACATTTTTGGACAGTCAGTGCTAAGAAGAATGCTCATTCCTACTCCTTGATGGTACTGAGGCTTAAATTTCTTTCTCACAAAGGTATGAACTTGCCAACCCTTAAGATATATATCAGGTCCAGTTTCTTCCAAGGACTATGTGGTTTTAAAAACCGCATATATTCATGGTGATGTGTTCCCTCTTCATTTCTGGCATATGAAGATGTCCATTTCTTTTGGGCTCAGCTGTGTCTTTAACATGAAACAACAATATATATATTATAATATTATATATATTTTTATTTCCTTTGTATTTTGAATGAGGCTGGAGATTCCTGCATCTAATCAACGGACGTCTTGAAGGAAGTGCCACAGGACCACTATTTATATTGTTCACATTCCCTGAAATGCCCTGCTTGTCCCTTCCATATCCCCATTCCCCATCCCCTAGTGACTTCCTCTCCCCCTTGTGATTTCAGTTCAAACATTACTGACTCCAGGCTCATGAGATCAGGGATGTGAAATAACCTGTTCTAGTTTGTTACAGTTCTACCCACCCTGCTTATAATTCCTAGGAAAAGAAATATTCCAAAAGTCAAAGGCTAAGGTAAAGAAAACTGAATGTCAGCAAGTCCACACTGAGAATTTTAGTTTTTAAGTCTTTGACAACTGTGAAAGATGTTGTGACATTATATGTTTTTGTATGTGTGTTGTGACATGTCGGTGTTAATGACATTGTATTATTAACATATTTTTATAAGTAGGTTTAATTGTAGTGCTTGAGAGAATTACATGTGATTCAAATCTAACAGTCTTCAGCTCCCCCAAACCTGAAATTGCACACTGGCTAACCTATTACTGGTTGAAGCTAAGTGCCCTCTAGGAAATGTAAGAGCGAGGGAAGAGAGATTAGTCCAGACCTAGCTCACAGAATAAAAACATGGACAAGTCGAAGAATATCCTCAGGTGGTTCCACCAGACTTTGAAAAAATTAAGCCCCAGAATCAACAGGCCTAGATGAACCCCTGGTAGAATTCATGACTTGCATTTAGATTCAGAGCTGCCCCAAAGCAGCTCTTAAGTTGAGGAACATGTTTTAAATTAAGTCATGAAAAGTTCTTTTAGCTTTGCAGCAGGGAAAGATGCTACAGGGCCTCCTGGAGTACACTTGAATAACTTAATTAAGTTGTTAAATACCATTGCTCCAAGTAAGCAATTAAAGCTGAGGTAATTTTATGGGGTGCTTCCTGGGGAATGCTGTTCCCACGTCCTCCACTAAGGTCTCCTTCTACCTTCTCTGACTGCAATTTCTTTCAATAAGTGTACGGGGAGCAGCTCCAGAGATCAGGGCATCTACTCAGTGCTATGGAGGGAGGGGGGCAGATCAGAGCTCAGTGCCAGTCGTCCAAGGCTCGTAAGGTGGTCTGGAGACAACAGACCTGAGGAAAACGGCAAGACACACCATCTTCAGATGACAAGCCCAGCGAGACAACACGAGTGAAGCAGTGAGGCTGCTGAATGGCGGTTGAGTGTGCACAGAGAGATAGGGATTTTGTCTCCTTTGAGTGTCGTGAAGTCCTTCCCTCTTGTAGTGAGCAGCCATTTTTGTTTCTAGGTTAATATGATCTCGGGTGGCCTCGGCCTGAAGCAGGGTTTCGGTTCCCAGCCAGAGACTGGAGTCAGGCCGCAGAAGTGAGAGTGCCGAATCCTAGCCACTAGACCACCTGACACCAGTGGCCAGTGACAAGGCCCTGGCCTGTCAGCTGTGTAGAAATGAATTTCCACATAGAGACGGAAAATAGTGAAACAAATAAAGCGTTTATTAGGAGGAAAGAGATTACGTGTGGATAGACACACGGGCAGGCTCAGAAAGAGTTGCGCCCTCGTGGTAGTCTGAATCACTTTTATGGGACATTTCTTCCGGGTTTCCTCCAGCCAGTCATCTTGCTTTGCCTGGTTCTGAGTCCGTATTTGGTTTATCTCAGGGTCCTCCCCTGTGTGCGTGCGCCTCTCTTAGCCAAGATGGATTCTAGTGAAGAGGGCTATGGGTAGTTGGCATCACTTACTATGAGGTGACACCCCGTCCCTTTTGACCTCTGGGGAGCCCTTCTGCGCATGTGTAGTTGAGAAGGTCTCCTTATCTTCAAGAATGAGGAATATGTGGTCTTTTATCTCTTATCTGGGCAGGCCTCAGCTTCTCCTCTCTCCTGCTATTTTGGAGCATCTGTCCAAGGGGACGAACTCCAGCTGTTCAACTTGGGGCCCATCTATCTCCTGCCTCCGTGTAATTTATTACTAATTTATTGCCTAACAGGATATGTTTTTCATTCCTTTTTTTTTTAATTTTTTTTTTTTTTTTTTTTTTCTGCATTGGGTCTTTGTTGCTGTGCGCTGCTTTCTCTAGTTGTGGCGAGCAGGGACTACTCTTCGTTGCGGTGGCTTCTCTTGTTGCAGAGCACAGGCTTTAGGCACACGGGCTTCAGTAGTTGTGGCGTGCAGGCTCTAGAGCGCAGGCTCAGTAGTTGTGGCGCACGGGCTTAGTCGCTCCACGGCATGTGGGATCTTCCAGGACCAGGACTCGAACCCGTGTCCCCTGCATTGTCAGGTGGATTCTTAACCACTGTGCCACCAGGGAAGCCCTTCATTCCTTTTAATGCTCTACTGAGAGATTAAATGAGATAATGTGTGGAAGTGCACGGCCTAATGCCTGGCACAGAATAAATCTTTAGTGCATATTTGTTCCTGCCTATGAAGCCTCCTTTCTCCTCATTCTCTCCAAAATGAGGTCACTACACCTGGGTAGCCAGTAAGTGGAGCTTTCCCTGGCTAGGTGGGTTGAATGATAATTTACTACTGGTGATTGATAGTCTTTGTATAAACACCTTATGACAGGAAACTGTTAGGACACTCTGGAGCCAAACGGCTGAGTTCTGATCCTCCCTCCCTCCTATGACCTTGGGGAACTGATGTACACACCACAACCCCCAGGAAATGTAACACTGATACACTTCTGTTATTTAACATGAACTGTGTATCTATACTTGTTTCTCCAATTTTCCCAATAATGGTTTCTTTATGGCTTTTTTTTTTTGGTCAAATCAGTATTTGACAAAATATTTTGCATTGTATTTCCTTTAATCTAGCCTGTAGTTAATCCAATTGATGTAATTTCCTTTAATACAAAACAGTTTCTCTGCTTATTACTTTTTTTTCTTTCCTGACATTGACATTTTTGAAGAGCCCTGACCAGAGGTTTTGCAGAATATCCCTCAATTTGGTTGTGCATGAACGTGACTATTTGATTTTTTAACAGCTCTGAATTCTGAGACATTCTTCCTTTATTGAACTAAAATTTTGTTGTTATTTCTACCCATTGATGCTAGTTTTTAAAGTAATCTGCATGGTGATTATTTGTGAAGAACAATGAATGAATATTAATGAGTTTTCAGTCAAAAAATCCAGGGGTTGGGGCTTCCCTGGTGGCGCAGTGGTTGAGAGTCCGCCTGCCGATGCAGGGGACACGGGTTTGTGCCCCGGTCCGGGAGGATCCCACATGCCGCGGAGCGGCTGGGCCTGTAAGCCATGGCTGCGGGGCCTGAGCGTCCGGAGCCTGTGCTCTGCAATGGGAGAGGCCACAAAACTGAGAGGCCTGCGTACCAGGGGTTGGATATAGACTTTTAGTGTCTGTAACTCAGGGACATGGTGCTCCCCCAAGGGAAAGGTCTCTATATAGGTGTCCAGTCAAACAAGCCATGTTGTTAGCAGGTACCAATTGCATTCATAATGGCGGGGCGTCGGGGGAATGCAACCTTAAACAAAAAAGATTGTAGCACTTGATATCTGTTGTACTTTTCTTCTAGTTGAGACACACCCTGGTTTTACTTGGAAAAGGGAAGGAGTGTGTGTGCAGTAGACATGAGGTGAACAAACTTTGGACTTCCAGCAACTAGTAATAGTGCCAGAAACTTTTTACAAAATGGTTGCAGCCTTTTTTTTTTTTTTTTTCTTAAAGAGAAAACCATACTCCTCATGTTTGGTCTTATTAGAATCAAATATTATGCACTCAAATGTACATTTCTAGTGCACATTATTGGCAAACAAGCAGCTTAGTGATTCATACTAATAGGGATGTGTCTGAAGTTCTGAAAGTCTGAATAAATGTTCTTGATAACAAGCACATGCTCCTTGCATTTGGCATGGCCCTCAGGAGCTGGGAGTGAATCAAGTTAGCACACAGTTCCTGAGTGCTCAGAGCAAAGCCCTCAGAAAATTTAATCTAAAAGTTGCAAATAAGGCTTAACCACCCAGGGTGAAATGAAAGGCAAGTGAAAGCAAAAGCTCTCAACACCTGCTTATTAGAAAAGGTGCCACAGAGAAGAATATGGATGATTTCTAGGTGAATTGTAAAGACTGCGGTTGTTTGGGGGGTGGGTAGAGGAGGGAGGAGTGATGTGGAAGTCTGCCTTTAACTCTGAGAAAGTTCCTTTAATCTCTTTCCACATCTTATTAAAACAGGAGCCTTGTATATGATCCAACAGTCATACTCCTAGGTATTTACCCAAAGGAGTTGAAAACTTAAGTCTACACAAAAACCTACACGCAGATGTTTATAGGAGCTTTATTCATAACTGCCAAGTCTTAGAAGCAACCAAGGTGTCCTTCAGTAGGTGAGTGGATAAATCAGCTGTGGTACCTCCAAACAATGGAATATTATTCATTGCTAAAAAGAAATGTGCTATCAAGCTATGGATATTAATAGGTGAAAGAAGCCAATATGGAAAGGCTACATACTATATGATTCCAACTAGATGGTATTCTGGAAAAGGCAAAATATGGAGACAGTAGAAAGATCAGTGGTTACCAGAGTTTGGGGGACAAGGGGTGGCATTAATAGGCAGAGAGAAGACGAATTTTAGGGCAGTGGAACTACTATTTACAATACTATGATGATAGATATGTGTCATTATACATTTGACCAAACACATAGAATATACAGTACCAAGTGTGAACCCTAGGGTACACTATGGACTTTGGGTGCTACATCAATGTAGGCTTATCAGTTGTAGCAAAGGCATCACTCTGGTGAGGGATGTTAAGAAAGGGGAAAGCTATGCACGTGTGGTGGCAGGGGATACTTCATAGGACATCTCTGTACCTTCCTCTCAGTTTTGCAGTGAACAAAACTGCTGTAAAAACTAAAGTCTTTTTTAAAAAAAACATTTATTTATTTTATTTTTGGCTGTGTAGGGTCTTAGTTGCAGCACGCGGGCTCTTCCTCGCGGTGCGTGGGCTTCTCTCTAGTTGCAGCCCGCCAGCTTCGTTGCCCCGTGGCATGTGGGATCTTAGTTACCCGACCAGGGATCGAACCCGCGTCCCGTGCATTGGAAGACGGATTCTTAACCACAGGACCACCAGGGAAGTCCCTAAAGTCTTTTTAAAAAAAGAATAAAAATGAAACACAACATATCAAAACAAACAAGCAAAGAACCCAAACCAAACCAAAACAGGAGCATTGGAGTCAATGATTTCTAACATTCCTTTCAGTATGAACACTTGAAATCCCGTGAGTCTTTGAGAAGGCTCTATGAAGAAGGTGTTTGGCATGGATAAGATATGGTTGGGCTGGGAAGACTTGTTCCAGGTCAAAATAATAACCCAACCCCTCTGGACTCTTTCAATAAATGACATCACCTACATCACCTCCACCACTATCACGTCATCACCCATTGATTGCCTACTATGTGTCTGTCTTGCGGATGAGAAAAGAGGTTTTAATTTATGTCCTATGTGATTGTAGGAAAAAGATTGACTTAAATCAATGTCAAGACTTTCATTCTGTTCTGCGGTGGAAGATTTCTGGATTCTGCTCCACAGCGCTTTAATTTGTACAGGTCTTGCCATTCGGAATCCTATACTGCATCCCAGATGTGGTCCATTTGCTGTCAGTAGCCCTCTCAAGATTAGCTCAAACCCCATTCCCTTGGTAGTTCAACAGTAAATAACTAGTTAATAAAATTCTACCAAATAGCCACCAATCACAGATTACCCACATTCACAGCTGGCCTTTCTGGTTATTTCAGCTGCGAAGAACACTGACTCCCCTTATTAATAACTTTTCCTGATGGTGCTTCAGCAACTCCACTCCCACCACCACCAGGGATTGTCAGCCTTTTATGGATTGTGAGCCCCTGTGAAAGATTCTGTTGAAAGCTAAGAAATCCCATTACAGGGGGAAAAAACCCCAGCATATACAGTGCTTATTATCATAGTTTGTATAAAATTTCAGGGACTTATTATTATAAACCTATTGCAAACTGCCCGTAAAATCTTTTTTTTTGTTGTTAAACTCATGTCAAAAAAGAATAAAGTTGCCTCACTATATGATTCAGTTTACTAATTTCCCCCTCTCCACTTCAGAACGGGATGGTCTCAGGGGTGTGGTTGTCTAATTGAAATCTCTGTCAGGCTGACCTCCAGGTTTTCATTTACAAAGTACGCATCAAAATCCTTTTGAAAACTCCGCTGCAGGGATAGAAGACCCGTGTTATCTGACACAGGCCATGTCTTTAGTCTGTGTTTGATAGTCTTTCAATCAGGCTCTGATGTGGATGGAGAAGGCAAATCTGACCAGCCCAGGATATCTGGTTTCCTGCATCAGAGCCCTTTTCATCTGAGTGGATGCTTTGGGAAGGGCTTCCCCTCCCTCTTTTCTGTTTTCCCCTAGACTATCATCACTTTTTTGGCTTTTCTACAGATTCTTCAGGCCATTTGGCAATGATCAATGTCTTCCTCTTCCAAGTCCAACAGTACACTTTGCAATCACCTCCAGCCTTCAAAAAGGTAGAGCTAAATTCCATGAAGCATCCTCTGAGAATCCCCTCTCATCAGTCAGTGACAGTTTTAGACTCTGAGTTCGGGTGTCTTTTTACACTGTGGTGTGGACTTTCCCCAAAGTTCTAAGCTCAAAGAGCAGAAATCCCAGAATCCCAGAAATCATGGTGCCTGAGACTGCAGGGCTCTGGCTTTTTATGTTACAGATAGAGAAGTTGAAACCTAGAGTTGTTATAAATAACATAGCTAAGATTTGAAAATGGAAAGAACTTTCTAATAATGATATAGTTTTCACTGGCTTTTTTTTTGGAGCTCAAAATTAAAACCCAATGAGTCTTGTGGGAAAATATCCATGTTCAACAGTTGTTTTCCAGGAAAATTAACTTCGGGAAGGAAAAAGCTTTATAATGTATTTACTGTGACTTCAGGAGTCAAATGGAAACCCCCAAAGAAGTCTCGCAGAAGTTGCTAAGTGATTTGTGATGGTTTACAGGGGTACCCCTTGCTTCTCCAAGCTTGAGTCTGGGGAGGATAATGAAGGAGACAGTAATAGTCACAGGGGCATCAGAACCCCCATAAGCCTCCACCCCTGAGAATCAGTGGCCACATGTGGCATGTGGCTACCATATTGGATGGTGTAGATATAGAATATTTTCATCATCATGGAGAGTTTTATTGGATGGCATTGCTTTATAGGAGGGGTCGGCAAACATTTCCTGTAAAAGACCAGTTAGTATATGTATTTTAGGCTTTGCAGGCCAAGAGCCCAAATTGAAGAGACCGTGTGACTCTGTGGCAACGACCCAACTGCTTGAAAGCAGCCACAGATGATGTGTAAACAAACGGACATTGCTGTGTTCCACTAAAACTCATTGCACAAATAGGCTCTAGGCCTATTCGCTGAGCCCTGGTTTATGGTGTTGGCTACTGCGATGCTTTCTTTGTGGCTTCAGTATAAAGCATCCTAATCTGTCTAATGCTTCTATCTCAACCGGATGGTCAACAGAATGTACCTTTGACATCATTCTAACAGTTTCACACAAACCTTATCAACATGTGCTCAGAACAAATATAAAGGATTAGAGCTTAAAGTTTCTTTTTTTGGGGGGGTGGTTAAAAATACCCCTGCTTCAGCACGATTTTATAATTTTATCAGTGTGTAAATTTTTCATCTCTCGTTCTTTCCTCAAGCCTTAACGTCGTCTTCATGATGAACAAAGTGTTCAGTTGAACACGATAAGGGCTTAAAACTGGCACAAGGGATCATAAGTATAAATATCGCTCATGATCCTATTTAGGCTAATCTGATTTCTTGTGTCTGCTGCCTCCTTCACAGGACTGCTAACAGACCTCCCAGAGTGCTGAACTGGAAGGCAGAGATAGTAAACGTTAACTAGCTTTGTGACCTTGGGCAAGTAATTCACATGATCAGGCTTGTGTTTCCTAATGTTACCTTCTAGCGCTTAAAAGTTCTGTTAGAGGCTTCCCTGGTGGCGCAGTGGTTGGGAGTCCACCTGCCGATGCAGGGGACACGGCTTCGTGCCCTGGTCCGAGAAGATCCCACATGCCGCGGAGCGGCTGGGCCCGTGAGCCATGGCCGCTGAGCCTGTGCGTCCGGAGCCTGTGCTCCGCAACGGGAGAGGCCACAACAGTGAGAGGCCCACGTACCAAAAAAAAAAAAAAAAAAAAAAAAAATTCTGTTAGAGGCCTCTTGTCCGAAGCCTCCAACCTGCATCTGCACTCTTTTTATTAGATGATGTCGCCCTCTTCTGGATGCCTTCTGTATCTGCTCTGTGATTTCTTTCCAGTGCACCCTTTGCCTTGCTTTGCTTCATTTAATTTAGCCTAGCCAATTGCTCAGGCCGAACTCCTCTGTATTATCATGTCATGAGCTGCAGTATTTCATTCATGATCAATGAGACATAAGTGTAGAGAGAGAATTTAATTGGTCCCTTCACTTGTTATTTTACTAAAATAAAAAAGCTGAACTGTACTGTAGAATTATAGTTACAAAAGACCTTAGACAGCATGCCAAAAACTTCCAACAAACACCATATGCTGTTTTCAAATACATAATTACATTGTGAGAAAATAAAAACACAGGCAGAAACGAAACACGCCAACTTCAGGATGGAGGTAGCTCCTGGGGAGGGAGGGGGATAAATGGTATCAGGAAGAGGGGACTTTGTTAAGTTTTATTTATTGAAAAGAAGGATCTGAGGACAACGTGGCAAAATATTTGTGTCCCGGCTGGGTTCGGTGGGGTAGTTCTCACGAAATACTCTTATGTTCTCACACCACTTTTTTCACATCTGTGTATGGAAATCTCCTTTTTCTATCTCTGGATGATGTTTTGGGCAGATTCCAGAGCTTTTGCTGTCACTTTTAGGTATTAAAAATTTAATACCTTTAAAAGTTCTTTAAAAACTCAATCTGATCTAAACAAAAGCTTTTTTTTTCTTTTTTCTTTTTTTTTTTTTACTTCTTTATTGGAGTATAATTGCTTTACAGTGGTGTGTTAGTTTCTGCTTTATAACAAAGTGACTCAGTTATACATATACATCTGTTCCCACATCCCTTCCCTCTTGCATCTCCCTCCCACCCTCCCTACCCCACACCTCCAGGTGGCCACAAAGGAAAGAGCTGATCTCCCCGTGCTATGCGGCTGCTTCCCACTAGCTATCTATTCTACGTTTGGTAGTGTATATATGTCCATGCCACTATCTCGTGTCCTTCAAGCATCCCTCACCATGTCTGGTACCTGGACCTACAGGCTCGGACACTTCTGGTGTCAGCCTCTCCTCTTCCTTACTCTCTGTTGTCCTTAGCTGCGCGCGCGCGCGCACACGAACGCACACACACACACACACACACACACACACACACACACACACACACACGAAGCAGGGGCGGGAAGGAGAGGTCAAGGCAGAGAAATTGGATCTGACCGGCTCAGTTTGCAGTTTGGGCTGGTGCCCGCTGGCTGAGCAGATGCCCATGTGACGTGGGGGTACATCTGGGCTACTTGGAGCATCTCCCCCATGAGGGACCCTCCTACTGGGCCTTTGTCTGGCGCCGTCCTCTGGTGTGCTTCTGGCAGTGCCCCTGGCACAGGGCCTTTCTGTTGAGGTCTCCCAGCCCAGGCAGATGGAGCTCTTGGATGGGGTTCCCTCCAGAGGCCACAAGCCCTGCTCTCTTCCCAAGGTCCCTTCTGGCCATGGGAAACACACCACCTACTGTCAGCTGCTCTCAGCAAGGTTCCCTCCCTTGACCACCAGGACAGCACAGCCACTCTCGCCTTTACCTGTCAGCGTGTCCCCTAGACTTCAGGGGCTCAGGCCAAGCTCTCTGTGGAAGCTGGACCTGCCCACTCCTGGAGTGAGTGAGGCGGACCCAGGACCCCTGCTGAGAGGAGGAAGCTCAGTCCTCTGACATCTCTTTGCCCACGGGTCTTCTCTGCCAATCTTCTTAAAGAATCTTTAGCTCTTTCTTTTATAGCCTGGAGGTTGATGGACTTAAATGGCAGAATATATTTTGGGACACCCTCAGCAAGTCCCGCCTTGATGACCCTGTACCTCTTTTTAGAAAGGGTGACACATAATATTCTTTGTTCTCAGCTGAAGTCCAGAGTCCCATTTGAACATCCTTTTAGTCACCTCTTGGCCAGGTGTCTGTGCCCTTGCAAAACCCCATTTCCAAATGGCAGATCTCCATCTAGAATCCTGTTTCTGTAATTGCCAGCTGTAGGCACATGAGTCCCTCAGGGCTGGTTTCACCCCAGGCCTCGTTTTATAAGTCTGGGCCTTTTTGATGAGCCCAGTTCAAAGGGTTACCAATACATTTCTGAAGCTTGATTTTTTAGGTACACGATAGTTATTACACTACTTTTTATTTTCACTCTACAGAAATATTTAAAAATATAATTTAAGAAGCTATTCTAATCTACCACACCGTATTCTGCTAGTGAGGAGACTGAGATCCAGAAAGGCTAAAGCCACCTGCCCCAAATCACACGCCCAGAGTCAGAACCCACACCCCCAGCTGCCCCCCGGCCTTGGCTTTGTGACCTGGAAATCTGTGATACCACTTGCCCAAAGCACAGAAAGAGCAGTGCTCAGTGCCTTTTTGAATTTGTGAGTATGAGTTTAAGATATTTTTAGCTTAGTTAATAGTAAGGGACCAGCTATCAAGTATTCTTAGAGGTTATCAAGTTAGAGGTAACTTCCTGAAATTTGGAGGTATCTGGGATCTTACTCATCTTTTTTTTCTTTTTGCAATTTTATTTTTTTTAATTTTTTTCATTAGTTAATCTATTTTATACATATTAGTGTATATATGTCAATCCCAATCCCCCCATTCATCCCAACCCCCCTTCCCCCCCTTGGTGTCCATACGTTTGTTCTCTACATCTGTGTCTCTATTTCTGCCTTGCAAACCGGTTCATCTGTACCATTTTTCTAGATTCCACATATATGCGTTAATATACGATATTTGGTTTTCTCTTTCTGACTTCACTCTGTATGACAGTCTCTAGGTCCATCCGCGTCTCTACAAATGACCCAGTTTTGTTCCTTTTTTATGGCTGAGTAATATTCCATTGTATATATGTACCACATCTTCTTTATCCATTTGTCTGTTGATGGACATTTAGGTTGCTTCCATGACCTGGCTATTGTAAATAGTGCTGCAATGAACACTGGGGTGCATGTGTCTTTTTGAAGTATGGTTTTCTCTGGGTATATGCCCAGTAGTGGGATTGTTGGGTCACATGGTAATTCTATTTTTAGTTTTTTGAGGAACCTCCATACTGTTCTCCATAGTGGCTGTATCAGTTTACATTCCCACCAACAGTGCAAGAGGGTTCACTTTTCTCTACACCCTCTCCAGCATTTATTGTTTGTAGATTTTTTGATGATGCCGATTCTAACGGTCATCTTTTGAGGAATAGCAATATACATACAAATAGATGTCATGAGTGTACACACACACAATGACTTGTTGAAACCAAAGACATATTGTTCCTATTAGCTGAGGGTTTTGGTAATTTACAGTTAAGCCTAGTTTCACTTTATAAAAAGTAAACGTGTAAGTCGTGGCCCAACACAGAGCTCAGTGACCACTTTATCATGTCGTTGAAAGTTTAAACAACCTTCTTCCGTCTTCCATCCATGTTATCCATCCATTTGCCCATCCATGCATCCAACAAACATTTATTTGGAGCTTAGAATGTCTATCTCCTTCCTGTCCCCAACGCTGACAACTTATTTTATGAAACACATCCCACCTGGGTATCAGGTTACTTGATCAACTAACCACTAATGGTTAATTTGTCTCTGCTCTTACTCTGCCAGAAGGGGATGGCTTCAAGTTGCTGGGGATTGTTTAGGGTCATGATGAGAATGGGTCTTAATTGTGAGGATAATTGAGAAGACTCTGGATATTTAGAGGTGCACCCAAATCTGATGGATTTTTAGTCAATATTGGGGGGTTTGATCATGTCTCACTCCTTCCCGATTCCTCCTGCTTGTAAATAGGTGTACCTGGCGGTGAGGAGGTGAGTGTGGCACCAGGCCAGGACTGTATGGTGTGGGTGCAAGCGTGCACGTGTATGTGTGCAAAAAGCCCAGCGTTCCAACTTTTAAATGAGGTACCTCTAGAAATCTCTTTTACCTTCAGTGAATCTTTAAACAGGTGGAACTTCAGAATGCTTCAGAGCACACCCACTTTTTCAAATGCCATTTTTAAGATTTCTAAGTTATTCGAGAAGTTCATTGTATGATTTGAAGTAGATCCTGTAATTTAATTATATATTCGGGTGAATCGTATTCTCTCAGGAGAACAGCTGCTTCCTTCAGTTGCCTGATGGAAAGAGACTAAATAAACACTTGGCCGTTTTCAGTCTCTTGATAAGCGTTTGTCGACATGTGGAATGTGTGCGTGTTTGCAGGAATAGAGGGGGCCGCAGGAGGAGGGTGGGGTTGGGGAGAGAGCACAGCTGGCTGCTTAGGAAGTCGCTCCAGACCACCCCCTGCGGTGAGGCCACCTTGGGACCAGGGCAGGTGCTTAGCTCGTCTCCTCCCACATGCTATTGTGTGAGTGTTGAGACTTAATTCTACTAACATCCCACAGATGTACTTTTTCTTGAAAATCAATTTGAGAAATTCTCTTCTAGGTGACTGATAATGATAATGACAATCAAACCTCCTCTTTCTGGGATGGTACCAAAAATGACCACAAGGCTTGCAGACTCCCCCTCCTCTGGCCTCAAACATCCCTATCTTTCTGTGTAGACACAAGTCTCAATCATGTAAATAATTGATAGTACGCAGAGATTTAGAAGAGAGTTAGAAGGTATTCCTCTCCCTGTATGAGTCGTAGGAATCACCTCATTCTCAATGGGGAACTCCTGTAGATGACTCATCTCGCTTCTATAGTCACGTTTACTGGCTTCACGGTTGGAGGGTGCGGTGGGTTAATAGTGTCTCCCCCAAATTCATGTCCATCTGGAAGCTCAGAATGTTCCTTATTTGGAAACAGGGTCTTGGTGGATGAAATTAATTTAGGATCTCGAGATGAAGTCATCCTGGATTTAGGGTGGGCCCTAAATCCAATCATTGGTGTCTTTTTCTTCGGTATTAGTAGTACATTGTTTATTTATTTATTTTTTTACACAGCAGGTTCTTATTAGTTCTCTACTTTATACATATTAGTGTATATATGTCAATCCCAATCTCCCAGTTCATCCCACCACCCCTCACCCTGCTTTCCCCCTTGGTGTCCATACATTTGTTCTCTACATCTGTGTCTCTACTTCTGCCTTGCAAACACTTATTGGTGTCTTTATAGAGGAAGAAGAGGGGGATTTGGATGGAGAAGACACAGAGAAGACCCCATGTGAAGAAAGAGGCAGAGGATGGAGTGAAGCAGCTAAAAGCCAAAGAATGCCAAGGATGGCTGGGAGCCACCAGAAGTTGGAAGAGGCTTCAGAGGGTGTATAACCCTGCTGACACGTTGATTTCAAACTTCTGGCCTCCGGAATGGTGAGGGAATACATTTTTTGTCATTTTATGCCACCAAATTTGTAGTAATTTGTTGGAGCAGCCCTAGGAAACTCCATAGAGGGTGTTATTTATTGATATTTCTTCCCAAAGTATTCTTTTTTTTTTAACATCTTTATTGGAGTATAATTGCTTTACAATGGTATGTTAGTTTCTGCTTTATAACAAAGTGAATCAGCTGTACATGTACATATATCCCCATATCTTCTTTAGCTCACAACTCATTGACTACATTCAGCACAGGGGGTCTTCTATTGAACAAACTGAACAAAGTTTGGAACTTAGTCTGTACTTTTCCAAGAGATTACTAATGAAAATATACTAAAAATATAATTCATTAATTATATTAAGTATATAGTATATAATATAATTCATAAATCATTAAGTATAATTAATTATACTTATTAATTCATTTACTATACCCACATATATCATATTCCTAACGTTTATGAGTTAAGAAATATTTCCACAAAGGCTTATTAACTCCTTACAGCATAACCTATAGTAGTACCCTGAGTACTGGATTAGTTCTTTGGTGCCGGGTAGAGGAAAAGACAAGAAGTTACTCCCCCCTTCTGGGACACAGAACCAACCAGACCTAATTTTTTTTTTTTTAAACAGATTGTTTGTTCAACATCCTCCTCCCTCATGTACCTTAACCCTATCCCTAACCCTGCCCCGCTCCAGAAAGGACCCTGTGCTCTAAAATCATTACTGTCATCACCACCCAACCGCACACTCCACCTTCCAAACAAAATTCATTCCCTGTGCAGTTGATCTTTTATGATGTGGTTAATCAGATTACTTCTAATTCTAGTGGATGGGTTCTTGACTTTCTTATAAATTAGGAACATTGGCCTTTTAAGAGGATACTTATGTATTTGTTATCTGCCTTACTTCCAGCCACTGAAAGGTTGGAATGATCCTTAGTGCTTCATCTTTTTAAAAAAATTAATTAATTAATTTAAAAATTGAACTGTTGTTAATTAACAATATTGTGAATATTGTGTTAGTTTCAGGTGTACAGCAAAGCAATTCAGTTTATATATATATATATATACATATATATGTATATATACACATACACAAATATATTCCTTTTCAGATTCTTTTCCATTATAAGTTATTATAAGATATTGAATCTAGTTCCCCGTGCTATACAGTAACTCCTTGTTGTTTACCTGTCTTATATACAGTCGTGTGTATCTCCTGATCCCAAACTCCTAATTTATCCCTCCTACCCCCTTTCCCCTTTGGCAACCATAAGTTGGTTTTCTATGTCTGTGAGTCTGTTTGTAAATAAGTTCATTTGCATCATTTCCTAAATTCCACATATACGTGATATCATGTGATATTTGTCTTTCTCTGACTTACTTCACTTATTAAGATAATCTCCAGGTCCATCCATGTAGCTGCAAATGGCATTATTTCATTCTTTTTTATGGCTGAGTAATATTCCATTGTATATATGTACCACATCTTCTTAATCCATTCCTCTGTTGATGGACATTTAGGTTGCTTCCATGTCTTGGCTGTTGTAAATAGTGCTGCTATAAACATTGGGCTGCAAGCATCTTTTAGAATTAGAGTTTTTTGTCTTTTCCAGATATATGCCCAGGATTGAAATTACTGGATCATATGGTAGTTCTATTTTTAGTTTTTTAAGGAACCTCCATACTATTCTCCATAGTGGCTGCACCGATTTACATTCCCACCAACAGTGTACATTCCCTTCCCTCCACACCCTCTCCAGCACCTAATGCTTCATCTTTAAAAACAAAGTACAATAGTTTCACCAGAATGCTGCAGTGCCTTTGATTGTTCTTAGGCTGGTCTATTGGGAGCCAGAGTTGTACTGTCCCTGGGATGGGAGGTATCAGTCAATGGCCTGAGGGCCTCATCTGGGAGACCCAGAATAAAAGGGAGCAGGGTCTAGTTTCAAGGGATTGAGGCAAGTGGAGGAGACTGGATACTGGGTCCAGTTGTACTGACTGGGAGGTGAATCTCATCATCAGAGAGCTGGTCTGATACTGGGGACTCAGCGTGAAGGTGAGGCGAGGAGCTGGGCTAGTCACCCAGCATCAGTGGTCCAGAGGAAAGGAGTAGAAAGGAATGACCTAACATAGTTTCACTTCTTCTTTATGCAGACTGAGGGTGTTTCACTTATTTTTGAGATCTAAAAAAAAAAATCAATGCTATCCATATCTTAAGCAAGTCTAGATTAATATTTTTCGATCTCAAACACAAGTGAAACATGCTCAATCTGCATAAAGAAAAAGTGACAAGTATTACCTCGTATTCTCCTTTCTCATCCCCTCAGGGTGACTAACTAATCAACAGCTGGTGACTATCCTTACACGTCCCATATGAACATAGATACACACGTGTTGTTCTTACTGTTGATCTCATTTGGCTTGTTTTTGCAAAAATGAATTACACTGTAAACATTTTGTGACACTTGCTTTCACTCAATCATATGTCAAGGACGTCTTTCTGGGCAACAAAACTATGAATCTCATTTGTTCTGTTCAATAGTTAGGTAATATCCCATCACATGGACTTATTGAACTTTATTCAGTCATTTCCTTATGAATGGACCCTTAGGTCCTCCTCCAGGTTTTTGACACTAAAGATATTCTTGTACAACATCTGTGCATATTTTTTGTAGCATAAGATTCCCCAAAGTGGGATTCCTGGGCAACACAGTCTGTGTATTTTAACAGATATTTCCAATTTAATTTCCAAAAAACATGATCACATTTCACTCTCTGATCCACAATGTAAGAAGATCTGTTTCTGACAATCTCGCCAGCACTGGATGATATCACTCTTTTTTATTTTTGCCAACCAGATGGATGAGTGATGTTTTCTCCTTGCTGATTTTACTTGTTTCTCTCATCTGTAGGCCTAGAGAGGAACTTTCCTGGGCTTTGGAAAAAAAGTGATAGATCTGATTTAAATCCTGGCTCTGCTAATTCCCAGCTCTGTGGTCTTGAGAAAGTTAGCTAACTTTTCTAGTTCTCAGTCTTGCAATTTGTAAAATCGTTGCAATTATTCAATAAAATGCACGACGTGAAACTCATAACACAATCTCTAACAGCTACCAGAACTCAATACATGGTAGCTGTTATTGTTATAATTAATAAATAATGATATAAGGGGCTGGAGAAAGAATTGCGGATCGTTATTACATTATTTCTCTTGATTGCTAATGTGGTCCCCTCAATTTACAAACTAAGTTTAAATGAATTAAAAATACTTTTAAACTCTCTATATTTGACTTTAATCTTAAAGGGGTAGTTTATTATTCATTAAGTTATTAATGCAATTACTCATTTATTTAAAGGACATTTTTCCAAGTAATGGCCATATCATAAGGATTATGCTAAGCCTTAGGGATTTATCAGTCATGAGAGGTTAGGCCAAGCTGTGGTGACAAAGCATTCTAAAATCTTGGTGGCCTAAACAACATGGTTTATTTCTTGTTCTCTCTGCATGTCCGTTGGGGGGTCACTCTGAGTCATCTAGTCTTTACTTGGGGACTTGTGGTGATAGAGTGGCTACTCTCTGGCAGAGGGGAAAGAGCACATGGCTAATGCACATTGATTCATTGGCCAAAGAAACTCATGATAGAGAAGTGCCATCCTACCAGGTGCCAGGAAGGAGATATTTGTACTATTTAACTGTCCTGGTGACAATCACAGAAGATAAAGATGAAAAAGACAGAGTTTTGACTTTGAAGGAGTTCCCAGTTGGAAGGGAGGGGAGAACAGCACCGAGAGAAATTCTTTACTTATAATTAAAAAAAAATTATTTTTTATTTTATTTTTAAGTTTTTTTAAATTGAAGTATAGTTGATGTACAGTGCTGTGTTAATTTCTGCTGTACAGCAAAATGATTCAGTTATACGTATGCATACATTCTTTTTTATATTCTTTTCCATTATGGTTTATCACAGGATGTTGAATATAGTTCCCTGTGCTACGCAGTGGGACCTTGTTGTTTTTCCATTCCATATATAATAGTTTACATCTGCTAACCCCAACCTCCCACTCCATCCCTCCCACACACCCCTCCCCCTTGGCAACCACAAGTCTGTTCTCTATGTCTGTGAATCTGTTTCTGTTTCGTAGATAAGTTTATTTGTGTCGTATTTTACATTCCACATATATGTGATGTCATATAGTATTTGCGAGACAAATAATTTAAATTAGGTGCTAGGTGTAGCAGGAGTTCAGAGGAAGGAAGGACTAATTCTATTGGTGCTGGAAGATGGGAAAGGTTTTCCAAGAGATGTTGATATTTGAGATTTAAACATTTAAAAATTATTTTTAATGTTCCAACTTTTAAATTGAAAAAACTGTGGTAAAACACACGTAAAATTTACCACCATAACTATTTGAAAATGTACAGTGGCACCAAGTACATTATTATTCTAGTGCTGCCATTACCACCATCCATCCACAGAACTTTCATCTTGCAAGGCTGAAACTCTATACCCATTAAACAATAAATCTCCATTCCCCCCTCCTCTCAGCCCCTGGCAACCACCACTGTACTTTCTGTCTCTATGATTTGACTAGTCTATGTACCTTACATAAGTGGAATCATACAATATTTGTCTTTTTTATTTCACTTAGCATAATGTCCTCAAGGTTTATCATTTTGTAGCCTGTGTCAGAATTTCCTTCCTTTTTAAGGCTCTATAATATTCCATTGTATGTACACACCGCATTTTCTCTCTGCAGGCAACTGTTGATGGACACTTGGGATGCATCCACATTTTGGTTGTGGTGAGTAGTGCTGCTACGAATATGGGTATGCATGTAACTCTTAGAGTTCCCACTTTCAGTTCTTTTGGGTATATACCCAGAAGAGGAATTGCTGGATCTGATGCTTGTGTTTTAAGGGATAAGAATTTCACTAGGCAGACCGGTTGGAAAGCGTGTGCCAAACAGAAGAGCGGGTGCCAGGATGGGGAAGTGAGAGTGTGCTGAGCCCTGGGGTGCTTGGAAGACCAAATGCTGGAGAAGAGTTTGGAGCCAGGCAGGGCCAGAAGGTGGAGGCAGGGTCTTGGCTGAACAGGTGCCTGTTCAGGGTCTTGGCTTTGACTCCACAGCTATGGGGGGATGGTCTTAATGACAGTGTCACCCTGTCAGGTGAACATATGCTCTGCAAGGTCCGTGGAGAGCCCTTCCAAAAGAGTTTAAATGATTTTTTTCTTAATCAGTCCATTTCAAAAAATTTAAGAAGTGTCTAGTATGTTGTTGACACTCAATAAATTACTGAATAATGGTAATTTTATTAGAAGAAAATTCCTATGATCTCCAAACTCTGAGTTTCTTTAATGCACCACAGACTTCCTGCATCCTTTTCCAATTAAATAAAATGCAGTATCAGGCAGCTGTTGTCACAAATGGCCAAATTGCTTTTCTTAAGTGACCACATTTCTACCCTTTTCTGCTGCCAGACAGAACTTTTTTTTTTTTTTTTTTTTTTTTTTTTTTTTTGCGGTATGTGGGCCTCTCACTGTTGTGGCCTCTCCCGTTGCGGAGCACAGGCTCCGGACACGCAGGCTCAATGGCCATGGCTCATGGGCCAAGCCGCTCCGCGGCATGTGGGATCCTCCCAGACCGGGGCACGAACCCGTGTCCCCTGCATCGGCAGGCGGACTCTCAACCACTGCGCCACCAGGGAAGCCCCAGACAGAACTTTAATAGCACTAAGTACACTCAAGCAGAAGAAAGTAAATAAAAATTTCCAATAGCTGTTAACTTTGGACATCTAGCGTGTCACCGTCACATGCCAGCTCCACTAGCCCAGAGGTTCTCGGAACTCATATCAGAGAAAAAGTTATTAAAATCCTTATAAAGGCCAAAATGTGCCATGGAAATCTAAATGTGCCAGTATTTTATCAAGAACCAAATAATTTGTGTTAAACATATACATTCAAGGTGCTTGTAAAAACCACTCTCTGGAGAGAGGGATCTGGTAGCAGTCCAGAACCGTGTTCTTAGAAATGGTACAGCATTCTCTACTGGCCTTCCTCAAGTCAAGAATTTGCTGGTTCTACCAAAACCATCCTTTTTGGGGCCATGCAGTGTTTAAGGACAGTGTTTGGATTTCCTTCAAAACAGACTTGGGAAAAGGCAGGTGGAAGAACCCATGTTTCAGATGAAACCACAGAAATGTGTTTAAGTGATTTTACCCCCCAAGACTGAGCTAAATGAACGTGCTGTCTTTGAGGGGGGCTGGACCTTGGGGAAAATCACACTGTTTTCTCTCCAATTCCAACCTTAGTGGACGCAAAATCAAATCTAATGAGCAATAAAGCAACGTGGATGGAGAAAAAGCACCCAAAGCACTACTTGAATTAGAAGGTGTGTTTGGGTGGTGATGGTGGCGACCGGCTTTTATGGAGCATGAGTGCTTATGCTTATATTTCTGTTTTCATATGTTTTTCTCTTCAGGGAAAGGAAGCATAACCTTCTTTTTCTAAGCTCATGTGACTTTGGGGAGAAAATTTGTTGTCCTTTGCTTGGAACCCTTGTAGCCTGCTTTCATAGGAGGCCAGAAAGCTTTTGACTGAGGCCTTACGACAAAGATTAAGATCCTCTCTCTAAAATGAAATGTCCCCTTTGTTGCCGATTTGATGTGGATGGAGGGTGGGTGGAGAGTGGGGATGCGTCCCCAGTCAGTACAGATATTCTGGCACTTCGGCTGCTGATGAGAGGTCAGCCCTCTGTTAGCATAACCCAGCATCTACCAAGTGCACGGTCAAAATGCTGCTACATGAGAAATGACGTTACCATTTCGTTTCTGTTAGCATGTTAAGCATGAGGTCGTCCAGGAGTTCTAAGCCCCAACCCCATGTTGAGTTAGATGTGCCCGGGAGGTCCGGACTCCAGTTAGAATCCCACTGCTGACCAGTGTGACTGGGATCTGTTTTCCTGTCTGTATAATGGGGATACTGCTGCCTGCTGGGCTGACCTCATGGTGTAGCTATGCATGTCAAATAGATGTAAAATATGAAGTCCCATGCAAATGTAAAGGACTTCTTAAGGGATTAATATTATTATTATTTGATAAAAATGGAAATATAGGCATGGGTAAATGTGGTGGAGGGAAAGGAGAGGGCTCAGGTGGACTCACTGGGTATCAGTGCACGTGCAGAGAGGAAGGCTCGAAGGACGCCTGTTTCCTACGTTGGTGTGGAACCCGCCTCTTGCCCTTTGAGCCAGGGTGACCGACCCCCCCACTCCTTTTATGCCCCAGAACTCTTCCAGGTGACTGCTTGGGCCTCTCTTTGCTTGGAGGCAGCTTCTCTTGCTTTGGTCTTCTCTTTGCCAGATTTGAGCTCCTGTCTCCTGACTCCCATTCTGATTCTGCCTCTGGACCTGGTGTTTGTATTTGGTTGCCTCGAGGTTTGACTCTTCACTCTCCCTTGTTGAGTTTAGCTTGGAATACCGCTGGCCGTCGCCTTAGCCCTCTTGGCTGACAACTGGTCTAGTTCAGCCATTGCCCCACCATGAGTGGGGAAATGGCCCATCTGAGCATCAGATGCTGGAACCAGCCTCCCTGTGGGGTAAGCCAATAAACATGGATTGGCTCCATAGAGTAATGTGACTGGAAGCCTTGATCTTCTGGGATTTTCTCCATTTCAATGATTTCCCAATTCCCTTGTAAGTCTACTCAGCCTCAGCAGAGATGTGTCCTCAGTACGAGAGCAGATGCAATTGGGAGCCATCTGGCTTTAAGGTGTAGCCTGAAACTCTAGACAAGGGCAATCAGGTTTTCTCTGATAGACCAAGATTTTATAGTTTTAGCTGCAAATTTCATCCTAATTATGAGTGTCTGTAGAGACCTTCCTTAGTTCTTGGTCTCTGTTTTGTGAATACTTTTGTTATTCTGTCTTCTCACCTGTGCTGTAAACTCTGTTTCAGTTTAATCCAATTCACTTGGTATTTATTTATTTATTTATTTATTTATTTTGCAGTACGCGGGCCTCTCACTGTTGTGGCCTCTCCCGTTGCGGAGCACAGGCTCCGGATGTGCAGGCCCAGCGGCCACAGCTCACAGACCCAGCCGCTCTGCGGCATGTGGGATCCTCCCGGACCGGGGCACGAACCCGTGTCTCCTGCATCGGCAGGCGGACTCTCAACCACTGCGCCACCAGGGAAGCCCACTTGGCATTTATTGAGCCTCTTCTCTGTTCTAGGCACTGTGCGGAAATGAGTGACTCCTTGTAGTAGCTAGTGGGTGGCTAAGTGTGTCTGGTGGGTATTTCCTTCCTTTCTTCTATAAAACTGTCCAGGCACTGGGTGTGAGAGACCTTCACGTACCACAGAGTCAGGATATGGGTGGTGGTGTCTAGAGCTCATTCTCAGAGAATTTGGGATGATACACTTCCATTCTGTGTGGTACCCGTGGCTGGATAGGGACCCAGAGAAAGAAGAATGAAAATGGCAGCAGGAAGGGAGGGAGGACGGGGTTGCTGTCTTAGTTTACACAATACCTCACAATTTTTACTGTTTGCAGAATTCTCCCATATGTATTCCAGTACTTTATCATTCCTTGTGAAATGGTATCTCTGGTCCCTTTTAAAAGAGGAGGAAACTAAATATTTAAAAGGGCTACATGACGATTTACAGTCTCATAGTTAAATTGCATCTTCTATTTTTTTTTTTTTTTTGCGGTACGCGGGCCTCTCACTGTTGTGGCCTCTCCCACCGTGGAGCACAGGCTCCGGACGCGCAGGCTCAGCGGCCATGGCTCATGAGCCCAGCCGCTCCGCGGCATGTGGGATCTTCCCGGACCGGGGCACGAACCCGTGTCCCCTGCATCGGCAGGTGGACTCTCAACCACTGCGCCACCAGGAAAGCCCACATCTTCTAGTTTTGTTAACCCTTCTTCACTCTGCTCCGGGCACAGTGGCCTCCTGGCTGTCTCCCAAACGAGCCCAGTGTTCTCCTGCCTTAGTGCCTTTGTCCTTGCTGTTCCTTCTGCCCAGAATGCTCTTTCCGCATTTATCTGCATGGCCTGCTCTGTTCCTGCCTGACCACCTATATACAGATGCCCTCTCCTCCAGGACACTCAACCCTCTTTCCCAGTTTTACTTTATCCACAACAGTTTCTACCCTCTAACACACCGTATGTTTCACTTGTTAATTTTATTTATCGTCTGTCTACCTTCAATAGTATGTAAACACTAAGAAGTCTGGGCTTTTTGTCTATTTTATTCGCTGTTGCATCCGTACGGTGCTTAGTCCTATTCTTGGCAAGGAGGAGGTGCTCAATAAATAGTTTTGAATGAATGAACGAAGGTTCATCCAAGGGCCAAACCCAGTCCAGCTGACTTCAAGTCCTGCCTTCCATCTACATTGCATGAGGCCACTGGATTCTTTTGTTTGTTTGTTTAACTTTTTATTTTACATTGGAGTATAATTGATTAACAATGTTGTGAGAGTTTCAGGTGTACAGCAAAGTGATTCATTTATACATATACATGTACCTGTCCTTTTTCAAATTCTTTTCCTGTTTAGGTTGTTACATAATATTGAGCAGAGAGGCCACTGGTTTCTGAATTGATATATAGATTGATGCAGAAGTATGTTGGCATGACTGGTGGAGATAGGAACTTACCATCATGGAACACCTTCAAAATAGGTCGAATTCTCTTGGCTGTATTACTTTAGAATGTAGAATGCATATAACTTGACATTCAGAGCTGTCACAGCTCTGCAGATTAGGCAAAGAAATCTAATGTCCTCTTGGTGGATACAGCCTCATGCCAGGGTGCAATCTGTACCACTGTACAAAGAGGCCTTATCCTGATTCTAACTGGTAAAACACAGCCATGTGCTGAAGTGGGTCTCAGGGCCTGGGGGCTGCTGGGTTGGGGGGAGGGGTCACCTTGCTTCTCTCTTTGCAGAGTGCTCATCATGGTCACCAGAGCCGCCAGGCAGTTTGGTGGGTGAGAACGAGAGAAAGGAGTGTATCACAGAGAAGGGGAAGATTTCACTTGAGTCTCCTAGCTCAGAAGTGCAGGGAGCAAGGCATCTGGGGAGCAGCCTTGGGGGCGTGTGTGGCTACCCGAGAGACCCTCGTGAGGGACCGTGGCTCCCTGCTCCAAAGGAAGTTAGGAAAGCAGATTTCCGAGTCAGAGCAGTGGATGGCAGGGAGCAGATGCCGTTCATTATTAATCCGAGAGCTCAAGGGTGAGTGTACAAAACTGCATGGTGTGTGACTTTGGACCTTGGCGGGGGCCCTGTGAGCTTGGCTGTGCGTCCAGGGCTGGTGATCTAGGGAGAATCGTTCCAGGGATGTTTGCTGTGGAAGAACGGGTGACTTCCTTTGTTCTCTGGCCACCTTCTCTAATGAATTCTTTCTTTCCTCAAATGAAATTGACTGACTGGAAACAATTTGCTAAAACACTGGGCAAGTATTCACCATGTTCTCTGGCCTGCAGAGGGCAGGTCTTATCCAGAGTTGCAGATTTAGGAGAAGATCAGCCCTGGAGAAGGGAACAGTTAGTGTTCAGTAGCCCAAGGTCACCGTGGGTCACAGACTGCTTAGAGCTGGCCTGAAGATTGGATTAGATCTGGTAAGACCTTTCCTGCTCCCTCCTCGCCCAGAAAGTCCTCAGAACTGGAACTCACGGTGGCGCATGAACAAAGGGGCAGGCAAGGGAGAGGAACTAAGGATTCATGAGATCCTACAAGTGCCTGGTACCCTCTCAGTCACTTTAACTAGTCATTTCTTTTCAGTCATGCAAAACCTTATCAAGTGTGCTTTCTCTCTAGAAAGAAACTAGACCCAGACCAGTAGACTCAGCTCTGTAACTTTCATGAGTTACAGAGCTCATCAGGGGCGGAACTGGATCGCAAACCCGAAGCTGGCTTTCTTCTAGGACACACGTGGCCACCCTCCTGATGGAGATAAACTAGAACCAGATAAATACCCGCCTGAAGCTTTCTGAAACTGGGCCTGTGCTCCACGGTACACATATTCCAATCCTGTGGTTGAGATTTCCAAAGTTCATGAGAGACTGAATATACAGACCATAACCAGACGATATATAAAAATAGAACTCTGACCCACCATCTCCAGCAACCAGTCCAGGAAGCCAAAACCCCTGTGACCCATGGGCCCAAACAGCCAAGGCATCATAAAATCCCTAATTTTTCCCACACTTTCAACTTAGGACCAACTGGAGAAAGTCAAATATGCACCCTAAGCAACCAATCATACAGGGTGCCCCACTTTCACTTATCTCACCCACAGCTTCCCCAGGTCAGTAGCCTCCAATCAGGGCTTATCTGAAGTCTTCTTTTTTTTCTACTGTGAAACTTTACTTCTCCTCTGCCTGCTTTTGAGTCCCTGCCAAATGCACGTGATGGTGGCTGTCTCTCTTGCTATAGCAAGCGCTGAATTAAAAAAATAAAAATAAGTGGTAATTCACACAAAAAAGATGTCCATCGACAGAGGAATGGATAAAGAAGATGTGCTACATATATACAACGGGATATTTCTCAGCCCTAAAAAACCCCGAAAAAATGCCATTCGCAGCAACATGGATGGAGCTAGAGATTATCATACTAAGTGAAGTAAGTCAGAGAAAGACAAATACCATATGATGTCACTTATATGTGGAATCTAAAATATAACACAAATGAACTTATCTATGAAACAGAAATGGATTCACGGACATAGAGAACAGACTTGTGGTTGCCAAAGGGGAGAGGGAGGTGGGGAAGGGATGGAGAGGGAGTTTGGGGTTAGCAGATGCAAACTGTTATATATAGAATGGATAACAACAAGGTCCGACTGTATAGCATGGGGAACTATATTCAGTATCTGTGATAAACCATAATGGAAAAGAATATACAAAAAAGAATGTTTATATATGTATAACTGAATCACTTTGCTGTAGAGCAGAAATTAGCATAACACTAAGTCAACTATAATTCAATTTAAAAAAATTTAAAAAAAATTAAAAAAATTTTTGCTTGTTTTCATTTGGGTGGTCTTCATTTATTTCCACACTCTTCTCAAGTAATTTCCTGCAAGGAATTGTCCCAATCCCTTAGCCTACAATGATATAAGCACTTCCTTGGATATTGATCTTTTTCATGTTTGTGTGTCTTATCTCCACAATGAAACGTTAAGCTTTTTGAAGGAAGGTACTCAAATATTTTCTCTAACGTCTTCTCAAAGACCAGCACAATCCTATGTGCTTAGTTAACACTTATTAATATGTAGTTGATGGATTTATTTTACTTTCATATTTCCATGGAAACTGATAGTTTCTGTGGCAGAGTCAAGTTAGATGTTCACGACACTTCCTTGCCATTTTGGAGGGCATATAAGAAAATGGTATTTCTCAAGCTCCATGAGGTTAGGCTGGGAATATTGGATTGAATTCTGGTCTATAAGAACATGAGCAAAGATGCTATGAGACTTGTGGTTTGAGGCAATTAAGAGAGGAAGGGCTTTTTCTACTCTCTTTCTGTTTCTTGTGACTAGAGGCAAAGAACTCCAAGGTGGTGGAGTTGGAAGACAGAAGGCTTGGATATGCTCAGAGTAAAGCCTCATGGGATTGTTGCCTGACTTGCCTCCAACAGTGAAATGAACAAGAGGTAGACCTGGGCTGAGCCTCTGAGATCTAGTCTGCCCCCCAACCCCCAAAACTGTTTGTGGAACCTTGACGAACAGTAGTCTCCTTTTTTCATAGGTCACTGAGGAGGTCTGTCACTTGTGCCCTGCACCCTCCACTAAAACTTTTCTTCAACATAAACAATTTAACGATATTTTCACCATTGCAAAATGTATATTTGGTATGATCTCTTCCAATACATGCATCCAGGGCTGGCTTTACAGGCACACAAGCTGTGTGGTTGCATGGGGCCAATATGCTTAGAAGGGCCCTACATTTAATTTAATGCTCTGATGTCACTGTCTTAACATTCTTAATAAGTTTTGAACAAAGGACCCCATATTTTCATTTTGCACTAGGCCTTGCAAATGATGTAGCCAGTTCTGACCGGGTGAAACGAGAACGGGATTAGAAATGAAAATCAGCTGTGGTGAAGGTGGGGTAGATTGCTCTTTCAACCATGACAAGACGTAACATTTAAATCCTATAGTGTAATAAATTTGAGAATCAAATATCTGTGTTAAAACTTCCATGGCTGTCCATGACATAAGATTCACCATAACATCAGAAAATCATGACCCAGAAGAAACAAAGGAAGTTGCTCTGCTGCTTTGTTCTCCACAGGGCTGGCACTCACCGCCATGGGAATGATCTCTTCTGGAAGGTCCATGAGGGTGGGAAAAGCTGGAATTTGTCTTGTAAGTCAATATATTTCTAAATTTACTTTTCATGTTAACGTACACGTATGGTTATCTTAAATCCTTTCTGAAGTGAATAAAGGTATAAAAACATGAACGTGGTATATGTTATGTGTTGAATTGTGTCCCCACCCCCCAAAAAAGTTATGTTGGATCCCAAACCATGGTACCTCGTAACGTGACCTTATTTGGAGGTAAGGTCTTAATAGACGTAATTCAGTTAAAACGAGGTCTTGGGTGGCCCTAATCCAAAATGATTGCTGTCCTTAGAAAAAGGGGAAATTTGAACACAGAGACAGACAAGCCTAAGTCATTGAGAGACATAAAGAGAAGGCCATCTGCAAGCCAAGGAGAAGGACCTGGAGCAGATCCCTCCCTCACAGCCTTCAGAAGGAGCCAACCTTGCCAGTACCTTGACCTTGGTCTTGTAGCCTCAAAAACTGCCAGACAATAACTTTCTGTTGTTCAAGCCACCCAATCTGTGGCACTTTGTTACATCAGCCCTAGCAAACTAATACAGTATGTATATGTAAAAATAATATCATCATAGTAATTTTATCATTGCATGTTTATCCAAGTTATCTAAGATCGTAGTAATTTTATCATTGTATATTTATCCAAGTTATCTAAGATGGGTATACTAAAAACCTAAGTGATTCCATAAGGGACAAATGAAAATTAGCTTTAATGATTATAATCACCCTCTAAATAAAGAAAGAGATCTGGATTAATGCCATGAAATACATTTACCTTCAAGCGCCTGAATTATGCCATGAAGGAACCCAGTAATTTTACCTTTATACTTTTCTGCATGCTTAAGGACATTTATTTCCCAACTAAAATTCATGAATTGGCTGTTCTCCCATAGTCTCAGCATGAATTTGGATGTTGCGTCTTCCCTGAACTCTTCCATTTTCTTTTATCTTCCAGTTTTGGTCTGTGTTTTTTAGTTAATGTTGGCAATCCATCAAATTGGAAAGAGCACCTCAGATTGGTTTCAGCTCAGACTTTATTTTAAAATATTGTGAAAGATGATACAGCAGTTACAAGACCATCTCTTTGTTCCTGGGTACCTTGCTTATCACACCTCTCCTGTCAGTTGGTTTTTTTTTTTTTTTTGTGGTACGCGGGCCTCTCACTGCTGTGGCCTCTCCCGTTGCGGAGCACAGGCTCTGACACGCAGGCTCAGCGGCCATGGCTCACGGGCCCAGCCGCTCCGTGGCATGTGTGATCTTCCCGGACTGGGGCACGAACCTGTGTCTGCTGCATCAGCAGGCGGACTCTCAACCACTGCGCCACCAGGGAAGCCCTGTCAGTTGGTTTTAATTGTGCAAACTGACTGAAGACTATAGAGGCAGGAGAGAAGGAGGAACTTTAAAAACCAGTGGGCGTCCTGAAGCAGAGGAAGACATTTTCTAGTTATAAAGTTAAGTGATCCAACAGTTATAGAAAAATCGATCCAAGCAAAACTCTAGTTATTGGTGAAATGAACTTCATTAGGGTAGGGATGTTTGACTCTGAAGTGGATGGTAAGTTCAGGAGCTGAGATTTTGGATGTTGGGTTGTTTGGTTTTGCTCTAGATATAGAGCCAGATGAACAATTCTAGGCACTTAAGAATTTGGAACCCCCATTTTCTATTGGCATCAAGTAAGAAGTAAAATCTCCATTGAGGTGATAGGGTCCAAACTAAATTCAAATGTGAGAAGTCTGTAAATCACAATGCTAGGACTTGAAACCCAGGGACGCTGGCCATAGGCTGTGGTTGGAGACTTCAAACCAATGTCAGAACTGTGGCCACAAGACAGGAAGGAAGAGCAGGAAACCACACAGTGGATCAGGCATACCTACTGGAGGCTCAGCCAGTTCTGTAAGCCAGGAGGGAGACAGCCGAGAACCCCAGGCTAGCATTCAGACAGGACTCTGGTCAAGCAGAGACAGAGGCAGAATCAGTGCCTTCAAGAAACAGAACTAGTTATTGCTCCAACAGTCCTCAAGGCTTGCCCCTCTTCTGTGCTATAGCTGACCAAGGGGATGGTGAGTCAGTGAAGGCAGTGTGGGGAAGCGAGAGTGTGTGGTCCATGGTCTAGAGGTCCAAGAACAAGCTGGAGACCAAGTAAGCCTGAAATATCCTTTTCCGAGGAGGGCCAAGGTTAGAACTTTCTAGAACACCAGCCCTTTAATACAGACCTATATGGATATGGGGCTAATCTCAAAATTATATATTATTATAATATATGATCATCCTGTATGGATTATTGGGGCTAAACTAGATAAAGGCAAAGTCTCATTGAGCTACCTTGAAATACTCACTAATGGTGGGAAAAGGAGCTGAAGGGCTTTCATTCAACAAACAGTTGTTAAATGTCTTCTATGAGCCCAATTCTGTATAAGGCAGTGTAGGTACAAAGATGAAAAAGACTCCATCTCTGGCCTCAAAGAGCTCACAGACTAGAAAGGCAGATAGACAGAAGGCAGATGACCTCAGTGCGGCAGGATGTGTAAGCCAGGGTATGTGCAGTGTGGGTCTGGAGTATAAGAGGGGCTTGATGGTAACAGTCTAATTGAGGGGTGAAGACTGCAGGAAGACTTGGCCTGAAGCTGAGTTTGCAGACGAGCATATTATTCCTTAACCCTGGTTGTACGCTTTTTTGGGGTGGTGTGAGGACGGAGTTTGGCACCAGCAGAGCTGGACCTAGGATAAGACATGTGAGGTACTTGCCTTGAGTGCCACAGGTAAGGGAGCACCCAAAAAATCAGTAATCAAGACAAATGACATTTTAATGCAACATTTAAAAAAATTAAAATAATAGATGATGAACAAAATATTAAAATTTTCAGTAAAGACAGCATCAGCTCTAAGCCATATTGGAGCCTGAGGCAAGAGCAAAAATCAGTGATACTGATCTTATTTTTATCTAAAATTTTGAAGCTTTGTTCATCTTGAATTGTTTGCATTAATTTTGATTATTAAAAACATTGGCTTTAAGTATTATTTATCTTCATTTTATTAGGTGAAATAAGCCAGTCATAAAATACTGCATGATTCCACTTATATGCAGTACCTAGACTAGACAAATTCCTAGAGACAGAAAGTAGAATAGTTCTCACCAGGGGCTGGAGTGAGGGGAAATGGGGAGTTACTGTTTAGTGGGTAAGGAGGCTCTGTAGGGAAGATGAATAATTCTGGAAATGGATAGTGGTGATGGTTGTACAACACTGTGAATATACTTAATGCCACTGAATTCTACACTTGGTTAAAATGGTAAATTTTATGTTATGTGTATTTTCCCACAATAAAAATGTTATTGGTTTTGATTACTGATTTGATTACTGAATGTTTTGGCATCCCCTGAAATGTGTCTCTGTGTTAAGTGCCTCAGTCTCCTCTCTCTAGTTCCCAGCCTGGCACCAGCGCTTTATGCACAAGGTTTAGAGGCACCACAAAGAAAAGGAAGATCCTGTAGGGGATGGAGAAGGGGGCATGCAGGGTGTCAGGGGAGACCTGGCAAGGGAGTTATTACCTGAGCCTTGAAGAGGAGGATAGGAAGACGTTTCCAGTAGGAGGCCCCGCATAGGGAGAGCATGGAAGTGTGATAGAGCATGGGTCCCTGGAGGAAGGCAGTGGGCCAGTGATGCTGGAGGAGCACGTGTGAGCCGGGGATGAGAGTGGGGTGGAGATTTGGGAAATGAAATGGCAGAAATAGTCTGGGACCAACTTGTGGAGGACCCGATGGGAGGGTTAACGTCCATCTGTAGGCAGTGGTGAGATGATGGCATAGTGAAGGTTATACACAGAGCAAATATTTGTGTCTAGAGTGCTGTGAACAGTGTGGGGTGTGGATGAGAAGGGAAGAAGACCTGGAGCCCGGAGAGCCCCTAGGATGCTGGGACGCTATCATGGTCACCGAAGAGGATAGGACTGGGCTGGTGCAAAAACCAGCGGGAGGGAGGCAAGAAGGAGGACTTGAGACAGATTTAGGAGGCAGAATTGATGGAGTCTATCCTTCTGAGATGTAGACTTTACACCTAGATCAAAAAGGGCCGGTGGATGAATGACCCTTAAAATTTGCTAAGAGGAGGCTGCCTGGAGTGATGGTTTTGAGCTTGGTTTCCAGAAGCCAAATTGTGTCTCTGCCGCCTATGGACTGAGTGACTTTAGGAAAGTTTTTTTTTTTTAACATCTTTATTGGAGTATAATTGCTTTACAATGGTGTGTTAGTTTCTGCTTTACAACACAGTGAATCAGTTATACATATACATATACCCCCATATCTCTTCCCTCTTGTGTCTCCCTCCCTCCCACCCTCCCTATCCCACCCCTCTAGGAAAGTTTCTTATCCTCTGGGTGCCTCAGTTTCTCCATTTGTAACCTGCGGATAATGTTAGTAACTACCTCATAGGATTACTATGAGGATTGAATGAGTTACTATTTGTGAAGCACTTTGCACTCACCGGGCGCAGAGTAAGTTCTAAATGAGTGTTTGTTAAAATACCAGATACAAATAAAATGATGTTGCAGATCATCTTTCCGAGGCATTGTCAAAGAAGACTAGGATGAAATTCCTGGACTTTTTAGTGTGGAGTCACTGTGAAGTACAGGAAGAATGCCTGGGTTCTGGGAAGTTGAGAGATCCTGAGTATGTTATTCGTGCAAGGGAAAACTCTGGCCCTGGGGACCTGGGGCAAGATGCTATAGGTTTGCAGAAACAAAGCCGAGAGCTCAGTGGGATCCAGAGCTCCCTGCAGGTAGACCTGAGAACTGGAGGAACGCCCACTGTCATCTCAAGTGGGCTGTCCTTGTCCTGCTGTGGTTCCTGAGGGACCACCTCAAAGATTGCCGGAAAGCTTGGCCGCTGTTCTCTCATTTCCCGAGACAGAATCTGACGACTCAGTTTGCTGCAGGAATTTGGTCAATTGCTGGGAAAGATTTATTGGCTTTTGCAAATTTTGTTTTTGGAGTCAGTTTTATAGAAACACTGTCATAAAAGTGTGGACACCCACGGCAGGTTCACATCCATTGACTTGACCCTCTCTGCCTGGCAGTTAGTTGCTTTTCACAGGCTCATTGCTCTGCCTAGAATGCTTACCCCCAACCTCCAGTAACTCCAGTTCTTCCTCTGGTCTCAGTTCTAATGTCACTTCCTCAGAGAAACTGTGTCCAATCCCCTAGACTTCATATGCCCCCTGGCACCACGTGCCTTTCCTCTGTGTCCTTTGCCATGGTTTGTAATATGTTCATTTTGGGGATTATTTACATACTTCCTATTTTTTCCCCCTGGACAACAAGCTCCATTAAGGGCAGCTTTTATTTATTTTTTTGTTCACCATTGTATCCTTGATGTCGACGGGGTGCCAGGATATTATCAGTGCTCACTAAATGTTTGTTGAACACAGTTGTATTTTTGTTGAGTAGTGAATGACTGCATCGATACAAGGCTATACACTCCAGCCACCCAAAGTGTCTCCTGGTTTTCTGGATCCATAGGGATTCCTTTGGTAGTAAATGGTCCGGGTGTTTGAGCTACTTTCAGATCAGGATTTATAATCTATAAATTTCTTCAGGGATTTCTTCCTGCAGACTCAAGCTCTTACTTGGTCTCTGGAGTAGTTAGCTGAGTGGCACAGAATCAGAGCATCTCATCTCAAGTGGGCTGTCCTTGTCCTGCTCTGGTTCCCGAGGGACCACCTCAAAGATTGCCAGGGGTGCTGGTCTCTTGTCCAGGGGTGGGAGTATCACACAGAGTGGAAAGAGTTGAGTCCCCTTAGTTTTGTCGCACCCTATTAGTAATGGAGAACGATGCCATCAAGGTGTCATCAGTTCTAATGTGACTGGCTACATTAAATGCTAGAAATAATAATGGGAGAAATGTGAGCCTCTCTTTGCTGCAGTGTGCGTTGCTGAGGAAATGAAGAACGTTGCATTCAGACCCTCATTTCTCCTAACTACAAGGGATTTCAAACGACTTCATACCCATTATTTCCCCCTTGTAAAAACTCAGCCTGCAAAGTACGCCAGCAGGCGGCGCTGCGACCCTTCCTACGAATCATGTGGTTCTCCCTGGAAGACAGTGACATCTGGATTATGGACCAAAGATGATCAAGCCTGATATTTATGACAGTCTAGTTACAAACCCCCAAAGAGAAAGGTTTATGATGGTGTAATTTATATGCTTTCTTTAAAAGTCACATGAAGCTAGTTTGTGTAAGCAATCTGTTTGCCACATAAAAATGTCCTCTTTTAGTTTGGGAAAGTCACCTTGTGAAAGAAAGGATGACCCAAGCTTTGGGAACAGTGATTTAACGGGACCCAAATTCACACGTCAGTTCAAGGTCATCTGAGCTGCTAGGGGTCATAGGAACTTGGATGTGATTTCTCAGTGAATATGGAAGCAAGTAAGGGAGGTTGAAAGATGATTATGATAAATGAAGGGGGGGTACATTTCATAGTTATTACACTAAATATCGAAATCTGGTTTTAGCTCAAGGGAGGCCTTCAGAGAGAACCTACAATGAGCAGGAAGTTAAAGGGAAGCAAGTGGCCTCATCTGCAGGGGTGTAGCTGGTTCATCTAACTCTCTGGGATATGGTCCTGGTTTGAGGGGCCTGGGCTTTGGAAAATCTGTACCGCCTAACCAGAGATTGCTCCTGAAGGCCTCTCCATTTCCAGCTTGGGTTTCTCACAGGGTTTTGTCATTGCAGACTGGAATGGCTGGTCACGTCAATAACACCAGACCCCTTTTCGTCACATAGCTCGAGGTCTTTCTGCTTTTGTTGCTGAAACAGAGGCAGATGGTGAGACGGGGCTCTGCCTCCCCAGGTGGGTGATGGCTCTTCACTGGTCTCCAGGGTGGCCCGCCCAGGGCTGGGGGTACAGTGATCACCCCACTTTTCTTGCATGATCCAAGCTTCTTTGATTACTTACTGATAATCCCCATAGTTTTCTCTCAGGCCATTTGATGACCAACACAGGGGAAAACTTAAATCACTGCCAGGGGAAATGGAGGAAAGGCTGCTTCCGGGAACCCCTCCGAAGTGGAATGATAACAGTGGAAACAGGAAAGCGGGTGATCCTTCCAGCTGAAGGCGTCTGTCTCATTCAGGTTGCTGGCCACAAACATTTCCTGGGAAACAGCATTCTTAGCACCTGTTTCTTTAGTCCTGGGGCTGTTTCCAGCACCTCCAATTCTTTCATGTTAGTGAGGGAAACAAAGTTTACTTCCCTGCTGCTTCAAGCTAGCAGAGTGGGACTTCTGTTAGAAGTTGGCCCTGCACACTTTGAGGCTTGGTTGGGAGTTTGATTTGGGGAAGCTAAATAATGATCAATCCACTGTTTTTAATTTTTTTTTTTTTTTTTTGGTGGTACACGGGCCTCTCACTGTTGTGGCCTCTCCCGTTGCGGAGCACAGGCGCCGGACGCGCAGGCCCAGCGGCCATGGCTCACAGGCCCAGCCGCTCTGCGGCATGTGGGATCTTCCCGGACCGGGGCATGAACCCGTGTCCCCTGCATCGGCAGGCAGACTCTCAACCACTGCGCCACCAGGGAAGCCCCAATCCACTGTTTAAAAAAAAAAAAAAAAGGCAAATATTTCATGTCAGGAGTCATATGCAGCCTCCCTGACAGATGATCTACGAATCTTTCTTCCTTGTGAAGAATAAAACCTTCCAAAGCTCTCCAGTGTTTAGGAATTTGCCTCCCCTCATGGTGGCCTCTCCAAGGCGGAAGTGCTGCCAAGGTTGGGGATGTGAGGAGGGGTTCCGGTTGCCTGAGACCCGCACCTGTGCCCTGGCCCCAACTTAGAACAGGGCTCTGCTGTCTTGGGGGCTGGATTGGGCAACACCAGGCAAATAAGCATGGGCAGATGTTGGGGTGTTTTGAGCAGAAACAAGAGGCCTCTTCCTCTTTGCTGGGGTGGGATTGATTAACGGGGGTGGGACCAATGCAGATTCAACCAGCCAAGTCGCCTGCTGGCAGGAGAGCTGGTGTTTGAATACTTTTTGTAAAGACTTCGTGGAGGTCTTTAAAAACAGGATGAAGTTCCCATGTGTCTGGAGGTTTAGTGGGAGGTCTTCCTATAAGCCTGGGTGTGGATTCGATGAACCCTCAAAGTCTTTCAACGTTCTGATTCTGTGGTCAAGATTCAACAGACACATGTGGCCACAAAAGAAATAAAATAGGGATCTAATGGAAAGTTTTATGTTCTGTATCTTTAGTTCCTGCCTATTTCCAAATGGGAGATAATCTCCTGTAATGCTGAAAGCTTGGGCCTGTTCTATTTCAAGAGCTCAGAAGGATCGGTTCTCTTCGTCTTAGTCTTAGCATTCTACTTTAATGTAGAAACATTTATTCCAAATTCTTTTTAAAAACCTGAAGCAAAGGGTCTGAGAAAATGTACTATTCCAGGATGTTACAGATGTACTTATTTGTTCATTTTTATTGCATTTTTTGGGATTGAGGTATAGTTGATGTACAATATTACATAAATTTCAGGTGTACAACATAGTGGTTCACAATTTTTTAAAGGTTATATTCCATTTACAGTTATTATAAAATATTGGCTATATTCCCTGTGTTGTACAATGTATACATGTAGCTATTTGTTTTATACATAGTAGTTTGTACCTCTCAGTCCCCTACCCCTGTCTTGTCCCTTCTCCCTTCCCTCTCCCCACTGGTAACCACTGGTTTGTTCTTTACATCTGTGAGTCTGCTTCTTTTTTGTTATATTCACTAGTTTGTTGTATTTTTTAGCTTCCACATGTAAGCGATATCATACAGTATTTGTCTTTCCGAATATTTCACTCAGCATATTGTCCTCCAAGTCCAACCATGTTGTTGCAAATTTCCTTCCTTTTTTATGACTGAGTAGTATTCCATGGTGTGTGTGTGTGTGTGTGTGTGTGTGTGTGTGTGTATGTGTATACACCACATCGTTATCCATTCATCTGGTGATGACACTTAGGTTGCTTCCATACCTTGGCAATTGTAAATAATGCTGCTTTGAACACTAGGGTGCATGTATCTTTTCAAATTATAGTTTTGTTTTTTTTGGATATATACCGAGGAGTGGAATTGCTGGGTCATATGGTAGTTCTATTTTTAGTTTTTTGAGAACCCTTCATAGTATGTTCCACAGTGGCTGCAACAATTTACATTCCCACCAAGAGTGTTATGATGTTTCCCTTTTCTCCATATCACAGATGTACTTTCTTGAAATCATTCACTTAAACCCCTCACCCTAATTTCATCAAAATAATTTGGTTTTCTGTTAACATTTAAAATTTGTCCCAAAAGAAATAACAACTGTCCAAAACAAACCAAAAATCCAACAAGTGTTTTACAGAAACTGTCTTTTTCTTTGGAGGTGCTTCTTGCTTGAAACAAGAGGATCTTGTGGTGTGATAAAATATGTTTTGAATACCCAAGGAGGGCCTCCTTTTGAAGGCTTATACACTGCAGTCTCTCTCAAGATTTGAACTTACTCCGAGAAGAAAGGTGAATTGCATTTGTTCCAAGTAAAATATACATCCGTATTATTCACCATCGCACCCCTATTCCATTATAAACAAATACTGACCTTGTTCTTCTGATGTGAAACCAGAGGGGGTGTGAAATATAGCAAGGAGAACAGTCTGATGCAGAAATACGAACATTCCAACCAACAGAAACACAATAATTACACGGAGTAGAGAAGGTCCCTAGTTGGCCTTTCTAATTCCTATTCTGTTGCTGAATAGGAAGGTAATGGGGAAGGTAATGCAGTAGTGATCAGTCACTTAGGGAAAATTGCCTACATTATTTCAGATAGCCAGTTGGATTTTTTTTTTCTTTAGGATCTATTTCTTGAAAGTTCTTTTATTTCTTTCTTTAGTCCTCAAGAACTTCTTTTGAGAACTGTTTTTTTGGTGAACTTTTGACCTAAATACTAGAAACCAGTTTCCATTTGGATGCCGAGCAAATTCCTTCCTTTCAGAGGGGCTGAGAGCTACTCCCCTAATCATGACTTTTCTCAGCATGACATCTTAGTAAAAGGCTTTTGAATGGAAGAGAAACTTGGCAAATGTAATATTAGAAAAAAGAAGAGGAACACAAGTTGGGAAAAGATGCTCCAGATGTGGGGTTTTGATGTCAAATGAAAACCACTCCCAGTGATCAGTATTTTCTTTTGTAAAGGCGGGATAAAAGGTGAATTAAATGAGATAATACAGTTGTTTCTCCTACAATGTAATATATGTTTCCTAAAACTTGAGACATGATAGAATTTCGTGCAATAAAAATGATGGGGCTCATGGGAAAAATAGAATTGGGTGGAACATCCAACACCTGTATAGTCTAGTAAGGAATACTCTTCTAAAAACCTCATAAAAGTTTTAAACATCTTAAATCCCTAACAAATTAAAAAAAGACTATGGTACCTAGAGCATTTCACCTTTCAGAAAGCATGAGGTTTTCTTGGTGGAGTTGTACAGTGAAACGTGCGGGCTTCCGAGTTATGGAGAAGAGGGGAGGGAAGGGAATCAGAGGACAGCATGCTATGGCCCCAGGGGTGCTCTGGTTTGCTGGTCCTGTTTTCCTTCTGCATTAACTTTAAAGAGAAATCCAGTGTTTGTTGTTTTGCCATTTCCTCCTTTCTTTAAGAAGCTGCACCTATGGCTCCAAGTGAGATGGGAGACCACAAAGTGCCAGCTGCTGTGCATGGTGTTGGATGCGTGGCTCTCTGGGCCATGCAGGTGCCCGGCACCTGATGCCTGCAGCCCATGGCTTGGGCGTGCTCAGCCCTGGTGCACAGCGACACCATCAGCCTCTGCATCAGCAGCAGCACTGCTTTATGCAGCCTCCTCAGGCTTGTTCAGGAGACTCTGCAGCCCTTACCATTCCTTCTGCTCAACAGCTTTCTTTGATTTTTGCTGCACTGTCACTGATGGTGCACGATGTCGATTTCCTTAGGCCTCTTGCTCTTGTGATATCACACGTTCTCCTGTTTCTTTCTACATGTCTTCTCATTGTAAGCTCCAGAGACGGACTACTCTGTCTTCTGAGCACATTTACCTCACTCTACACAACAGATTTAAAGTTATATATAAGTACAAATAAATGCAACATCTTTAAAGTTGTATAGGAATAAAAAAAGGTTAATTGAATCTTTTTTTTTTTTTTTGGCCCTTGCCGTGCAGCATGTGGAATCTTAGTTCCCTGAATGAACAGGGATGGAATCCGTGACCCCTGCAATGGACGTGCTGAGTCTTAACCACTGGACCACCAGGAAAGTCTCTGAATCATTGTTTTTTAAAGACTAGTGCATTTATTCCTAAACCTATATGCAAACCAAACTCTGGGTGAGCTATTTTTTTTTCTTTTTTTTCTTCTTTCTGTGGGTGAGCTATTTAAAAATAAGGATTCCATGGGGCTTCCCTGGTGGCACAGTGGTTGAGAGTCCACCTGCCGATGCAGGGGACATGGGTTTGTCCCCCGGTCCGGGAAGATCCCACATGCTGCGGAGCGGTTGGGCCCGTGAGCCATGGCCGCTGAGCCTGCGCGTCCGGAGCCTGTGCTCCGCAACGGGAGAGGCCACAACAGTGAGAGGCCCATGTACCTCAAAAAATAAAAAAAATAAAAAAAAATAAAAAAAAATAAGGATTCCAGAGCCCACCCCTAGACCTTGCTCAGTCTACCTGTCCAGGTGAGGGAATCAGCATGTCATGTTCAAAATCTCTCCAGGCTACTCAGAGGCACAACCCTGGCTAAGAAATGTTGACTTAGAAGTTTGACATGAGCCGTTAATCTCTACATGCAGTTGGTGTCAGGCTGATAACTTTTTGACGGAAATGCAAAATGTGAAAATGTGTGAATCTTGAGGGTTTATTAAAAGTTGAAGCTGGTCTTGCACTCAAGTCTTTCAAAGCATATTTCAGATGTTAACCAATTATCAATTCTGTATGATTAGTTCAGGTAGGAAGGACAAAGCATGGCATAGTTTGGGTATGTTTATTTTTCCAATGCACTCATTCTTCTTAATGAATTAATTTAGATTGTCATGTGTTGAAGGGTAATGGACCCATAATGACCATTATAAGTGAATTAGGAACTTCCCCAAAGATTTTGAAAACACTATGTTTTGAAATTAAATTGACACGAACCATCAATGTACCATTTGGAATCTTTCTGAGGCCCCTGGTACGCCCCAGCACACACAGCATTACTGCATGGGGTCACCCTCTAAGATTCCTAATAGCTCTGTCTTAAGTATTTTCTCTCCACTTGGCAAGTCTGGCTGGTCACATGGAGGCCATTCACAGCCACACGTGATCCTCGTTAGCACTTCATTGCTCTGCATCACAAAGTCTAATTCCCCATTGATTAACGGAACACTACCAGCAGCTTTGGAGTAGACTTACTGAGAAGGTCAGACCGCTAAATGCAGGCTGAAGGTGCCATGGTGTAGCATAAAGGCTCTGTTTAGGATACTTCTATTTAATGATGACTAGTGTTTAATGTGTGGACTTTCCCCTAGAGTGGTAGGTGCCTGTTTAATGATTCCCTTTGCTTCATATAATTGGGAAACACCTTCTCTATTTAGAAATTCATGTTTTGAGGATTTTTTTTAGAGCCCGTGGTAAAAACGGCAGATGTTGACTTTATTTTCTTTGAGTGGCGAGCAGGGAGCCAAAAGAAACTAGTGTGAATTCCCACTTTTGCCACCTTCACCCATGATTTGACAGTTGGTACAGATGATGAAAAATAAAGTTAGAAATTTGGGAAATTCGAAAAACTTTGTATGAAGGGAGACTTCAGAGAGGCTGTGTTGTATAAAAACACATCTGGGGCCTCCCTGGTGGCGCAGTGGTTGAGAGTCCGGCTGCTGATGCGGGGGACACCTGTTTGTGCCCCAGTCCGGGAAGATCCCACATGCCGCGGAGCGGCTGGGCCCGTGAGCCATGGCCACTGAGCCTGCGCGTCCGGAGCCTGTGCTCCACAACGGGAGAGGCCCGCGTACCGCAAAAAAAAAAAAAAAAAAAGAAAAAAAAAGAAAAACACATCTGGTATAAAAAGGGAAATTTGCTTTTCTAGTTCACGGAGGGAAAAGTGATTAGACTATGGTGTTCAGGAGAAACTCAGAACATATCTAACTACATTAATGAGTAGTAATGATTTTCATTTGATCAGGCACATGTTTTTTAGAGCAAAACAAAAGCTGATATTATTTGGACATATGCAAAGCAACAGCCAGCCAGTTTGGTGTTGTAATAATAATAAGCCATGGTGTTGGGGAGTCCATGTGGATACCACCTCCGCCGTCTGCACGAGGGAATATTTTAGACCCTTGAGGGTATTCTGTATGTGCTGCTGGCTCCAGTGGAAGTTGGGCTGGGCCTCGGATGGGCCAGAGGTTTGCAGGGTTAGGTCTTGAGATTCACGTGCTGTGAAAGCAAAAGAAGTCTAAATCTTGCATTCCCAATGGAACATCACCTTCAAGGGGGTAAATATTGTTCTTGGGAGGCAAAAAAGTCATACTCTTTTTTTTTGTATACGAAGCATACATATATTAATACATTCATAAACAGATGAGTAGTATATCTGTGGTATTAAAATATCATTAGGAAGGGCAACTAGGAATAAAATAGTTTAATAAGGCTCCTTGGAGGGCAATAATGAAAGAAACTTTAGCAACACTGGTCTAAGTGGAGGGGAAAATTTGTCCCTGATGCTGAAGTCCGAGTGAGTCAAAGCACTTCTGTTGTCCGGAACCTTCTTTCCAGGTCCATGTGTAGAAAGACACAGGCCCATGGGAGGGAATGTCATCAAACTCTCATGAACAGCTCTGCTATTTCCCTCTGACATCCTCAGAGGGGTTCCATGTGTGTTTGGAGTTCCCGGAAGTATGAGTCAAGAAAGAGCCAGAATCTACGTCTTCTGGTTCCTGTTTGCACCTGCTCGTGAAGGACCACAGCTCCTCCTGAAAGCCCTCCTCAGTTATTTCTGGGTGGCCCTAATTAGGTTTCTCTCAAGTGCCTGGGACTCAGGCTCTTCATATTTTCTTCTCCAGTGTCTCTGTTTGTGCCCACTGCTCTCCATAATTAAGGGAGGGACTTGTCCCTGTCTTGTCGCTGGTGCTGTTCACCTTGAAGGGTCCCTGGGCTCGCCACTCTTCACTGAAGCCCCAGAGACGCCTCAGAGAAAGGGACCCTGTCCTCCCCTCCTCAGGGGTCTGATGGAGCATCGAGGGTGGGCTGGAGCAGGGGCTACGTCCTGCCCTCCATTGTTTTCGTCTTCTCCATCCCGCTTCCAAATTCTTAACATAACATGACTTTCTTCTCACAGGATCCCTGAGTCCACATGCGTCATAGTCTGTTCAGGCTGCTGTAATAAAATACCACAGACTGAGTAGCTGATAAACAACAAAAATTTATTTCCTACAGTTCTGGAGGCTGGAAGTCCAAGGTCAGGGTGGCAGCATGGTCTGGTGAGGGCCTTTTTCCAGGTTGCAGGCTTCTCGTTGTGTGTTTTTTTTAAACATCTTTATTGGAGTATAATAGCTCTACAATGGTGTGTTAGTATCTGCTTTACAACAAAGTGAATCAGTTATACATATACATATATCCCCATATCTCTTCCCTCTTGCATCTCCCGCCCTCCCACCCTCCCTATCCCACCCCTCTAGGTGGTCACAAACCACCTAGCTGATCTCCCTGTGCCATGTGGCTGCTTCCCACTAGCTATCCACCGTACGTTTGGTAGTGTATATATGTCCATGCCAGTCTCTCACTTTGTCACAGCTTACCCTTCCCCCTCCCTGTATCCTCAAGTCCACTATCTAGTAGGTCTGTGTCTTTATTCCCATCCTACCCCTAAGCTCTTCATGACATTTTTTTTTCTTAGATTCCATATATACGTGTTAGCATACGGTATTTGTTTTTCTCCTTCTGACTTACTACACTCTGTATGACAGACTCTAGGTCCATCCACTTCACTATAAATAACTCAATTTTGTTTCTTTTTATGGCTGAGTAATATTCCATTGTATATATGTGCCACATCTTCTTTATCCCTTCATCTGTCGATGGACACTTAGGTTGCTTCCATGTCCTGCCTATTGTAAATAGAGCTGCAGTGAACATTGTGGTACATGACTCTTTTTGAATTACGGTTTTCTCAGGGTATGTGCCCAGTAGTGGGACTGCTGGGTCGTATGGGAGTTCAATTCTTAGTTTTTTCAGGAACCTCCATACTGTTCTCCATTGTGGCTGTATCAGTTTACAATCCCACCAACAGTGCAAGAGGGTTCCCTTTTCTCCACACCCTCTCCAGCATTTATTGTTTGTAGATTTTTTGATGATGGCCAATCTGACTGGTGTGAGGTGATACCTCATTGTAGTTTTGACTTGCATTTCTCTAATGATTAGTGATGTTGAGCATCCTTTCATGTGTTTGTTGGCAATCTGTATATCTTCTCTGGAGAAATATCTATTTAGGTTGTCTGCACATTTTTGGATTGGGTTGTTTGTTTTTTTGATATTGAGCTGCATGAGCTGCTTGTAAATTTTGGAGATCAATCCTTTGTCAGTTGCTTCATTTGCAAATATTTTCTCCCATTCTGGGGGTTGTCTTCTCGTCTTGTTTATGGTTTCCTTTGCTGTGCAAAACCTTTGAAGTTTCATTCGGTCTTATTGGTTTATTTTTGTTTTTATTTCCATTTCTCTAGGAGGTGGGTCAAAAAGAATCTTGCTGTGATTTATGTCAGAGTGTTCTGCCTATGTTCTCCTCTAAGAGTTTTATAGTGTCTGGCCTTACATTTAGGTCTTTAATCCATTTTGAGTTTATTTTTGTGTATGGTGTTAGGGAGTGTTCTAATTTCATTCTTTTACATGTAGCTGTCCAGTTTTCCCAGCACCACATATTGAAGAGGCTGTCTTTTCTCCATTGTATAGTCTTGCCTCCTTTATCAAAAATAAGGTGATCATATGTGTGTGGGTTTATCTCTGGGTTTTCTATCCTGTCCACTGATCTATATTTTTGCTTTTGTGCCAGTACCATATGTCTTGATTACTGTAGCTTTGTAGTATAGTCTGAAGTCAGGGAGCCTGATTCCCCCAGCTCTGTTTTTCTTTCTCAAGATTGCTTTGGCTATTCGGGGTATTTTGTGGTTCCATACAAATTATGAAATTTTTTGTTCTAGTTCTGTGAAAAATGCCAGTGGTAGTTTGATAGGGATTGCATTGAATCTGTAGATTGCTTTGGGTAGTATAGTCATTTGCACAATGTTGATTCTTCCAATCCAAGAACATGGTATATCTCTCCATCTGTTTGTATCATCTTTAATTTCTTTCATCAGTGTCTTATAATTTTCTGCATACAGGTCTTTTGTCTCCTTAGGTAGGTTTATTCCTAGACATTTTATTCTTTTTGTTGCAGTGGTAAATGGGAGTGTTTCCTTAATTTCTCTTTCAGATTTTTCATCATTAGTTTATAGGAATGCCAGAGATTTCTGTGCATTAATTTTGTATCCTTTTACTTTACCAAATTCATTGATTAGCTCTAGTAGTTTTCTGGTGGCATCTTTAGGATTCTGTATGTATAGTATCATGTCATCTGCAAACAGTGACAGCTTTACTTCTTCTTTTACGATTTGGATTCCTTTTATTTCCTTTTCCTCTCTGATTGCTGTGGTTAAAACTTCCAAAACAATGTTGAATAATAGTGGTAAGAGTGGGCAACCTTGTCTTGTTTCTATCTTAGTGGAAATGGTTTCAGTTTTTCACCATTGAGGACGATGTTGGCTGTGGGTTTGTCATATATGGCCTTTATTATGTTGAGATAAGTTCCCTCTATGCCTACTTTCTGGAGGTTTTTTTTTTTTTATCATAAATGGGTGTTGAATTTTGTCTATAGCTTTTCCTGCATTTTTTGAGATGATCGTATGTTTTTTCTCCTTTAATTTGTTAATATAGTGTATCACGTTGATTTTTTGGTGTATATTGAAGAATCCTTGCATACCTGGGATAGACCCCACTTGATCAGGGTGTATGATCTTTTTAATGTGTTATTGGATTCTGTTTGCTAGTATTTTGTTGAGGATTTTTACATCTATGTTCATCAATGATAGTGGCCTGTATTTTTCTTTCTTTGTGACATCTTTTTCGGGTTTTAGTATCAGGGTGATAGTGGCCTCGTAGAATGAGCTTGGGAGTGTTCCTCCCTCTGCTAAAAATATTTTGGAAAAGTTTGAGAAGGGTAGGTGTTAGCTGTTCTCTAAATGTTTAATAGAATTTGCTTGTGAAACCATCTGGTCCTGGGCCTTTGTTTGTTGGAAGATTTTTAATCACAGTCTCAATTTCAGTGTTTGTGATTGGTCTGTTTATATTTTCTATTTCTTCTTGGTTCAGTCTCAGAGGGTTGTGCTTTTCTAAGAATTTGTCCATTTCTTCCAGGTTGTCCATTTTATTGGCATATAGTTGCCTGTAGTATATCTCTCATGATCCTTTGTATTTCTGCAGTGTCCATTGTTCTCCTTGTTTATTTCTAATTCTGTTGATTTGAGTCTTCTCCCTTTTTTCATTTTTTTTTATGTGGTACGCGGGCCTCTCACTATTGTGGCCTCTCCCGTTGTGGAGCACAAGCTCCGGACGCGCAGGCTCAGCGGCCATGGCTCACAGGCCCAGCTGCTCCGCGGCATGTGGGATCTTCCCAGACCGGGGCATGAACCTGTGTGCCCTGCATCGGCAGGCGGACTCTCAACCGCTGCGCCACCTGGGAAGCCCCTCACTTTTTTTCTTGATGAGTCTGGCTAATGGTTTATCCATTTTGTTTATCTTCTCAAAGAACCAGGTTTTAGTTTTATTGCTCTTTGCTATCATTTCCTTCATTTCTTTTTCATTTATTTCTGAATTGATCTTTATGATTTGTTTGCTTCTGCTAGCTTTGGGGGTTTTTTGTTCTTCTTTCTCTAATTGCTTTAGGTGTAAGGTTAGTTGTTTATTTGAGATGTTTCTTGTTTCTTGAGGTAGGATTGTGTTGCTATAAACTTCCCTCTTAGAATTGTTTTTGCCACATCCCATAGGTTTTGGATCGTCAGTGTTTTCATTGTCATTTGTTTCTAGGTATGTTTTGATTTCCTCTTTGATTTCTTCAGTGATTTCTTGGTTATTAAGTAGTGTATTGTTTAGCCTCCATGTGTTTGTATTTTTTACAGATTTTTTCCCTGTAATTGATGTCTACTCTCATAGCGTTGTGGTCAGAAAAGATACTTGATATGATTTCAATTTTCTTAAATTTACCAAGGCTTGATCTGTGACTTAAGATATGATCTATCCTGGAGAATGTTCCATGAGCACTTGACAAGAAAGTGTATTCTGTTGTTTTTGGATAGAATGTCCTACAAATATCAATTAAGTCCATCTTGTTTAATGTATTATTTAAAGCTTTTGTTTCCTTATTTATTTTCATTTTGGATGATCTGTCCATTGGCAAAAGTGGGCTGTTAAAGTCCCCTACTATGACTGTGTTACTGTCGATTCCCCCTTTTATGGCTATTACCATTTGCCTTATGTATTGAGGTGTTCCTATGTTGGGTGCATAAATATTTACAGTTGTTATATCTTCTTCTTGGATTGATCCCTTGATCATTATGTAGTGTCCTTCTTTGTCTCTTGTAATAGTCTTTATTTTAAAGTCTATTTTGTCTGATATGAACATTGCTACTCCAGCTTTCTTCTGATTTCCATTTGCATGGGGTATCTTTTTCCACCCCCTCACTTTCAGTCTGTATGTGTCCCTAGGTCTGAAGTGGGTCTCTTGTAGACAGTATATGTATGGGTCTTGTTTTTATGTCCATTCAGCCAGTCTATGTCTTTTGGTTGGAGCACTTAATCTATTTACATTTAAGGTAATTAATGATATATATGTTCCTATTACCATTTTCTTAATTGTTTTGGGTTTGTTATTGTAGGTCTTTTCCTTCTCTTGTGCTTCCTGCCTAGAGAAGTTCCTTTAGCATTTGTTGTAAAGCTGGTTTGGTGATGCTGAATTCTCTTAGCTTTTGCTTGTCTGTAAAGGTTTTAATTTCTCTGTCAAATCTGAATGAGATCCTTGGTGGGTAGAGTAATGTTAGTTGTAGGTTCTTCCCTTTCATCACTTTAAATATGTCCTGCCACTCCCTTCTGGCTTGCAGAGTTTCTGCTGAAAGATCAGCTGTTAACCTTATGGGGATTCCCTTGTATGTTATTTGTTGTTTTTCCCTTGCTGCTTTTAATATGTTTTCTTTGTATTTAATTTTTGCTAGTTTGAGTAATATGTGTCTTGGTGTGTTTCTCCTTGGATTTATGCTGTATGGGACTCTGTGCATCCTGGACTTGATTAACTACTTCCTTTCCCATTTTAGGGAAGTTTTCAACTACAATCTCTTCAAATATTTTCTCAGTCCCTTTCTTTTTCTCTTCTTCTTCTGGGACCCCTATAATTCAAATGTTGGTGCATTTAATGTTGTCCCAGAGGTCTCTGAGACTGTCCTCAATTCTTTTCATTCTTTTTTATTTATTCTGCTCTGCAGTAGTTATTTCCACTATTTTATCTTCCTGGTCACTTATCTATGCTTCTCCCTCAGTTATTCCCTCAGTTATTGATTCCTTCTGGAGAATTTTTAATTTCATTAATTGTATTGTTCATCATTGTTTGTTTGCTCTTTAGTTCTTCTAGATTCTTGTTAAACATTTCTTGTATTTTCTCCATTCTATTTCCAAGATTTTGGATCATCTTTACTATCATTACTCTGAATTCTTTTTCAGGTAGACTGCCTACTTCCTCTTCATTAGTTTGGTCTGGTGGGTTTTTACCTTGCTCCTTTATTGGCTGTGTGATTCTCTGTCTTCTCATTTTGCTTAACTTACTGTGTTTGGGCTCTCCTTTTCACAGGCTGCAGGTTTGTAGTTGCTGTTTTTGGTGTCTGTCCCCAGTGGCTAAGGTTGGTTCAGTGGGTTGTGTAGGCTTCGTGGTGGAGGGCACTAGTGCCTGTGTTCTGGTGGATGAGGCTGGATCTTGTTTTCTGGTGGGCAGGCCCGTGTTTGGTGGTGTGTTTTGGGGTGTCTGTGACCTTACTATGATTTTAGGCAGCCTTTCTGCTGGTGGGTGTGGTTGTGTTCCTGTCTTGCTAGTTGTTTGGCATTATGGTGTCCAGCACTGTAGCTTGCTGGTCGTTGAGTGAAGCTGGGTGTTGGTGTTGAGATGGAGATCTCTGGGAGATTTTTGCTGTTTGATATTACGTGGAGCTGGGAGGTCTCTTGTGGACCAGTGTCCTGAACTCGGCTCTCCCACCTCAGAGGCACAGGCCTGACCCCCAGCTGGAGTACCAAGATCCTGTCATCCACACGGCTCGGAATAAAAGCAAGTAAAAAAGAAAGAAAGAAAGAAAAAAATATATAAAATAAAGTTATTAAAATAAAAAATAATTATTAAAAATAAAACAATTAAAAAGTAATTAAAAAAGAAACAAAGAAAGAAGAGAGCAGCCAAACCATAAAATAAATCCACCAATGATAAGAAGTGCTAAAAACTATACTAAAAAAACCCCAAACTGAATGGCTGACAGAACCCTAGGACAAATGGTAAAAGCAAAGCTATACAGACAAAATTACACACAGAAACATACACATACACAGTCATAAAAAGAGAAAAAGCAAAATATATATATATATATATTGTTGTTCCCAAAGTCTACCTCCTCAATTTGGGATGATTCGTTGTCTATTCAGGTATTCCACAGATGCAGGGTACATCAAGTTGATTGTGGAGATTTAATCCGCTGCTTCTGAGGCTGCTGGGAGAGATTTCCCTTTCTCTTCTTTGTTCGCACAGCTCCCGGGTTTCAGCTTTGGATTTGGCCGCGCCTCTGCGTGTAGGTCGCTGGAGGGCGTCTGTTCTTCGCTCAGACAGGACGGGGTTAAAGGAGCAGCTGATTCGGGAGCTCTGGCTCACTCAGACGGGGCGGGGTGGGGCGGGGCGGGGCGGGGCGGGGCGGGGGTGGGGGGGGAGGGAGGGGCCGGCGTGACGTTGCAGCAGCCTGAGGCGCGCCGTGCGTTCTCCCGGGGAAGTTGTCCGTGGATCACGTGACCCTGTCAGTGGCGGGCTGCACAGGCTCCCGGGTGGGGAGATAAGAGTGACCTGTGCTCGCACACAGGCTTCTTGGTGGCGGCAGCAGCAGCCTTAGCGTCCCACGCCCGTCTCTGGGGTCCGTGCTGTTAGCCGCGGCTCGAGCCTGTCTCTGGAGCTCCTTTAAGCAGCGCTCTGAACACCCTCTCCTCGCGCACCCGGAAACAAAGAGGGAAGAAAAGGTCTCTTGTCTCTTCGGCAGCTCCAGACTTTTCCCGGACTCCCTCCCGGCTAGCTGTGGTGCACTAGCCCTTACAGGCTGTGTTCACGCTGCCAGTCCTCTCCCTGGGATCCGACCGAAGCCCGAGCCTCAGCTCGCAGGCTCCCCCCGCCCCGGCGGCCGAGCAGACAAGCCTCTCGGGCTGGTGAGTGCTGGCCGGCACCGATCCACTGTGCGGGAATCTCTCCGCTTTGCCCTACCCAGGTACGTGGGGAGTTTCTTGCCTTTTGGGAGGTCTGAGGTCTTCTGCCAGCGTTCAGTAGGTGTTCTGTAGGAGTTGTTCCACATGTAGGTGTATTTCTGATGTATTTGTGGGGAGGAAGGTGATCTCCACGTCTTACTCTTCCGCCATCTTGAAGGTCTTCCTTGGGGTTTCTTACATTTACAAAACAGAAATAGAGTTACAGATGTACAAAACAAACTTATGGTTTGTTTTCCCAGGGGGGGAAGGGGGGAAGGGATAAGCTGGGAGATTGGAATTGACATAAACACACTACTATATATAAAATAGATAACTAATAATAACCTACTGTATAGCACAGGGAACTCTATTCAATACTCTGTAATGACCTATATGGGAATAGAATCTAAAAAAGAGTGGATATATGTATAACTGATTCACTTTGCTGTAAAGCAGAAAGTAACAACATTGTAAATCAAGTATACTCCAATAAAAATTAAAAAATTAAAAAAAATTAAAGCACTAACCCATTCATGAGGGCTGCATACTCATGACCTAATAGCATAACCCATGTCCTAACCCTATCACACTGGGTTTGGATTCGGGCATGCAGATTTTGGGAGGATGCACATTCAGACCATAGAACCGTGTAAGTGAACTCATTCATTAGACACTAGGTGAGGGAATACCCTTGGCTCCATACCTAGCCTGCTGTCAGTCTAGGTGCCCCTAGGATCACCCAGCTACAGCTGCATGCTAATGATCAGCCGGTGGGGAATGTGGAATCTAGCAGGGGTCCACGTGCAGTTGGGGTGTCCTTTGCTTTGAGGGAACTCACTCATTTGTTAACACTTAGCCTCAAATTCCCAGAATTTTCATGGGTTTCTTTTTATTGGAGAAGTGTTGATAAGTACCCTGGCTCATTCAGAAACTGTAAACACCCAGAGAAAAGGAATGGAAAAGTGAAATTTCTGAAACTTTTAACAGAATATGAGAGAGATTTTTAAAGAGTGGCAGAGGAGACAACCGGGAGTTGGGAAGGGGCTAGCTAGGGAGGTGAGTGATTAGGGGACCTCCCAGGATCAGGAGAACTAGGATGGCAAATGTACAGTGGGGCTCAGCCTGCCTCAGCCCTAGAGCACAAGCCGACCTTCTTGGGTAGCACTGGTTTACAGCCTTATGACAGAGTCTGTTAGGAGATTTTCTTTGGGGATAAAAACCTTCCATTTCATAATGAAATCAAAGTGGGAGTTGGGTTATTACTACAGTCCTTTTGTGCCAGCTTTGCTGCACTATATCGCTGAAGAAATACAGGATTGTTTTAAACACTGGCTTCTTACTTTCTTTAACTGTGAAATTAGTGCATTTGCCCAGGAGCTAAAGAAAAAGTATGATGACCATAAAGGGAATCAGGAAGTAGGTGCTGGAAGGAGAATGAATGCAGTTTGCCTATTTCCAAGGATAGTATTATGTCTGTCTGTTTGCCTGATCTCCATCTCCATCTCTGTGTAATCACACATAGCACAGGCACTGACCAGTCAGAATGTCTGCCTCTATAGGTGCCAGGCATTAACTTTTTATTTGCTAGACTATACAGATGGCTGGGGAGGGAGGGCGCACTCAGGTGGTGTAGAAGTATTTCAACCTTTTAACAGCTGATGCGGCCATATTGGTGAATATTTACTTAAAACTTTCCCTTTATTTACACTTTCCTTTAATTAGCCTTTCCTTTTATTAGCATTTGGTTTGTTTATTATGATTTTGTATGGGGCTGGGGGCAGGAGATGAAATGGTGCCCATGTTTTGTTTTTTCTTTATATTAGATATATGGGCAATGATGGAAATGTAAGCAGACCTTGGTTGGGTGAATATGGCCAGGGCCAAGGAAACCATGGAAGCCAAATGGTTTTGCTATTGGAGCCCTCCTGATTTTTTAAAGCTGTTTGCAAGAGTGATTTATTTGCAAAGAGCTACTGCAGGAAAGGTTTTTTGTATCTGCTGTTGAAGGCCACCCAGTTCAACAGTGTAAAAGTTCCTAGGATCAAGTATGATTCCAGACTCACTGTTTAGTTATTCAAAGACTCATTGGTCTTTTTAAGATGGTGAGTGGAATTAAAAAAAAATGAGTAAGGCCTTTTTATGCTCTATTTAATTCAAACAGTCCAAAAGTGCCAAGAAAACATTCTCAAGTTCATGTCTTACATGGTAGACAACTTTGAGCTTGAAGGACTGTAATGTTTATCATTTTACTGTTTTTATGGTGCTGCTCCTCATGGTGGGATAAGATCATCATTTTTCCTGGGGAGTGACATAGAGCCACTTTTCATTTCTAAACTTTAATTAAATCTGAGAGATTGAAAAGTACAATGATACTTCTTTTCTCAGGATTGTACCGCAAGTTCTAGTCTTTTATCTTACAACTGTTGGAGTCATATATAGGTTTATGGTTTGAAGTAGCACGGAAGTATTATTCATGGTTCAGTTAAAGTAAGAAATTCTATTCCTTTTACTCAAAGTGCTGTAGTAGAGAGCTGGATCCCACCTGTGAATACTGGGAAGAGGGTTCTGGTAATAACATTTCCTTTTGTCGGCCACCCACCCTTCTAGCATCAGTTCCAACCCATACTCATTATTTTCTCTTCAAATCCTCACTGTCAACAGTTAGCTTTCCCTATTTGAATTCACCCTACTGAGTGCATCATACTTGGAATGCCTTATGGCAAGTAGTTTGTACCATAGCAAATTGTGATGAAGGATTATTTGCTCATTAGAATTTGTCCTTCAGCATGAGCCTATAGCACATCATTCATTCATTTATTCAATGAATATTTCTTTTTGTTTAATATTTTATTTATTTATCTATTTGGCTGTGTTGGGTCTTAGTTGCGGCACGCAGGATCTTTGTTGAGGCATGCGGGATCTTTGTTGTGACGTGCGGGCTTCTCTCTGGTTGTGGCGCGCCGACTCCAGGGCACGTGGGCTCTGTAGTTTGCAGCACAGCCTCTCTTGTTGAGGCGTGCGAGCTCAGTGGTTGTGGCGCACGGGCTTAGTTGCCCCGTGGCATGTGAGATCTTAGTTCCCCCACCAGGGATCGAACCCACGTCCCATGCATTGGAAGGCGGATTCTTTACCACTGGACCACCAGGGAAGTCCCTTCAATGAATATTTCTTGAATGTCTGGTATGTGCACCATGTCTTTTATATGATAAGGACTGAGTAACTATTGGGTGAATGAATGAAAGCATGAATAAATACCAGTCAGTCTGTTGGTGTCCACCATCCAGCACTGAACGAAAGAGACAAACTCCCAGACATGGTGGAGCTTACAATCAGGTGGGGAAAGAGGATAGATATTAAAAATGATGTACAATTCTATAATCAATATAATATTTACATTGTCTATTTTATAAGTATACAACTAATCATTTAGCTGTCACTACTGTAAGAGGTACTAAGGAAAGACATTTGGTGTGCTGAGAAGGGTTAATAGAGGGACCTGACCCCGTCTGGGAGTGAGGACAGGTTTCCCTGTGGAGGTAGCATTTGAAAATGAGATCTGGAGGGTGAGTAGACATTACACTGATGAAAGTTTGGTGGGGAGTACTTAGAGTTCTCCACATATTATGGCATCTTTGCATCTCTTGAGTCTAGCACCGTGTCTTATGCCAAGTAGGTACTCAATAAAAGCCAATAAATACATTTAAAAAATAAATACCAAACACCTATTATGGGTCACCCACCTGAGGGCTATAGGGTGAGTGTGCCCTTCCTACTGTCTCGTCATGGTTCCTTCTTTATGTCTTTGGTTATAGAATATCTTTTTTGGCAGGTTCCAGTCTTTTTTTTTTTTATCGAGTTTTTATCCAGTTTTTTTTAACTGTTTAGCAGTTAGTTGTGACTTCCGTGTGCTCATGAGAGGAGGTGAGCTCAAGGCCCTTCTACTCTGCCATCTTGTCCGTCCTCCACCAAACACCTATTGTGACCCAGGCACGGGCTGTGTGTTAGGGACGGGGTGGGTGGGCGCTGAGGACGTGGAGTGGGGCAGGCAGGAATTTCCCGCAGCATCTTCTCCAAACATCATGGCCTCTCCCCTTCACTGCTGCCCCACTTTCTCTTAACAGAGTCCCTTGGCTGCCTCTTTTCAGACAAACTGAGTCCATTGGCATGAACTTCCTCAAGTTTCTACCTCCACTCTTGCGGATGTCTCCTCTCTGCCCTCTCCTTCCTCAACTTACCACTCACCTCAGGGGCACCTCTTCCCTCTCTCCAGCCTGATTTCTCCACCTGTGCTCTCGACTGGACCCTCTTGGACCTCTTTCAGGACTGTGCTCAAACTGCTGAATCCAAAGGAATCCTCATTATCCCTCTCTTTTTGTTTATGTCCTTAGTGGAGTTTGACCCCGTTGACCATGTCTTTGCATTTGAAGTGCTCTCCAGCCTCAGAGACTCTTTCCGTGGTAACATGAACTCTTGGTCTTCCTCCAGTTGGCGAATATTCTGTTCTCCTCGGTCTCTGTGTTGGCCCCTCCTCCTCCACTTGCCCCTAATATGGTGGGGAGGGGGGACTCCAGGTTCTGTCTTCTGCTTTATTCTCTCTCGACAAACTCCCTCAGAGACCTTACCTACCCCTTTGCCTTCAACTGCCACGTATATGAATATGGAACCCAAATCCATAGTTTCAGTCCAGACATCATTTCTGGTCTCCAAAATGATTTATCCATTGCCTTCTGGACATCCCCACTTTTCTTTTATTCAATTGCTTCAAATTCAGTACGTTTAATATTGAGCTCATTCTTTTCCCCACAAGCCAAACCTGTTCTTCATGTTGTAAATATCACTGCTTTATGCCCTGTGATTCCAACTGGAAAGCTGACAGTCATCTTTGACTCTGCCGTTTCCTTTTTTTTCAGTTCCTAATTGATGAACATGTTGCATGCATTCTCAAAGTGTCTTCTTTATGACCCTCCTATCTCTTCTTCTACTGATTTATTTCAGGCTTTCCTCATTTCTTATCTGCATCATTCCAACAGCCTTCTAACTGGGACCCCTCCCCGCTTCAGTGTCAGAACTCTCCAATCCATCTTCCATGTGGCTATTAGGATGAGCTTTCCAAGATACAAATCTGCTCATGTCTCTCTTACTTTAAACCATCGCTAAGGACAACCTTTAAACTTTTTAGGTGGCTTTCAAGGTATTTCATATCTGGACCTTGTCCACTCCTCTGGTCTTAACATTTTCTGCATCTCACCATCTGCTGTAGTTTCTTATACTGTTTCATGACTCCATGCTTTGCGCTTGTGTTTTCCTCTGTGTGGAAAGCTGTTTTCTCCTTCGACTGCCGTGTTAATATTTGGAGCCTTCTTAACATTTAGTGCAGGTACCAGGTGTGTCTCAGGTTTAAGTGCATATGCATATCTGTATGTGTGTGAGTGATATAATTCCCTCATAAACACTCAAGACACAAACCCAATTAATTTAAGAGTTAGGGAGGGAGATATACATATTATAAGTCTCTGGGGGGGGTTCTTTGGTTATGTGTATGTCATCATTCCTAAATTATCCCCCTTAAACACAAGGGTCCTAACACATTGGTTAGGAATTCTTCTTCCACATAGTAGGCACTCAGTAAAAACTGATGGTTGATTGATTATCTGACATCGAATGGAGCAGGTCAAAAGTCATTCACAGCTCGGGCTTCCCTGGTGGCGCAGTGGTTAAGAATCCGCCTGCCAATGCAGGGGACATGGGTTCGAGCCCTGGTCTGGGAAGATCCCACATGCCGCAGAGCAGCTAAGCCCATGCACCAGAATTACTGAAGCCCGTGCACCTAGGGCCCATGCTCCGCAACAAGAGAAGCCACTGCAATGAGAAGAGTAGCCCCTGCTCGCCGCAACTAGAGAAAGCCTGCGTGCAGCAATGAAGACCCAGCGCAGCCAAAAATAAATAAATAAAATAAATTAAAAAAAAAAGTCACAGCCCAATGATTCAAAGGGGGTGAGTTGGGGGCAGGGCACAAAGCTGTGGATCAGGCCCCAAAAAGAGTGAAGAAAAAATAGGAGGCTTCGGGTCTGTTGTTGGTTTCCTCATTCAATGTCCTGGAATATTAATAGCATGAAGTGATAACTGGTCATCAGATGGTAAATACCTATGTTGCCAGGGTAGTGGGTAGAACGTGGGTCTTCCTGACTATTCTGTGTCATTTCTTATTTTGGCAAAGTGAACCCACGGGTCAAGGGGCAAGTTTATTATCTCAAAGCTATCTCCTAGCTATCTATTTCTCTTAGTGAACATGAAAGAAAAGATAAGAAAAATACACATACCTCTCCAAGTCTGAGGACGCACAGGCTCTTGAGAACAAGCCTGTTTAGTGACTTTGAGAATGCCTGCTAAACCCCAATAAAGCCTGAGAAGAAGACTTGGTATTTCTTTCTAGTTGGCAGAGAAAAAGGCAGTTGGGGTAGAGATGAAAGCCAGTGTTAATAAATAGGATAGAAGGCTTGACTCTTTCTAAATGTGCTGTGCAATTTGCTAATAAAACCACTTATTTATTTTAGCAAAGCCGTAGGTTTAGCCAGACTTTGGTTTTAAAGGTTTAGTATAATTTCACCATCATTTACTGTAATCTAGCTCTTAAAGTTTTTGACCTTAAGAATCTTGAGAAGAAATAAAGTAGGAAATATATTGGATGTATAAAAAGTGGAGGCAAAATTTTCAATGGAAATTTAACAGTAAAGACTCAGCTGGAAGCAGATTTCAACTTGGTTCTCAAATTAATTTTCATCTGAGAGAGTTTCTAGAGGAATGAGCCTATTTATTTGGCTATGTGAAATGTCAAACTCCAGGCAGGCAGTCAAACTCCCTAATCCTGTCAGGTTTCCTCCCTTAAATAGGAAGGCAAAAAAAAAAAAATACAAAAAACCCTGGAGAACTTGGTAGGGCCATTCTGGAGAATAATTTTAAATTAGTGTGACTTTGAAGTGGAGTTCCTGTTGATCCTCCTGAATCTCTACTAGAAGAGAGTATCCACCACCTAACTGCTGAGTTTTAAAGTGTTATGTAGCCCGAGCACCATTCATTGGAATGACTAGAAAATCTGCTCTTCCCGTCAGGCCTCCTTCCTGGCAGCACAATCCTTGGATTGCTTCCGTCATGGACTCTCATGCCCTGTTGTAGGGGTTCCTTTGAGTTCCTTTGAATCCATCAGGTGGAGCATCTTGCATGTCTAAGGAATCTCAAAGGCCAGTCGATCCACCGGGCTTCTTCCTCAGGATTCCACTTACAGGTCCAGAAGAGCCAACTGTTTCCTCATCTCAGAGCTAAAACAATCCAGGGTTGTCCAACATCTTTGCAGACACGAAATTACATTAATTTGATCTGATGGTTTTAAATCTCCCTCAGACATCCAGGATGGCTCATGTTCAGTTTGAGAGGTGTGAGCTATTTCCCTAATAATTAGAGATGTTGAGCAGCTTCTCACGTGCTTCTTGCCCATCTGTATGCCTTCTTTGGAGAAATGTCTGTTTAGGTCTTCTGCCCAGTTTTGGATTGGGTTGTTTGTTTTTTTAATATTGAGTTGCTTGATCTGTTTATATATTTTGGAGATTAATCCTTTGTCCGTTGATTCGTTTGCAAATATTTTCTCCCATTCTGAGGGTTGTCTTTTCATCTTGTTTATAGTTTCCTTTGCTGTGCAAAAGCTTTGAAGTTTCATTAGGTCCCATTTGTTTATTTTTGTTTTTATTTCCATTACTCTAGGTAGGTCAAAAAGGATCTTGCTGTGGTTTATGTCAAAGAGTGTTCTTTTTTTTTTTTTTTTTTTTGGTTACGCGGGCCTGTCACCGCTGTGGCCTCTCCCGCTGCAGAGCACAGGCTCCGGATGCGCAGGCTCAGCAGCCATGGCTCACGGGCCCAGCCACTCCGCGGCATGTGGGATCCTCCTGGACCGGGGCACAAACCCGCGCCCCCTGCATTGGCAGGCGGACTCTCAACCACTGCGTCACCAGGGAAGCCCAAAGAGTGTTCTTCCTATGTTTTCCTCTAAGAGTTGTGTAGTGTCCAGTCTTACATTTAGGTCTTTAATCCATTTTGAGTTTATTTTTGTGTATGGTGTTAGGGAGTGTTCTAATTTCATTCTTTTACATGTAGCTGTCCAGTTTTCCCAGCACCACTTGTTGAAGAGACTGTCTTTTCTCCATTGTATATCCTTGCCTCCTTTGTCATGGATTAGTTGACCATAAGTATGTGGGTTTATCTCAGGGCTTTCTATCCTGTCCCATTGATCTCTATTTCTGTTTTTGTGCCAGTACCATATTGTCTTGATTACTGTAGCTTTGTAGTATAGTCTGAAGTCAGGGAATCTGATTCCTCCAGCTCCATTTTTTTTCCCCTCAAGATTGCTTTGGCTATCTGGGGTCTTTTGTGTCTCCATACAAATTTGTTCTAGTTCTGTGAAAAATGCCATTGGTAATTTGATAGGAATTGCACTGAATCTGTAGATTGCTTTGGGTAGTATAGTCATTTTCACAATATTGATTCTTCCAATCCAAGAACATGGTATATCTCTCCATCTGTTTGTGTCACTGATTTCTTTCATCAGTGTCTTATAGTTTTCTTCATAGAGTTCTTTTGTCTCCTTAGGTAGGTTTATTCCTAGGTATTTTATTCTTTTTGTTGCAATGGCAAATGTGATCGTTTCCTTAATTTCTCTTTCTGATCTTTCATTGTTAGTGTATAGGAATGCAAGAGATTTCTGTGCATTAATTTTGTATCCTGCAACTTTACCAAATTCATCGATTAGCTCTAGTAGTTTTCTGGTGGCACCTTTATGATTATCTATGTATAGTATCACGTCATCTGCAAATAGTGACAGTTTTACTTCTTCTTTTCTAATTTGTATTCCTTTTATTTCTTTTTCTTCTCTGATTGCCATGGCTAGGACTTCCAAAACTATGTTGAATAATAGTGGTGAGATGGTGAGAGTTTACATCCTTGTCTTGTTCCTGATCTTGGAGGAAATGGTTTTAGTTTTTCACCACTGAGAATGACGTTTGCTGTGGGTTTGTCATATATGGCCTTTATTATGTTGAGGTAGTTTCCCTCTATGCCCACTTTCTGGAGAGTTTTTATCATAAATGGATGTTGAATTTTGTCAAAAGCTTTTTCTGCATCTATTGAAATGATCATTTGGTTTTTATTCTTCAGTTTGTTAATATGATGTATCACATTGTTTAATTTGTATATATTGAAAACTCCTTGCATCCCTGGGATAAATCCCACTTGATCATGGTGTATGATCCTTTTAATGTGTTGTTGGATTCTGTTTGCTAGTATTCTGTTGAGGATTTTTGCATCTATATTCGTCAGTGATATTGGTCGGTAATTTTTCTTTTTTTGTAGTATGTTTGTCTGGTTTTGGTATCAGGGTGATGGTAGCTTCATAGAATGAGTTTGGGAGTGTTCCTTCCTCTGCAATTTTTTGGAAGAGTTTGAGAAGGATGGGTATTAGCTCTTCTCTAAATGTTTGATAGCATGCACCTGTGAAGCCACCTGGTCCTGGACTTTTGTTTGTTGGAAGATTTTTAATCACAGCTTCAATTTCATTGTGATTGGTCTGTTCATATTTTCTATTTCTTCCTGGTTCAGTCTTGGAAGTTTATACCTTTCTAAGAATTTATCCATTTCTTGCAAGTTGTCCATTTTATTTGCATAGAGTTGCTTGTAGTAGTCTCTTAGGATGCTTTGTATTTCTGTGGTGTCCATTGTAACTTCTCCTTTTCCATTTCTGAGTTTATTGATTTGAGTCCTCTCCCTCTTTTTCTTGATGAGTCTGGCTAAAAGTTTATCAGTTTTGTTTATCTTCTCAAAGAACCAACTTTTAGTTTTCTTGATCTTTGCTATTGTTTTCTTTGTTTCTTATTTCATTTATTTCTGCTCTGATCTTTATGATTTCCTTCCTTCTACTAACTTTGGGTTTTGTTTGTTCTTCTTTCTCTAGTTCCTTTGGGCATAAGTTTAGATTGTTTATTTGAGATTTTTCTTGTTTCTTGAGGTAGGATTGTATTGCTATAAACTTCCCTCTTAAAACTTCTTTTGCTGCATTCCATAAGCTTTGGATCATTGTGTTTTCATTGTCATTTGTCTCTAGGTATTTTTTGATTTCCTCTTTGATTTCTTCAGTGATCTCTTGGTTATTTAGTAACGTATTGTTTAGCTCCATGTGTCTGTGTTTTTTACGTTTTTTTCCCCTGCAGTTTATTTGTAATCTCATAGTGTTGTGGTCAGAAAAGATGCTTGATATGATTTGAATTTTCTTAACTTTACCAAGGCTTGATTTGTGACCCAAGATGTGATCTATCCTGGAGAATGTTCCATGTGCACTTGAGAAGAAAGTGTAATCTGCTGTTTTTGCATGGAATGTCCTATAAATATCAATTAAAGCTATCTGGTCTATAGTGTCATTTAAAGTTTTTGTTTCCTTATTAATTTTCTGTCTGGATGATCTGTCCATTGGTGTAAGTGAGGTGTTAAAATCCCCCACTATTATTGTGTTACTGTCGATTTCCTCTTTTATAGCTGTTAGCATTTGCCTTATGTACTGAGGTGCTCCTATGTTGGGTTCATATATATTTATAATTGTTGTATCTTCTTCTTGGATTGATCCCTTGATCATTATGTAGTGTCCTTCCTTGTCTCTTGTAACATTCTTTATTTTAACGTCTATTTTATCTGATATGAGTATTATTGCTCCAGCTTTCTTTTGGTTTCCATTTGCATGGAATATCTTTTTCCATTCTCTCACTTTCAGTCTGTATGTGTCCCTAGGTCTGAAGTGGGTCTCTTGTAGACAGCATTTATACAGGTCTTGTTTTTGTATCCATTCAGCAAGCCTGTGTCTTTTGGTTGGAGCGTTTAATCCTTTCACATTTAATGTAATTTTCCATATGTATGCTCCTATTACCATTTTCTTAATTGTTTTGGGTTCGTTTTTGGAGGTCCTTTTTTCCTCTTGTGTTTCCCACTTAAAGCAGTTCCTTTAGCATTTGTTGTAGAGCTGGTCTGGTGGTGCTGAATTCTCTTAGCTTTTGCTTGTCTGTAAAGCTTTTGATTTCTCCATTGACTCTGAATGAGATCCTTGCTGGGTAGAGTAATCTTGGTTGTAGGTTCTTCCCTTTCATCACTTTAAATATGTCATGCCACTCCCTTCTGGCTTGTAGAGTTTCTGCTGTGAAATCAGCTGTTAACCTTATGGGAGTTCCATTTATGTTATTTGTCATTTTTCCCTTGTTGCTTTTAATAATTTTTCTTTGTCTTTAATTTTTGTCAGTATGATTACTCTGTGTCCTGGCATGTTTCTCCTTGGGTTTATCCTGCCTGGGACTCTCTGTGCTTCCTGAACTTGGGTGGCTATTTCTTTTCCCATGTTAGGGAAGTTTTTAACTATAATCTCTTCCAATATTTTCTTGGGTCTTTTCTCTCTCTCTTCTCCTTCTGGGACCCCTACAATGTGAATTTTGGTGTGTTTAATTTTGTCCCAGGTGTCTCTTAGGCTGTCTTCATTTCTTTTCATTCTTTTTTCTTTATTTTGTTCCATGACAGTGATTTCTACGATTCTGTCTTTCAGGTCACTTATCCGTTCTTCTGCCTCAGTTATTCTGCTTTTGATTCCTTCTAGTGTATTTTTCATTTCAGTTATTGTATTGTTCGTCTGTGTTTGCTTGTTCTTTAATTCTTCTAGATCTTTGTTAAACATTTCTTGCATCTTCTGGATCTTTGCCTCCATTCTTTTTCTGAAGTCCTGGATCATCTTCACTATCATTATTCTGAATTCTTTTTTTGGATGGTTTCCTATCTCCACTTCATTTTGTTGTTTTTCTAGGGTTTTATCTTGTTCCTTCATCTGGTACCTAGCCCTCTGCCTTTTCATCTTGTCTATCTTTCTGTGAATGTGGTTTTTGTTCCACAAGCTGCAGGATTGTAGTTCTTCTTGCTTCTGCTATCTGCCGTCTGGTGAATGAGGCCATCTAAGAGGCTTGTGCAAGTTTCCTGATGGTAGGGACTGCTGGTGGGTAGAGCTGGGTGTTCCTCTGTTAGGCAGAGCTCAGTTAAACTTTAATCCACTTGTCTGCTGATGGGTGGGGCTGAGTTTCCTCCCAGTTGGTTGTTTGGCCTGAGGCAACCCACCACTTGAGCCTACAGGCTCTTTGTTGGGGCTAATGGTGGACTCCAGGAGGGCTCATGCCCAGGTGTACTTCCCAGAACTTCTGCTGCCGGTGTCCTTGTCCCTGTGGTGAGCTGCAGCCACCCCTGCCTCTGCAGGATACCCTCCAACAGTAGTAGGTAGGTCTGTCTCAGAGTCCTGCAGGGTCACTGCTCCCTTCCCCTGGGTTCTGATGCACACACTACTTTGTGTGTGCCCTCCATGAGTGGAGTCTCTCTTTCCCTCAGTCCTGTTGAAGTCCTGCAGTCAAATCCCGCCAGCCTTCAAAGTCTGATTCTTTGGGAATTCCTCCTCCCATTGCTGGACCCCCAGGTTAGGAAGCCTGACGTGGGGCTCAGAACCTTCACTTCCTTGGGTGGAGTTCTGTGGTATAATTGTTCTCCAGTTTGTGAGTCACCCACCCAGCGGTTATGGGATTTGACTTTATTGTGATTGTGCCCTTCCTACCATCTCATTGCGGCCTCTCCCTCGTCTTTGGATATGGGGTATCTCTTTTGGTGAGTTCCAGTGTTTTCTTGTCGATGTTTGTTCAGCAGTTAGTTGTGATTCCAGTGCTTTTGCAAGAGGCAGTGAGTGCACGTCCTTCTAGTCCGCCATCTTGACTCTTTCCAGCAAATTACAGTATATTTTGTTTTGAGAATTTTACAGCACAATCGGCAACAGTATGATGCTAAAAATAGGTTATAAAATATCTGCCTTAGAATAATTACAAAATGATAGAGAAGTTTTTCATTTGGGAAACTCAAAAGGGACGTTGAAAGTTGGAAAAGTTATCATGGAAGAGAGTAATAAGCAAGCAGAAAGTGTCAAAACATAGATGAGGAAAACTATAAAACATCTCAAGAAACACAAAAGTGGGTTTGATCAAATGGAAATGCATACTAAGTTCTTGGTTAGAAAGACTTAACATTATAAAGATGTCAGTCCTCTGTAAGTTAACCAGCACCTGTAATGCAAATCCAATAAAAATACCATAAGGGTCTGTAAAGGAGAGCAAAGCAGCAAGAACATCCAGGAAACCCTTAAAAAGAAGAGCAATGAGGAGGGTGAGTTCTATCAGATATTAAGACATATTATAAGGCTTCTATAGTGAAAACTGTTGTAGTGTTCATTCATAGAGAATGGAACTGTATAAACCTAATTGCAAATGGAAACAGTGAATATGATGCAAGCAGCATCTGAGCTCAGTGGGCTCAGATAGAATTTTATTTATTTTGTTAATTTGAATAGTATAAAGAACTCCTATAGAACCTTCCCCAAAGTTTACTTTATCATTCCCATTCCTTATCCTCATTTTTTTTCTCTCTCTCCCCTCCAGCACACACAAACACACACACAATTTATGTATTTACTTTTTCTGAATCACTTGATTCAGGGACACGTCATGTCCCTTTATCTGATAATATTTCAGTATGTGTTTCCTAAGAACAAGAATATTCTCATATGTACCTACCATATGAATATCAATGTTGGCACATCTAACATTGAAAAAGCACTTTAATATACAATTCGTATCCCAGTTCTGTCAATTATCCCAACTATGTCCTTCACAGCAAATTTTCCCCTAGTTCAGTATGCCAATTGGAATCAAGTATTTCTTTTAGTTGTCATCTCTCTTTAGTTTCTTTTCTTAGCTTTTGTGCCATTTTGCTTATGTGCTCTATTTTAAAGAATATAAGCCAGTAATTTTAAAGAATATCTCTTAATTTGGGGTTTCTATGATGCTTCCTCTCGATTCAATTCTGATTATACACTTTCAGTTTTTTAATTTTTTTCCCAGTTTTATTGAGATATAATTGACAGACAGCACTGTATAAATTTAAGGTGTACAGCATAATGATTTGACTTACATTATCATGAAATGATTATCACAATAAGTTTAGTGAACATCCATCATCTCCATCTAGATAGAAAATTAAAGAAATGGAAAAAATTTTCCCTTGTGTTGAGAACTCTTAGGATTTTCTCTCTTAACAACTTTCACATATAACATACATCAGTATTAATTATATTTATCATGTTGTGTACTACATCCCTAGCACTTATTAATCTTATAACTGGAAGTTTGTACCTTTTGACTGCCTGCATCTAATACCCTCTCCCTTCTCCCCAGCCTCTGTTGACCACAAATCTGATCTCTTTTTCTATGAGTTTGTTTGTTTTTGAAGTTTACACTTACACTTGTAGGTTAGTACCTACAAGACTAGGTTAGTTCCTGTTATACAACATAGTCAATATTTCTATATATTTCAAAATGAGCATCATGATAAGTAAGATAGACTTTCAAATGAATGGTATTAGGATAGCAGGGTAACTATGTGGAAAAGGATACCACATAGCAGGATAAATTCTAAATGTATTAGAGATTTACTATCAAAAAGTGAAGCCATATAATTACCAGATTAAAACATAGATGAGTTTCTCTATAAGCTGGAAAAAAAGTTCCTATGATTCAAAATCCATAAGCATTGTGAGTTGATAAATATGTAGGAAAAATAATTTTTATGCCCTTCCCCCAAATAACATTTATAAATAAAGTAAAATGGCAACCTGGCAAAATATTTGCAACTTTTCTTATAGATAAAGGATTTATATCCTATTATTTAAAGGGCTTCTAAAAATAAAAAAGGCCAGCAATCCTATAAAAAAATAAAATAAGGAAGATTGACAATTCATAGCAAAAGAAATTCATATAGCTTTTAGAAATGTGAAAAGATGCTATCTTATTTCTAACAAGAAAAATGTAAATTAAAACATCTCTGAGATAAAAATTCTCAACTATCACACTTGCAAAAATGCAGAAGTTTTACATTAAACACTCTCAATTTGTGGAGAATAAGTTCTCTTAGGTGTTACTAGTAGGAATGCACACTGTTGCAGGATTTTGATAATATCTAGCCAAGTTACATATGCACTTATCCATTGGGCAAGCAGTCCCACATCTAGGACTCTATCCCAAAGACACTATCTATCCCCAAAGTTATGCCCCCAAGTTATGCACAGGACAATTTATTGAAACAGTATTTGCTATAACAAAAGACCATGTGTCCTTCAATAGAGGACTGGTTGTATAAATTATGGTACAGCCTCCCAATGGAGTACTATATAGCTGTAAAAATAAATGAGAGCACTGTGTAACTACAGTATTAAAAAAAAAAAAGTAAATGAGTATGTCTATATATTTTCACGAAGTGATCGCCAGGATATATTGTTATGTATCGTTAAGTGAAAAAAGTAAGGTGGAGAAATTTGATAAAAGAAATCTCTAAAGTATCAACTAAAAATGAAACAAATGAATCCAACCAATCCAATCCAATGAGTATCAAGTTGGTGACATAACCATATAAAATCTATTCCCAGAGACTTCAAAACACATCTCTAGTGGTTATACACCTTAAGGACAAAAAATGTTTCCTAGAGAATTGTCTGACTTCAGCTCTGGAGTACAAAAGAGGTGTACTTATCTTATACAAATGTACTTATCTTATACAAGATAAGCCTGAAACATCTTACTATAACATAAAACAAGGAATTTATTAAAGAATATGGGATCTTGACAAAAGAACTCAGAAGCCAGCTTGAAGGAATTCTCATTAGTTAAAAAATGGGACAATTGATCATCAATAAACAATGGACTAATAAGTGCAATAGACTGAAATATACAAAATACTTTAAAATTCATGTGTTTATAATAATACTCAAAAATAAAAGAGTCCTTTTGAGTATGCTCAGGAACTAACTCCTTCTTTTGAAAGTTGATGAAGCAAAAGAACCAAGCATTTTACCTTCTTTCCTGAGCAAGGTGTACCTTAGGGTAATAGTTGACAAAGGGACCATTCTCTTTAAAGAAGTATTCAAGAGAAACAAAGAAAGAATATAATGAGAATGTCTCCATTTTGCAACCACTAATGAAACAATCAATTCAGGCAATGATCTGCAATGGCTGCTAACATTATAAAAAGAGGGACAGACAGCCATGGCGTGCTTCCTGATGCCTGTATTTAACCACTCAGGAAGTATTTTTGTCAAAAAAAAAATCAAATTGGAATGTAATCAAGGCTTTAGACCTAACTAATAGCTTACAGGAAGAGATAGGGGAAGAGAGGCATGTTAAAAGACACCACGGGAATACAGCCAGCAAAATACAGAATGTGAGAAATGATTCAGGAAAGAAAACCTGGCTTTTTTCAACAATAAGTTTCAAGAGAGAGAAAGGCGGGGAGTATAGATTGAGGTATGAGACATATCAATTGCAGTGTATGGACCTCAGTTTGAATGAATAATAAAAATATTATGAGACTCAAGCAAGTTTGATGCCTGGCTGGATATCTGATTATATTAAGGAACTATTTAAAATTTTTACATTTGTTAATGGCTGTGTTAAAACAGAGCCCTTATCTTTTAAAGATACAGACTGAAATGTTTATAGATGAGATGGTATGATGTCTGGGATTTGCCTTAAGGAATCCATAGTTGGTGGAGGGGAGTGGGTTGAGTTATAGATGAAACCTGATTGGCCAAAAGTTGATAACTGTTGAGACTAGGTGATGGGTGAGAGGTTCATTATGTTAGTCTCTCTATTTCTGTATATGTTTGACATTTTCCATAAAAAAAGAGAAGAGGTATACTTAGAGATAGGACTTTCTCTCCCCCACAGTTATGGTGAAACGATGGAATAAACTGGCCTTTTCTTTTTAAAATTTATCTTGTTGAAGCATAGTTGATTTGCAGTGTTGTGTTAGTTTTTGCTATATAGCAAAGAGATTCAGTTATACATATATATATATATATACTTTTTTTTCATATTCTTTTCAATTATGGTTTATCACAGGATATTGAATATAGTTCCCTGTGCTATACAGTAGGACCTTGTTTATCCATCCTGTATATAATAGTCTGCATCTGCTAATCCCAATCTCCTAATCCATCCCTCTCCCTCCTCCCTCCCCCTTGACAACCACAAATATGTTCTCTATGTCTGTGAGTCTGTTCTGTTTCTTAGATAAGTTATTCATGTCATATTTTAGATTACACATATAAGAGATATAATACCATATTTGTTTTTCTCTTTCTGACTTACTTCACTTAGTATGATAATCTCTTGATCCGTCCATGTTGCTGCAAGAGGCATTATTTCATTCTTTTTTATGGTTGAGTAATATTCCATTGTACACATACCACTTCTTTATCCATTCATCTGTCGATGGACACTTATGTTGCTTCCATGTCTTGGCTATTGTAAATAGTGCTGCTATGAACATGGGGTGCATATGTCTTTTCAAATTATAGTTTTGTAGGGATATATGCCCAGGAGTGGGCTTACTGGATCATATGGTAGCTCTAATTTTAGTTTTTTAAGGAACCTCCATACTGTTCTCCACAGTGGCTTCACCAACTTACATTCCCACCAAGAGTTTAGGAGGGTCTCCTTTTCTCCACACCCTCTCCAGCATTTATTGTTTGTGGACTCTTTAATGAGGTAAACTGGCCTTTCCTTCATGAAATGGAAAGTTTAACTGCCATTTTGGGATCTTTGGAGTACTATGAAGAGGGCAGCTGCATCCTCTAGAAACTCTGTCGTGGGCCTTCCTGGAGGTGTTTCGTGCACTTGGTGACTTCTAGCTCAAGTGTCTCCTCCAGGACACTGAGAGGGGCACTCGTGATTTTGGATCCAAGTTCCACTCTTGCAACTTGCTCCCAGAAGGCTGCACCAACAGTGCCTTGAGTGCTCAGCCGTGCCTTGTCTGTGAACTCAGACTGTAGGTGTGTGTAGCTCTCTCTGCTTCTGTTCTAGAAGTATTTCTCACTTCCCTTTGTGCAGTCTGTCAGTGGCTGATCAGGTGCTGAGCATGGCCATGTGGACCCCTCCCCAGAAGCCAGGCTAAGTACTCCATCTCATTTTGCTGAGTGAGGCTGTCAACTGGAATTGGTTTCCTGAAGGGAAAAGTCTATTTCCCGTACCATTGCCAGAGCCAGTCTTTCCCACTAGTGGTATTTTAATTGCATACCAAGCAGCTGTCTGCATATTTTGTTGCCCAACATGTCTAAATTTGTCCCCAAATGATTCCAGTGCATTTTCTCTTTCAGCAATGGAACAGAGTATTTTCAGGGAGGGTGTGTTGTACAGACATATATCAGGGTGACCTCCCTAATTGTCTGGAAGTGATACAATGACTCTAACTTATTTTGACATCAAAAATTATGTTTCTTGAAATGGTACAGTTCCCTCTTTCACACATTTGGAGGCAATATTAAGATTACAAGAGATATAAATCATTGCTATGGTACAGTTGAGAAAATTTGTCAACCTTAGACTATTTCTGTTTTGACTATATTGTCTAGAAATAAAACTGGGTATGTTGATCTCACCCTATTTTATTACCTGTTCCCATGGGGAACTGAGGGCATGTTCCCACAGATGGAGGTTCTCAAAATGTCTTCTGGACCTGACTTGACTCGAGAAATAAGGCTTAAAGCTACTGGATTATCTCTGGGTTTGGGGGGCAGGGGGACTAGTTCAGAACCAGAATCCAGTCCCTTTCCATACACACCCTGGTTAAATCTATTGATGCTGGTGTCCAGGAGGAAGACATTCTCCTCTACCCTTCTAGGTTCTTCTGGCTGCTCTAAGAATTAAATTGATATGAGACAGATTAACAGGAGAAAATCAAACACAAGTTTAATAACATACATACATGGGAGAGACCAAGGAGAACTGAGTAATTCACCAAAATGGCCAAAACCCTCACCTTAAATACCATCTTCAGCTAAAGACAAAAGAGGATGCTGGGGGTAGTGGTTTGAAACCTCAAAGGGGAGGAAAGCAATTGACGTGGAGATGGAAAAGCAAATGGTTGGTAAACCAATGTTTGCTGGGTCCTGCAGAGACAATGGGACACAGAGAAGCATTTTAACAAACAGACTTTGCCAGGTTCCTCCCTGTCTACACACCTAGTTCATACCCTAGTTATCATGGTGATAGCTCCCTTCCTGGAACAGGTCCTTTGTCTACATTCTTTTAGGTAGTTAAAGGGAAGGTCAGAGTCTCTTCCCAAGTCTTTGGGCCTTGATTGTTTCCAGCTCAAGATAATCTTCATGCTGAAGAGACATTTGGGGTGGCACGTTTTGCTTTCCTACGTTGGCCTATGCCTGCCACTAGCTCTGTCACACATTCAGAACTTTTTTACCTCCAGCAACTGTGTTCAGAGAACATCAGTGTAGAACAGAGAATAAGGTCTAACCCAAGTGTGTGGGTAGTCACTTGTCAAGACCTTGTGTCTCGATTTGGGGTAGAGCTGAGTCTACTGAAGTGTCTGGAATTCCATTCTCCGCCTGTGTTATTTCTGGATTTTCTGTCTTAGATGTGTCATTCAACTTGGAGAAGGAAGAAGTAAAAAGAAATCTTTCATTTTTAAGCGTTGTGTTCTTGCTTAAACAAGAACACAATGGATGGGGAAAGCATGTCATTGAAATGTTTCAAAATCTGATTAAAAAAAACCAGTTTCATGGCCAAAAGTATTTAAACTGATAGAAGTTCAGTAGTGTTCATTTAGTTCACAAACATGGTGGAGGTGTTTAACGCTTTCCAACAGTGGGCCAAGTGTGGGGAGACTGAGGAAGACAGAGTTTTCCTCTTCAAAGAGTTCTCAGAATGAGAAACCCAACAGTTATAGAACTGGACCTTTGATGTTCATGGACTTGGTAGGAGAGTTTTGGACTCATTTCAAATTATCCTCAAGGCCTAACATGGAGCCATTTAGAATTTTGCTAAGGTCCAGGTCATGGTCGGCAAGGGGGCCACTGAAACAGTGATTGAGTCCAGTGGGCTCCCTCATCGCTTTCCTCCTTCCACGACAGTCCCTTTGGAACCGTTTTGTTGTTTTCAACGCCGGTAGCAATTTTATGGTGGAGACTATCAGCTTCGTTATACTGAGGGGTGGTCTGGTATGTGAAGATTTCAGGATTGCTGAGCTGAGGGTGGAATAGGCAAGGGCATTGTGGGAGCCAGCAGAAGAGCACAGACCCTGTCTGGATGGATCAGAGAAGGCCCCGTGGAAGATAAAGTGCCCATGCTGAGCCCTGGAGAACTGGTAGGAATGGGCCTGGGAACACATAGTTGGCAGGCACTGAACATCTGGAATGAAACTCACATTCTGGGCAGAGGAAATAGCATATTCAGAGAGCAAGAGGGTGGACAGCAGGGCATATTTTTGGGAAAAGTAAGTAGTTCAGCCATTCAACATTTAACAAATACTTATTTATTGAGCAACAACTACATGCCAGGCTCTGTTGAAGGGCTGGGGATACGGTGATGAATGAGATTGATAAGCTCCTGTTTTTACAGAGCTTGGGGAGGACAGTAATTAAACACTCAATAAATAAACAAGATAATTTCAGACAGATATAACTACAAGAGGATGTACTAGAGTGGTTAAGAGGCAGGCTAATAATTTAGTGTACTACTTCTCCCAGGCCTTTTATATTAAAAAGTATGATTATTTATGTATAGGAATGAAGTTCTAATTATGATATTTTAGAGGAAGTTTTATGATATGGCAGAGAGTCTGCTCAAATCACCAAACATGAGATTGGTCTTGCCCATGGGTATGAGTGGAATCATAGGAAGTATCTGATAAGGGAAAAAAGGGAAGAAAATAAAGGTGTTAGGGAAAGAAAGAGGAGGAATAGAGTGGTAGGGAGAGTGAGCTTATTTTGGATAGATTAGTAATCACAATTGCTGGCATTTTTTTAGAGTTGTTTATCATCGGTCAAGTGCTGCGCTAAGTTCTTTTGATATAATTTGATATAATTTTATCTTTATCACAATCCTTTGAGGTAGTTACCAGTATCACCCTCATTTTATACTTATGGAAATGGAGGCAGAGAGAGGTTTGAGGACTTGTCCAGGGTTTCAAGCCAGAGGTGAGATGCAAACACAGATGGGCTATCACCACAGTCCAAACTCCTTACCATGAGTTTTGCTGCTGCTGCCAATGGTCTTGGATGGCTCGGTGGCTTCCTTGCCCTGAGTTCATTTACTGTGTACACATCTTAGGAGTTCCAGAGCCAGCTCATATTTGTGATTTCACAAACACAATTTTAGCCTTTCTAGTGTCATAACTTTGGGCTCCCCCTATCTTCTGTCTCCTAGGCTGTCACCCAGGTAGACTTTTGAGGATCCAGGGAGAAACAAAAACCCAATAGAGGGTGTTATCAGAATCTCTGTTCTGCTGCCTCAGAGATAAAGCTCCCACTGGGATGCAAGAGTCCCTCATTTGTTTCTCAGCCCATACCGGGGCCACTGGGATGGCCTGTGAAAACCCAGGTGCCTAAGAGTCATGGAATTGAAGCCTGGAAAGGGAAACACGAGGAGTTCCCTCAGGAATGTCATGATGAGGAGGATCTGGAGACCAATTCTAATGACCATCAGGAAAGGCGACTTTGCCACATTCTTGGGTGGTTCATTCCCATGTCTCGCCACCCTGTGATCAGCACATTCTTTCCCTCTCTAAGTCTTATACTTACTGTGACTTCATTGCAGATAAAAAAATTGCAAAATTTTCAATTACTTAGGCTTACTACTCACCTTCTTTTTAACACAGAGCTTTTTCCAGACTCTGCATCGGAATTTTGTACTGTTTTCACAAACCTGGGCAGAGGGTTTTGGGGAGGATTATGTGATGGACATAACTTTGTCTTGCTCAGTTTACAAAATATTTCTGGAATTGTAGTTTGATGTTTGTAATATATGAATTACTGCAAAATTGCTTCTTTGTATGGAAGTGAACCTTGATTTGGATGATGAGAGAAAACAAATATCATAATAACGTTATTGATATCATACTACCCTGGGGATAGGGCTGGGTTTGGGCCGCGGTTTTAAAAGTCAGGGACTCTAAACTTAGAAACAAAATGTGGGATGGTGGTTCCCAGGGGCTGAGAGGAGGGTGAAAGGGGAGTCGTTAATAAGTGTAGAGTTTCAGTTTTGCACAATGAAAGAGTTCTAGAGAACTGTTGCACAAGATGTGAATATAGTCAACACTACTGTACTGTAGACTTTAAAATGGTTAAAATGGTATATTTTATGTTATGTGTGTGTTTTTACCATTGTTAAAAGTCAGAGACTCTAGTGAACTACTACGTTTTTTATCTCAGTAAGAACGTTCTTTTTAAAAAATGAGTACACTAAACTAAGTCAAGTTTATTTAGAGGTCTTTAAAAAAATTTTTTTTTTGGAGTGTAGTTGATTTACAACGTTGTGTTAGTTTCAGGTGTACAGCAAAGTGAATCAGTTATACACATACATATATCTACTCTTTTTAAGATTCTTTTCCCATATAGGCCATTACAGAATATTGAGTAGAGTTCCCTGTGCTATACAGTAGGTCCTTATTAGTTATCTATTCTATATATAGTCGTGTGTATATGTCAATTCCCATCTCCCAATTTATCCCTCCCTCCCTTAGCCCCTGGTAACTGTAAGTTTGTTGATCTTGAGGTCTTCTTGAACTTGAACTCCCAGACACATCCGACTGACTCCCTATCCAGAATTCTCTTTCTCTCTCTCTTCTCCCCTCCCTCTGTCTCTGGGGAGTCTGTAGAATTGTCTCTTTTGAGTGCATTTTAATGGTGAGGAAGTTGTCACAGGGTTCCTAAAGTAAAGATTGCTTGGCTGGATTCGTTTGTCTTTAAGAACTTTTCCTTCATGTTGGGCCTGGAAAAATTTAGAATTTATCTCCAACATGGGAAATATTATCCTGCAGTGGTCTTCCTCAAAGCTTGTCCTCAAAGCCAGAGAGTTGGCAAAGGCTTACATTTGGTTTTCCGAGCAAAGAGAACTGAATTGATTGCCGTTTCTGTTCACAGTGTGTGTCTGGAGGAGGTCCTCTACGTTGCTTTTTCAACACTTTGTTAGATCCCCTGTGTTGACATGGTGACTTGGAGGAGGGGTGAGCTGCTCTGTGAACATCAGAGAATCCACAACGAGTGGGGACGGGAGGGAGCGGTACTTCGAGGTGGGCCGAATTGAATGTGTGAGCAGGAGCAGATGTCGGCTTCCTTCCCAGCAACCTCCACCCCACCCCTTTCCCTAAACTCTTTATTTATTTGGTGCCAGTAATATTTCTCCATTGACGTACAGAATACATGAGTGCTGCTGAAGCTCCAGAAAGTTTCAGAAAGGAAAAATCTTGAACACTCTTCTACTGAGCACTTAGAAAATCAAGAGCACTGCCTGCCAAAAAGAAAAGGAAAACAGAGACTCCACAAAGGGACAAATGCCCATAGCAAAGGTGATCCTTGTGGGGTTGCTTCTCCTGTTGGGATGTTGCCATCGCTGCCTTATCTCCTCATGGTGTTTCCCTTGTGGTGGACTCTTGCTTTCTGAACACTGCAGGGCAGAAGTGAGAGGCAAAGCTTGGTGGGCATGTGGCTCTGTGCTGGTGAGGGGGTGGGCTGGGATGGATTCTCCAGCTGAAAACAATAAAATCCACCTCAGAAGAATTCTTCACAAAGTCAAATGATGGTTTGACAGTCCCAGAATGCTCACACAATCCCTGCAGCTGTGCAGTCCTTAAAAAAGTAAATTAAAAAAAAACAAGCTTTATGGAAAAAAAAAGTAGACAATGGTTCTGAATTCCTTTTCCTGCCCCCACCCCTTGTCTGCCTGTAGGCACATGATCATAAGAACTCACTTCTCAGTGATGTTAATTCATTAGTCACTGCAAACACCCCTGTTCAGACATCTCTGAAGTTGGCCAAGACATTTCTTTATTCTTGGTAAAGTGTGGTCAGTTTCATCCTTGTTGATTCTGTCTGGGTGGAGAACAGGGTCCCTGTTAAGTGTGTTTGGGTGCTGCTGGCAGCCTCTGGACTTTTCCAGTTTGATATGAGGCTAAGAACACATCCAGGTTTTCTACTTTATTGGGTCTGGGTAATCTTCAAGTTAGTACTTTTGCACACCTTGGAACATGTAGAGGATGAGTGCTGAATTGCTACCTTAAATATGTTTTTTTTTTCCTTCTTGTGAGGGTTGCAAGAAGAAGTGATTTGACTTCTCAGGACTTTATACATGAATGTTCATATTAGCCAAAAGGTAGAAACAACTCAAGTGTCCATCAATGGAGGAATGGATGAACAAAACACAATATGTACTTAATATGGAATATTATTCAGGCATAAAAAGGAATGAAGTTCTGAGACATGGTACGATTTGGATGAACCTTAAAAACATTATGCTAAGTGAAAGAAGCCAGACACAAAAAGATACATATTGGATGATTCTTTTTATATGATAAACCCAGAATAGGCAAATCAATAGAGTCAGAAAGCAGATGGGGGAGGGGAGAATGATGGGTGTTCTGGGGTGAGAAAAACATTTTGAAAGTAGAAAGAGATGGTAGTTGCACAACATTGTGAATGCACTAAACACCACTTAACTGTACACTTTATATGGTTGATTGTATGTTATGTGAATTTCACCTCAATAAAAAAAAGGAGTGTATACAGCAAAGGAAACCATAAACAAAACAAAAAGACAATATGGAATGGGAGAAAATATTTGCAAACGATGTGACCAACAAGGACTTAATTTCCAAAATATACGAACAGCTCATACAACTCAACAACAACAAAAAACAAAACAACCCAATTGGAAAATGGGCAGAAGACCTAAAAAGACCTTTCTCCAAAGAAGACATATAGATGGTCAATAGGCACATGAAAAGATGTTCAACATCACTAATTATTAGAGAAATATAAATCAAAACTACAATGAGATATCACCTCACACCAGTCAGAATGGCCATCATTAAAAACTCTACAAATAACAAATGCTGGAGAAGGTATGGAGAAAAGGGAACCCTCCTACACTGTTGGTGGGAATGTAAGTTGATACAGCCACTATGGAAAATAGTATGGAAGTTCCTCAGAAAACTAAAAATAGAATTACCATATGATCCAGCAATCCCACTCCTGGGCATATATCCAGACAAAACTATAATTCGAAAAGATACATGCACTCCTATGTTCATAGCAGCACCATTCACAATAGCCAAGACATGGAAACAACCTAAATGTCCATCAACAGATGAATGGATAAAGAAGATGTGGTACATATATACAATGGAATATTACTCAACCATAAAAAAGAATGAAGTAATGCCATTTGCAGCAACATGGATGGACCTAGAGATTACCCTACTAAGTGAAGTAAGTCAGAAAGAGAAAGACAAATACCGTATATCACTTATGTGTGGAATCTCAAATATGACACAAATGACCATATCTATGAAACAGAAACAAACTCAGAGACATAGATAACAGACTTGTGGTTGCCAAGGGTGGGGGGAGGGAAGGATTGGGAGTTTGGGGTTAATAGATGCAAACTATTACATATAGAATGGATGGACAACAAGGTCCTACTGTATAGCACAGGGAACTATATTCAATGACCTGGAATAAAACATAATGGAATAGAACATAAAAAAGAATATCTTTATATGTATAACTGAGTCACTTTGTTGTACAGCAGAAATTAACACAACATTGTAAATCAACTACACTTGAATTGAAAAAAAGGAGAGCATAATTTGTTTCATTTTCAGAGATGTCATGTTTCTGTTTGGATGCTTGCCTCTTTTTCTATGCCATCCCAGAGAGGCTCATTCTTCACTTTCCATCCAAAGTCCTTGGACTAGAGACAGTTACTATTTAACTCATCTCCTTATCTCTTCCTCCAGAAATTTATACATTCATAGTATCTCCCAATTTACCTCATTTTCTTAGTGGCAAACACATTCTTTTATTTATTTATTTATTTATTTATTTATTTATTTATTTATGGCTCTGTTGGGTCTTCATTTCTATGCGTGGGTTTTCTCTAGTTGCGTCAAGTGGGGGCCACTCTTCATCGCGGTGCGCGGGCCTCTCACTGTCGCGGCCTCTCTTGTTGTGGAGCACAAGCTCCAGACGCGCAGGCTCAGTTGTTGTGGCTCACAGGCCTAGTTGCTCTGCGGCATGTGGGATCTTCCCAGACCGGGGCTCAAACCCATGTCCCCTGCATTGGCAGGCAGATTCTCAACCACTGTGCCACCAGGGAAGCCCTCACATTCTTTTTAAGAGTCTGTACATCTGTGTTCAGTGTTATCCCTGATTGCAAGTGAGGGGAACTCTGGAAAATTGGTAGAATCTCTGGAACTGGCAACTTGAGATGAATAATCTGTTAGCTTTTCAAAGTTCTGTGGGTCAGAGTGCAAGTGCATTAAAAAAAACACAAAAACTGAACACCTCCTTTGCTTCTGCTCTTCTATTCAATTTCCTTGGCTGGTTTCCTCGGTGGAATGTTTTAGTAAAGGAAAGAGTTTTTCTCCTGCCTAGTTCTCTGTTGGAGCCTCAGTGTAATGGGAGATGCTAAAGTGATCCTATTTGTAAAAGTAGAACCCTACAAAACCCGCTGTCACTGGGCAATGGTAATTTATATTCTGGAATGAGAATGCCTCACTAGGCGGAGAACACGACTGGGAGGAGGCTGCAGAGGACCATGGAGAGAATGAATAGAAGGCAAGTAGCGGGAGTCAGTTGGAGCCCATTAGTAGCAGAGGGAAAGGAACAAGAGTGGGTTCTTAGAGTACTGGGGACCTTGAATGTGCTGATGCAAGACTTACAGTAGAATCATTCCCTACCCTCCAGCCCCCCACCATGCTTATGATGCTACAAGAACTTCTGGATAGAATTATATCTCAGTTTGGTGGTCATCTTTTTCATATCTCTTAGCCACAGGAGATAGAACAGTTTTCTTCCTAAAACCAAGGGCAACCTCACGTTGAATAAACTTAGCACTGAATAAACTTAGTGTTAAACCTCTTGGGAGCCAAGTTGATCAACCAAGTTCAAGCTGAGGCACTATGGGTTCAATTCCGTGTGCTGAGGATGAGAGTCAGTCTTCTTGCTCATAGAGAAGGATTCCGTGGCAGCCTTTAAAAAAACTCTCTGGACTTTAGATAACTTAGTCAACGTTCAGATGAGCTAAGTGAAATTTAATCGGAAACACATTGAAATTTATCTTGAGGCACGTGGGTTTTAAAATGACAGAGATTAATTACCATAAAAGTTTGAGGAATTCCAGCAAAGTGCTTCTTGCATTGAGTTTGTAGACATAGAATTCTTAGATAAGACTTCAGATTATCCAGAAGATTCTGAAATCAGACCAGATTACTCATTGTTTGTAAGTATTTATTCTTGGCATTTCAACAGGGGGTCCTTTCATATTTCAAAATGAAGCCAAGAGGGACAATTCTTAAAAGAATAAGGTTTTCAAGTAAGGACATTATTGTTTTTGGAGTAAAATATAAAATTAAGGCAGTGGAAAATCAATTTGACCCATTGTGTATGAGAGTTTCATCATTTCTCCCAACTATACTTTCAGAGTATCAAGAAGTACCAGCTGATTGGATCAGGTGTGGGCACGTCTCAAGACGGACCAATCAGATTTTATCTCACCTGGAGGAATGTGGAATTGGGTCATGGAGACTGTGTCAGTTCACTCTGAGTATCTGGGAGTCTTTTTTTTTTTTTAAATTAATTAATTAATTAGGTTGCGCTGGGTCTTTAGTTGTGGCACACGGGATCTTCGTTGTGGAGTGCGGGATCTTCCTTGCAGCATGTGGGATCTTTAGTTGCAGCACGTGGGATCTAGTTCCCTGACCAGGGATTGAACCCGGGTCCCCTGCATTGTGAGCACAGAGTCGTAACCACTGGACCACCAGGGAAATCCCTGGGGAGTCATGTTGAATTGGAGGATGAGGTTGCCATTGATTAGTGGATGATTAAATTGAGAAGCTGGCTGGAGGATAGAAGAGAATTAAATATATGTGCAGAGAGACACAGCTGTAGGAGAATATTTGGTCCCAAAGAGTGGGAGGGAAAAGACCCCTGGTAACTTTCCAGTTTCCCTAACACCCAACTCTGTGCCTTTATTTGGCCTCTTTGAGGTTCCCTTGTGCTCTCATGTTTCTTAGGTGAGTTTTAGTTTATCACAACTCCCAAATGATCCCCAAATAATTCAACCCTTTGCCTGCTCCCCAGAGCCAGCCCCTCTAGGGCAAATAGTGATTTCCTTCATTTAATAAAGCTTTTCAGGGTTGGGGATTCCAACTCTCATAAAAGCCTACTGCAATATTTAGACACCTCTAATTAGAGTCTTCCTTATTCCACACCGAACTTTTAGAGAAATGAGAGCTCATTGTTTGCTGCTGTTGTTCCTTTTTGCTCAGTGGGATAGGTAGCAGTTTCATTATTTACTCAAAGTAGATTTCACATCCTTCATTAGTATTTCCTAAACTTGCTTCATCATAAGAATCACCCAGAAGGTGCATGTTAAAAATTCAGATTCCCTGTGTCTTTCTCTGGATCTGATCCAGGAGGTCTAGGGTGGAGCTAGGAATCTATATTTTTAACAAGCATCCCTAGTGATTCCTATAATCAGGGAAGTTGAGATACGTTGCATTTAAAGATAGTTAATAAGTTACCTCATGTGATTTACTGTCTCCAAAAAATTTCCTCCCTCTAATTTCCTCCCCACCTATGTCTACAAGTTCAAACTCTTCATTCTCTTCGAAGTTCAGAACAAAAGCCAGTGTCTTCATGATCCCACAGCTGGAGGACAGCTCTTCCTCCATTTCAAGTATAGGAAGACAGTTCCTGAGCAGTGTTTGGTGCAGGACAATCTCTCCTTGACCTTTGTCTGTGGCTCCTTTATGGAATTTGTTCTACCTTACCCTTCTGGTTATTTGGCTGCTTGTTGAATATCCCTTCTCAGACTGTCCACCCATTCACTTTGGAATTCTTTGTAGTACCTAGCAGAGGGCTCTGTAGAAGGTGGATTCATATGGTACATGTGTAGGGACTGATGGAGATCTTCTTCCCTTGAAGCCATCCAGCAGCAGTACCTCAGGGGTTACAGTGGAGCCCCCTGTTGGGAACATTCACTAAATTCTCTAAGGTCAAGTCCAAGGAGGACCCACTTCTTAATGTGAGTCTCCCCCACCCTACCTCATTGAGAGAGGTTCAACTGTTTTGAGTTCTTTATCAAGAAAAAGTGTAAGTGGGTGAGTGGGGGAAGGAGCTGATTTTGGGGGGAATGCAGAATTTGTTGAGTGGCAATGGTATCTTCCCCCTTTCTTTGCCTCGTGGAAGAGGGAGCATTTGATTTGTTCCTTCGACTGCCTACAAGATTGGGGTGCTCAGACTGTTCTTCTCTCCATAGTGAGGAATGGGTAATAGTCTCTTCTCTGAATGTTGCTGTGCTCCTAGACCCCAAACCATCAGAATGTGTGCCACTGCTCGTGAGGAAGAGGAGCAGGAGAGAGATGGCAGAAGTGCGAGGGAGCTCTGGGGTGGGGTGAGGGGCAGCGTGTCTCCTCATCGATTGACTTGACAAGGATATATGGAAGTTCCCTGGGGTCCATGGAGACCTCAGATGGGGCCTGGGCTTAAGTAGGCTTCATCTTGGTAGGAGCCTCTATGAGTGAAGTCCTTTTGCGTGAGGGTATTTAAGCCACAAAAGGGATAGATAGATTGGGACACCCATTTTGGTGGATGAGGGTAGGGAGCAAGAAGCAGAGCCTCAGATTTCTTACTTGAAGGGGGCACGATACAGGGAGAGGTCCCTGAGTGCCCTTTGAAGAACAACAGATGTGCCCCATGAGACAGTTGGCATTGGGGTGCCTGCCATGGGGAGAGAAGCAGCGACAAGGGACAGTGTACAAATCTTTGTATGCACACATGCTTTTATTTTTCTTAAATAAAAAAAGGGTAAATACTTAGGGACTGGAATGGCTGGATCACATGATAAATCTATACTTAACTTTTAGAGACCCTGACAGACTATTTTCCAAAATGGATACAGCATTTTGTGTTCCCACCAGCAGTGTATGAGAGTTCCATTTCACCCACATCTTTGCCAACACCTGTTATGTTCAGACTTTTTAATTTTAGACATTTTACTAGGTGTGTAGTGGCATCTCATTGTGGTTTTGATTTACATTTCCTTAATGACTAATTATGACAAACATATTTTCATGTTCTTATTTGCCACCTGTATGTCTTCTTTAGTTAAGAATCTGTTCATATCTTTTGTCCATTTAAAAAAAATTGGATTCATTTCTTATTATTGAGTTCTTTTGAGAGTTCTTTATATATTCTAAATACGAGTTCTGTATCAGATATATGACTTACAGATGTTTTCTCTGAATCTATGGCTTGTTTTTTCATTCTCTCAACATTCTCTTTTAGGACAGACATTAAAAAAATTTTGATGAGGTCTGTTCAACTTAATTTTTTTTTGTGTGTGTGTGGTACTTGGACCTCTCACTGCTGTGGCCTCTCCCATTGCGGAGCACAGGCTCCAGATGCGCAGGCTCAGCGGCCATGGCTCACGGGCCCAGACGCTCCGCGGCATGTGGGATCTTCCCGGACCAGGGCATGAGCCCGTGTCCCCTGCATCGGCAGGCGGACTCTCAACCACTGCGCCACCATGGAAACCCTCAACTTAATTTTTAAAATTAAAAAATTTACAAATTGTGTCCCTGGTGTTATATCTAAGAGATCTTTGCTAACCCAATTATGTGTTTGTTTTTAATCCATAAACTTTCCTAGAAAACATTATTTAGTTTTAGCCTGATATGTTGAGATTACCAAGTTCTGTTCCCATTTTTTTGTATGTTCCCTTTATGCACAATTTATTGAAGATCCCAGTGACATTGTGCTGCATTCTCTTAGTTAAGTTGCAGATAAAGTCATTAGTGAATGCCAGCCACCTCACTCGACGACATCCATTAGATTGATGCTGAGTATAAACAAATTTTGGGGTTTAGCCCTCTAGTTGATTATGTACTCACACGTGAGAAATATGATCTAGACCACACACTCTTCACTTATTGATAAGAATGTCAGATTTGGAGAAACCAAATTCTCTGGACTGTTGTTTTTTTCCTTTTTAACATGATTCATTTATTGAAGAAAAAAACTAAATTGACCTGGCACAGTATATCCTCTCTTTGAGCTTCCCAGACATTTTGCACACACTTCTATTAGTTGTCTATCTTTAGGCCCACCTAACCTAGAGACTGATCTACACTAAGCACAAATAATCAGCGGCGTGAATGAGCACATGTTCAGATATATGGTGGCTGGTAAATATCATCTGAACCTCTTCTAATATATTTTTTTAAAAAGCTTTTATTTATTTATTTATTTTGGCTGTGCCATGCAGCATGTGGGATCTTAGTTCCCCAACCAGGGATCAAACCCGAGCCCCCTGCAGTGGAAGCATGGAGTCTTAACCACTGGACCACCAGGGGAATCCCATCCTCTTCCAGGTGTTAGTCAAACTGATCTCAATTTTTTGGTAGCATTTATATCTTTTATTTTTAATTGAAGGAAGCACATGAATATATATATTTTTTCACTTTGCCAATCACTCTTGCGGATCCTCTGCTGAACTCAAAGCTCTTCTGTCTCTTCTCTTAACTTCTCATGATGTTTGCAGAACCTCGCATTCCATCATGAGGTATTATTCTCTTCCCCACCAGCTTTTCACTGTTCAGGTTGTCATAAACCCCTTATTGGAGGCTCACATCCACTCTTCCTGGGTGTCTTGCTTCCAGCTCCACACACGTCTTAGAACAAAGTTTACTCATAACCGTTTTCAACCACAATTCAACATGCTTCCCTTTGTATTTCCTGCCTGGCTGTTTTTCATCAGATTTCCAATTCTTATCTCTCTATCCTTTGACATATTTGCTGTGTTAGAGACTCCACCTTATTGACTTTTGTAGAACAATCGGAGTCATGATTCTTCTATGCATCTGTCCACCATCTTGCTACAAAGAGGCTAATTGTCTTGACATGCCAATTTGTCAACATGAAATTGTAAAGTATTTTATGTGAGTTTTCTTTGTGGCCCCTTTAGAAAATTTGGAGATTTGAAAGTATCTTTTTGTGTTCAGCTTCAATATGATCCTGACAGTCCTGGGAGATTCTATAAAATTGTGTATATATATATATATATATATATATATATATATATACACACACATACACACACATCTTCATCTCTGGTGGGTGCTCAGATGAAATATCCGTAGCTGAGTCACGACTATTCACTGCCTTTATTCAGTGATAAAAATGAATCTGGTGCTTGACAATTGTCAAGCCAGCATGCTTTGGGTTCCATCTTCTACCTACTTTCCCTGGGTTACTATTTTATTGTTACATTAGCTCTGCAGAGAGGATTTTGGATCGATATGGAGTAACATGTGAAAATGTTGTCGTGGGTTCCTTCCAGTCTCCAGTGGAAAGCTGTCCACATCACAGAGCCTCTGCATGAGGTGGCATGATTGGTTTTATGTGTTCCAGGGAGGCCTAATATTTGACACGCCGGGAGTGTTTCGGATTAAAATGCAAGCATGTTGGCAGAATGATGTGGGGAAGCTTGCATAATGTATAATGCCTGTCAGCACGCTGCCCTGATCGAGCTGGTGCTTATGAGTCCCTCAGTTTAATGAGTCCAATATACACCTATGAGTTTTTATAAGCTAACACCAAAGCAAGTTAGAAAGAGTTGAAACACATATGTTTCTTGACCAACTGTGATATTTTCAGGAACTCACCCATGAGACTTGAAAATGTCTATAAAATTTTCAGTTGGAAGCAGTTTCTGGAAGCAATAGCGTGCTTGGGGTCTAAACTTACACGGCCCTGCGAAGGTGCATCCCCTTCACGATCTGAAGATCTGCCTTGTAGCAAACCCTTCTTCCCCTTTCTTCTGTAGTCTTGCATTCATTTATTTTGGCCATAAACTAAAACCGTTTGCTTAATCTAATGCCCCTTTATTTGAATAAATGCCCCCACTTATTCAAATAAAAAAAAGTGGAGGAGGAGAGTGGTGCTTGTAATGGAAATTACCTGATTAACTAAGACCTGGCAATGAATCCATTTTTCTTTCCTTCCTTGTTGATGAAAATCCTATTTGAACATTTTCCTAACCTTAGTAAGTTCTATGTAGAAAACGTGAGATAACCTTTATCTGATGATTGAAAATGTTGTAGTGCCTGAGGTTCACATTTCTGAACGTAGACTCTCATTAGGAGCAGTCCTTACCCTACTGTAGATGCTTGGTGAATATCTGATGGAAAAAAAATGAATGCATCACACAGTACTGCCATTACAAAGATGTGAGAGAAGGTCTTAAGTCTGCATTGACACCAGGTCACACATTGCCTATTTTCCTGTAAAAGACCGTCTTCTACTCTTTATTTTTTTTTCCAAAAAGTGGAATGCAGAAAAGATCAGTTAAACTGTGCTAAGTTGAGATGGGTTTTGATTAACAAATATTTTTCTCCCTTTGTCCTTTGTAGAGAAAACATTCAAAAAGACTGACAGTATTAGTGAGAAACAGGTTTGCTCAGATGCAGCTTGAGACATTGTAAAGCTGTCTTGAGCATTCAAGAATGTAGTGGGTTTTGTGTGTGCCAAAACCCCTTAGCTTATACCATCCCAACTTCAAGATCAGAAAGGTCAACGATCCACAGAGTCAAAAGGAGCACAGCTCAAGCCAAAAAGGGTGACAGGATACACAGTATATATTGTCTATTGCCCTCTTTTAAGAGATGCTTTTTCAAAGAGGACATGAAATGAGAATTCCCTAGCCAAGTTCTCTACTGTCATTATTACAGCATAATTGGCACAATGGTTTCCCGAACATCTGTACCAAAGATGTTGCTGATTGCTGAATGCATGATACTGGCAATGGTCGTCAGCTGTTCTGGGTTAGTGTAGCTGATGTAATCACCAAAGTTTCATTCATAACAAGCGCTCATCTTATATGGCCTCTTAACCACTTGAATATGGATTTGTGCTGTACAGGTCAAAGTTCGAGCATGTATGCAGCATGAAGCAGTCCAGAATGTTCTGGTAGGTATTTTATTTCCAACAATGTTTCTTTCAGTTCTGTCCAATAAAAATAGTTTGAGTGGATGGATGGTGTGGAGAGACAAGGTTCTTATACCTATAGGTCTCTCTGATCTTTCATCTTTCCCCCTGAGATCTCTACTACACTTTTCATCAAAAGCACGAGAAACATGCTTCTTCAGAATTGATTCTCTTGCCCGTTTCACAGCGATTGATGATGTGTGCTTTCCTTGTGGAGCCATGTGGATGGTGTAACTGATCTTCCTTGTTCAGCAGTTAATAAGCACTTTTCTTTGCCTGGCAGACTCCTACGTCTCTTTTAAGACTTGGCTCAGGCATCCTCTCTGTAAAGGTCATTTCTCGACACCTCCTGCCCCCAGCACCTCTGTTTCTACTCTCATAACATCATGTGTTTATGTCTGTCAAAGCACTCACAACACTGTATTGAAATTTTGTGGTGTATGTCTGTCATCCTCTCTAGAGTGTAAGCTTTTCAAGGTCAGTGGCTGCCTGGGATTTCAACTCCAATTTTTCTGATTTCAGTCCCCCCACAAACTCTTCATACTTCGTCACACCTGGGTTACAAAGTGAAGCTTTGGGTGCCTGAGTTCTAGAAATCTGGAAGAATCATACATTTCAACATGCACACAGTGCACACACAATTGCATACAATCAAATACTGCTTTGAAAGACAGGCCAGTATCTGATGGCTCTAGCAAACCATATACAAGAGGTCATAGTCATGTAAGAGTTATCTTCATTGTGTTCAGTTTCACATTGCGAACATGATCTTTGTGTAGAGGTGGACGAGCTAGAAACGTTTAGGGTCTGGGTTTTACTTCCCTTTGTTTTTCATGGTTTTGTAAGAAGATGGGAATCTTAAGTGGTCTTAAAAGTGGAAAGAATAATGTTGGTTCAGAAGCCATGGGAGCCCATGCTGTTTGGAATGGAGAGGGGGCTTCACCTCTTTCTGGCACTAATTGTGAGGAGTAAATGCCACTGAGTGGCCTCGGAGAGTTTACCCCAAACACTTAATTCCTTTTCTGAGCAGAGAAGAGCAAAGTTATGGAATCTCAGGGTTGGAAAGCACTTCAAAGTTTATCTTAATTTATTGGTGAAAGATACATTGAGTAGGTCATTATAACTTTCCATCCTTATAGTGCTCAAGAGTTGGTTCACTAGCCATTAGCTCCTTCCCCAGACAAGTGTTTCCCATTAACAAAAGGTGGATACACTAAATTGATTTGCTCCATTAGCCTGATCCATTACATATAAGTATTTGATACAATATTCCGAAGTGGTTTGTATACGTCTCTAGGGAGTAAAATTCAAAGATTATTTTACCAATATATGTTATAAGTGCAAATGTGTTAGTCACATTCTCAGGTGTACAAAAACAGTAACTGTCTTCAGTTTTCTATAACTCAGATTTATCTCCATCTCTCCATCCATGCCATGGCAGAAAATGAAATCTTAGAAAATGCCATGCAAATATAATCATTTTAGGTTAAAACTCAGTCTATCCAAGATTTTCCTTTTGCCTGTTTCTGCAGGTCATGACATCATTTTCTAGGGTTTCATGCAGAAACTCTTGGACTCCCAGACTTATTGGGTCATTCTATAACTGTACCCATTGGAGCTGACGGGGGTGGGGAACAACCCAAGGATTCTGTCTAAGGAGTTTTCATCAGTATCTTCCTCTTGCTGCCCCCCTAATTCTTCTTCAGGCTTGTCTCACAGAATCTCTATTGGGTCTGGACTGAAAAACGCATTGTAACACATATTACTTGCTTTTGTGTTTCTTGTTTAAACCAGGACTCAAACAATGCAAAAGATTCAGGGTTCTGCAGCTCAAAAGTCTTCCTCACAAAGGCATTATTTCTTCCAACGATTCAAAATTATATTTTGAACCTCAAAAGCTGAGGCTGGATCACTAGATGTTGGGCCCATTGGCGTTTATTTCATTACAAATCTTTATAACATTTTATATAGTTTTGCATGAGTGAAATATTAAAAAAAAAAACAACCTAAGCAGCTACTTTCTGCATCTCTGCGGTAACATTTCAACTCTGAAGGCATGAGGCTGGACCACCCCAGCTGCCCAGACTGGTGGCAGGAACTCTGGGGAACAAGGATGTGCAGGAGATGGGGGCCATGCATTGTAAATTCTTCAAATAATTCTTCCACACATATGAAACCATTCATTTTAATAAGGCTAACGGGGGCATTCAATGCTATGTTGCTTCTAATCTCCCTATAATGGAAGCTTATTCCTACAGTCTACTCAAGGTTTCAATCAATTTTTTTCTCTTCATGTTATGGTTAACTAGGATCAGTTAAATATGGAAGGTAAGGAGACTTTTCTATTTCTTTAATTTTGTATCTATATGAGATGTTGGATATTCACCAAACTTATTGGGATAATCATTTCATGATGTGTGTAAGTCAAATTATTATGCTGCACACTGTATGCTGCATACAGTGCTGTATGTCCATTATATCAATAAAACTGGAAGAAAAAAATTAAATATGGAAGAGGTTAGATAAATTTTTTTTTTTTTTTTTTGCGGTACGCGGGCCTCTCACTGTTGTGGCCTCTCCCGTTGCGGAGCACAGGCTCCGGACGCGCAGGCTCAGCGGCCATGGCTCACGGGCCCAGCCGCTCCGTGGCATGTGGGATCTTCCCGGACCGGGGCACGAAGGACTCTCAACCACTGCGCCACCAGGGAAGCCCTAGATAAATTTTTGATTGAAGTTCTTTAGCAGAAATAACATTTAAACATAATAACTTTAATTTTACATAGTTTTCATGTTGGTCTTTTGAGATCAGGGTATTTTTGGGGGTGTCTGGAGGCAGGAAACCCATTAGGAGACTACTGTAATAGTCCAGGTGATGGTTGTGGTTGGCTCCCATGAGCTTAGTAGTCATAGGTTTAGAGAGGAGGGGATAGGTTCATGAGCTACTTGGGAGGAAAAATCTGCTGAAATAGGGAGTGGTCTGGGTTGAGATAGAGAATTTGGAGTTATTGGCATGTATGAATGAACTGGGCCAGGGGAGGTGGAGAGTGGGGGCAATAGATGGGCCTGTCCAGATGGGCCTGGGGAGACACCCACGTTTTGTTTTTATGGCTGCGCCACACATCTTGCGGGATCTTAGTTCCCCGACCAGGGATCGAACTCGTGCCCCCTGCAGTGGAAGAGCGGTGTCCTAACCACTGGACCACCTAGGAATTCCTGGGACACTCATATTTAAAGGTGGGAGGCGGAAGAGGAGATCTGAAGGAGCCTGAGAAAAAATAAAAATGGGGGCAGGGATCAGAATGTAGGAAGTGGGAAGTTAACGGGAGGAAACCAGTGTGGATGAACTTTAAAAAGCTTGGCTAGTAAGGTTTGGGGAGAGAAACATTAGTTAGAAGGAAATAGGCAGAAAGTGGGTGAGCAAAGCTATGAAAACGTGAAGCTATGATGGTCCTGCTGGGATGGTCCAAGAATGGGGTTGTGGCTGCATGAACCAGAGCAATGACTAGGAATAGGAGGGAAGAAAAGAGCACCAGGGACATTAGGAAGGAAGGCTTTCCAAGGCTGGGAGACTGGGCAAATGATGATGCTGTTGTCAGGAAGAAGGTCATATCTGGTCGGGCTGTTTCCAGAGATAATATGCTTCTAGGTTGACCAAGGTGTGGAAATTACAAAGTAGAACAGGACGTGATGGTGTTATTCTTTAAAATCAGATTCTATTTGTATGTACTAGAAAAAGTGTTAGAATGATATTTTTCAGACACTCACTTTTTATTTTTCTTTTTTTAAAAATTGAAGTATAGTTGATTTACAATTTTTTTTGATTTGCAATGTTAATTACTGCTGTATAGCAACGTGATTCAGTTATACATATATACTTTCTTTTTTTAAATATTCTTTTCCATTATGGTTTATCACAGGACATTGAATTTAGTTCTCTGTGCTGTACAGTAGGACCTTGTTGTTCATCCATCCTATGTATAAATGTTTACATCTGCTAAACCCACCGTCCCACTCCATCTCTCCACTCACTTTTTATTTAAATGTGCTGAGGCCGTGCTTTGAAGTGACAAATCAAGATAATACCAGTTTGCACCTCTTGATTGGAGGGCAGGCGGTATAACATAATGTTTAAGCTCCCAAGCTACTCGTTTTCACTTGTTTAAAAATAGGGGCAATAGCATACCTTCTTGAAAAGGTTGTTTTTTTTTTAATTGAAGTATAGTTGATGTACAATATTATATGTTACAGGTGTACAATATAGTGATTAACAATTTTAAAGGTTATACTCTATTTATAGTTATTATAAAATATTGGCTATATTCCCTGAGTTGTACAATATATCCTCGTAGCTTATTTTATACCTAAAAGTTTGTACCTCTTACTCCCCTACCCCTATATTGCCCCTCCCCACTTCCCTCTGCCCACTGGTAACCACTAGTTTGTTCTCTGTGTCTGTGAGTCTGCTTCTTTTTCGTTATATTCACTAGTTTGTTGTATATTTTAGATTCCAAATATTAGTGATATCATACAGTACTTGTCTTTCTCTGACTTATTTCACTAAGCATAATGCCCTCCAAGTCCATCCATGTTGCTGTAAATGGCATTATTTCATTCTTTTTTTATGGCTAGGTAGTATTCCATTGTGGGGTGTGTGTGTGTGGTGTGTGTGTGTGTGTGTGTGTGTATCTCACAACTTCTTTATCCATTCATCTGTTGATGGACACTTAGGTTGCTTCCATGTCTTGGCAATTGTAAATAATGCTGCTATGAACATTGGGGTGCGTGTATCTTTTTGAATTAGTGTTTTTGGTTTTTTTTTTGGATATACACCCAGGAGTGGAACTGCTGGGTCATATGGTATTTTTAGTTTTTTGAGAACAACCTCAGTACTGTTAAAAAGGTTATTTTAATGATTAAATGAGGTCAACATACACATAAGCATAGTGGCTGGCACACAATAAGCACAGAAAATAGGTTAGCTGTTACTTTTATTCCAATTTTGGCAGTTACTTTTACATGTGATTTTTATGAAAATTGCAATTTATTGAATAGGGCTTCAGTAACTTAAATTTTATGATAATTCTAAGTAAGTTTATATTTACTTCTGAGCTATTAGTAAGAAAGAGATATTAGCAAAATAAAATTTACAGGAATCTTTAAAAGGAAATATGTACCTACTTAAGAAAGCTGTTTTTTCACCATTTTGGGAAGTGTCTTTCACCATTTAGGAAGTTTCACCATTTTAGGAAGTCTACATACACATGATTGAATTCCATGTAAACTAAAGCTAACAGGCAGATAATTTGGGCACATTTAAATCTGTGTTGAGTGCAGAATATCTACTAAACAACATTTAACCAAATGCAGCCACAAGGCACTTAGCATTAAAATTGTATTTGTTTATGTGTGTAATCCATAGCAGAAAAATTGTTCTGAATTCAGAAAATACTTCTCTCCAATAGTTTAGAATTACTGAGGGGTTTTGATAATTTTAAATTTATTTTTGCATTTATGTGGTTATATTGTCAAGACTAGGAGTGGCTTTAACTTATGTTCCTTCTGAGATGTGGCATTCTCTGGGACTGCATTCTGCATATGGTAGATATTCAATAAATATTACTAGTATGCATGCAGGAATAAAATAAAATTTTTATAATTACTTTTGAAATTGGTTCATTATTTTATGCAGTTATTGGAACATTTTAGTATTTATTTTAGTCACCTAGTGTCAGGATGGTGAGGTATCTCAATTTAATTAATGGTTTCATTTTCTTCTGTAACATGTATATACAGATTATTTTTCCCTTTCTTTCCCAGAGAATAGACTAATTCATTACGGGTAGAGTTCCCGGAAATCTGATGCTTACCATCAGGCTGTGCTTATTATATTTATGAGGGACACGAGTCAGGTTTCTCTTCTTGTGGAGGATTTGGGTTTCCTATCAAGGAATATTCATTTATCAATCTCATTTCCTCCACAAAACTCTGTGAGATATGATATGTTTTGAGGTAAATCTGAAATGCACTAAGATTTGTAAGCATCTTGAAGTAAAATGGATTCCTAAGAAGGTTTTTCAATTCACCATGGATTTCCCTTTTCACAACTGTGGTGTTGGCTTCCATTAAAGAATGAAAAACAGAGACAAATTTGGGCTTCCTGTGTGAGGGTTCCGATCAGAAGCTCACTTGTAAAGAAGAAAATGCCAGACCCGTTCACTGTCCAGAGTGAATTTCAGGCCTGCCTGAGTTAAATCGAAAGAGAACATTCTCATATAATCTTTTCCTTCCATTCTAGGTGATATTGCTCATTGATCCTGACCGAGGTCATTTTTTTTCTATTCGACTATTTCTGATTCCTTTCTTTGGAGAAAAGGAATATGTTTTCGGAAACAAATCTGAAGTGATTCCAGCATGGTCTGTGTCGTTTAATTTGGTTGAGAGTAGAGGGTTCATGTTTGAGGGAAAGGGTTGGCACTGGGGAAAGAGGTCTCCAAGATTCCAGAGTCCATCTGGACAACATTTTGAGTCATTCTTCTTCAAGATCTTCTCTAAAATATGAATTTCAATGGGTTGTACTGCATTTATAAGATTATTTATAGCACTTCACTAAACCCAATAGCTTATGTGTGTCTATAACTTCATATTCACATTTATTTTATCTGTTCATTGAGGTTTCAAATTCCCTTAATAAGAAGATAAAGCCTTTTATTTCTCAATTATAGCTAAAATTTCAAACGCAAATAGAGTATAGGAGCTGAGTATTTAAAATTCACACTGAAGTGTAAATGACTCGCACCAGAATCTTTCCACAAAGGAGGGATCCTTTGTTCTCATCTGGAGGACCTGAAACTGGGCTGTTCTAGGAGCAGGCATAGTGAAAATTGGATCTGTTGTTCACCATTTCTTCTCTTTCCTTGTGACTCTGTTTATGTCTTGAATCAACAGATTGACTCTATATATCACCAATAACACATTCATCGTTTCTGCAAGCTATCTCTTGGCTTTTGAATAGTGTGTGGAGTTGGAATAATTATAACTCAGGCTGTTTTGTTATAGATTAGAAACATATGATTTGAAACAAACATACCTTTAAGAAAAGACAGCATTTGGAACTTGTTATCTTTGTAAGCACAGTTTTTTTTTTTATTGAAAAGACAATTGTATGGGATTCGAATGCTCTGACTGACTTAAGAAAGAGCAGTAAGGGACTTAATGCTGCTTTCCTGGCCAGTGCCTGCGATCTGAATGATTGGCAAGCTCCGTAACTGAATTCTTTGGAAAACAAATGACCTCATAGATGGAGTGGCTCCACGTTAGGAAGTGCAAGAGTTATGAAACGCAGTCACAGTTTGTTTGCATTTGGATGGGGACTTTTTGTTTCTAAGGTGCTACAGGGTGGGTCAGGCTAATAAATGCCTTTAGTGTGGTCCTAGGGAGAGATTCTGTTTTCTCTTCCCCACTCTCCTCCCATTTAATTTTTATTTATTTATTTATTTATTTATTTTTAACGTTGGATTCTTTTCTTTTTTTTTTACAACTTTATTGGAGTATAATTCCTTCACAATGGTGTATTAGTTTCTGCTTTATAACAAAGTGACTCAGTTATACATATACATCTGTTCCCATATCCCTTCCCTCTTGCATCTCCCTCCCTCCCACCCTCCCTATCCCACCCCTCCAGGCGGTCACAAAGCACCGATCTGATCTCCCTGTGCTATGCGGCTGCTTCCCACTAGCTATCTACCTTACGTTTGGTAGTGTATATATGTCCATGCCTCTCTCTTGCTTTGTCACAGCTTACCCTTCCCCCTCCCCATATCCTCAAGTCCATTCTCAAGTAGGTCTGTGTCTTTATTCCCGTTTTACCCCTAGGTTCTTCATGACATTTTTTTCTAAAATTCCATATATATGTGTTAGCATACGGTATTTGTTTTTCTCTTTCTGACTTACTTCACTGTGAATGACAGACTCTAGGTCTATCCACCTCATTACAAATAGCTCAATTTCATTTCTTTTTATGGCTGAGTAGTATTCCATTGTATATATGTGCCACATCTTCTTTATCCATTCATCTGTCGATGGACACTTAGGTTGTTTCCATCTCCGGGCTATTGTAAATAGAGCTGCAGTGAACAATTTGGTACATGATGCTTTTTGAATTATGGTTTTCTCAGGGTATGTGCCCAGTAGAGGGATTGCTGGGTCATATGGTAGTTCTATTTGTAGTTTTTTAAGGAACCTCCGAACTGTTCTCCATAGTGGCTGTACCAATTCACATTCCCACCAGCAGTGCAAGAGTGTTCCCTTTTCTCCACACCCTCTCCAGCATTTATTGTTTCTAGATTTTTTGATGATGGCCATTCTGACTGGTGTGAGATGATATCTCATTGTAGTTTTTTTTTTTTTTTTTTTTTTGCTGTACGCGGGCCTCTCACTGCTGTGGCCTCTCCCGTTGCAGAGCACAGGCTCCGGACACACAGGCTCCGCGGCCATGGCTCGCAGGCCCAGCCGCTCCGCGGCATGTGGGATCTTCCGGGATCGGGGCACGAACCCGTGTCCCCTGCATCGGCAGGCGGACTCTCAACCACTGCGCCACCAGGGAAGCCCTCATTGTAGTTTTGATTTGCATTTCTCTAATGATTAATGATATTGAGCATTCTCTCATGTGTTTGTTGGCAATCTGTATATCTTCTTTGGAGAAATGTCTATTTGGGTCTTCTGCCCATTTTTGGATTGGGTTGTTTGTTTTTTTATTATTGAACTGCATGAGCTGCTTATAAATTTTGGAGATTAAACCTTTGTCAGTTGCTTCATTTGCAAGTATGTTCTCCCATTCTGAGGGTTGTCTTTTCATCTTGTTTATGGTTTCCTTTGCTGTGCAAAAGCTTTTAAGTTTCATTAGGTCCCATTTGTTTATTTTTGTTTTTATTTCCACTTCTCTAGGAGGTGGGTCAAAAAGGATCTTGCTGTGATTTATGTCATAGAGTGTTCTGCCTATGTTTTCCTCTAAGAGTTTGATAGTTTCTGGCCTTACATTTAGATCTTTAATCCATTTTGAGCTTATTTTTGTGTATGGTGTTAGGGAGTGATCTAATCTCATACTTTTACATGTACCTGTCCAATTTTCCCAGCACCACTTATTGAAGAGGCTGTCCTTTCTCCACTGTACATTCCTGCCTCCTTTATCAAAGATAAGGTGACCATATGTGCGTGGGTTTATCTCTGGGCTTTCTGTCCTGTTCCATTGATCTATCTTCCTGTTTCTGTGCCAGTACCATACTGTCTTGATTACTGTAGCTTTGTAGAATAGTCTGAAGTCAGGGAGCCTGATTCCTCCAGTTCCGTTTTTCATTCTCAAGATTGCTTTGGCTATTCGGGGTCTTTTGTGTTTCCATACAAATTTTGAAATTTTTTGTTCTAGTTCTGTGAAAAATGCCAGTGGTAGTTTGATAGGGATTGCATTGAATCTGTAGATTGCTTTGGGTAGTAGAGTCATTTTCACAATGTTGATTCTTCCAATCCAGGAGCATGGTATATCTCTCCATCTGTTTGTATCATCTTTAATTTCTTTCATCAGTGTCTTATAATTTTCTGCATACAAGTTTTTTTTCTCCTTAGGTAGGTTTATTCCTAGATATTTTATTCTTTTTGTTGCAATGGTAAATGGGAGTGTTTTCTTGATTTCACTTTCAGATTTTTCATCATTAGTGTATAGGAATGCCAGAGATTTCTGTGCATTAATTTTGTATCCTGCTACTTTACCAAATTCATTGATTAGCTCTAGTAGTTTTCTGGTAGCATCTTTAGGATTCTCTATGTATAGTATCATGTCATCTGCAAACAGTGACAGTTTTACTTCTTGTTTTCCGATTTGGACTCCTTTTATTTCCTTCTCTTCTCTGATTGTTGTGGCTAAAACTTCCAAAACTATGTTGAATGAGAGTGGTGAGAGTGGGCAGCCTTGTCTTGTTCCTGATCTTAGTGGAAATGCTTTCAGTTTTTCACCACTGAGGATGATGTTGGCTGTGGGTTTGTCATATATGGCCTTTATTATGTTGAGGAAAGCTCCCTCTATGCCTACTTTCTGCAGGGTTTTTATCATAAATGGGTGTTGAATTTTGTCGAAAGCTTTCTCTGCATCTATTGAGATGATCATATGGTTTTTCTCCTTCAACTTGTTAATATGGTGTATCACATTGATTGATTTGCATATATTGAAGAATCCTTGCATTCCTGGAATAAACCCCACTTGATCATGGTGTATGATCCTTTTAATGTGCTGTTGGATTCTGTTTGCTAGTATTTTGTTGAGGATTTTTGCATCTATGTTCATCAGTGATATTGGCCTGTAGTTTTCTTTCCTTGTCTGGCTTTGGTATCAAGGTGATGGTGGCCTCGTAGAATGAATTTGGGAGTGCTCCTCCCTCTGCTATATTTTGGAAGAGTTTGAGAAGGATGGGTGTTAGCGCTTCTCTAAATGTTTGATAGAATTCGCCTGTGAAGCCATCTGGTCCTGGGCTTTTGTTTGTTGGAAGATTTTTTATCACAGTTTCTATTTCAGTGCTTGTGATTGGTCTGTTCATATTTTCTATTTCTTCCTGATTCAGTCTTGGCAGGTTGTGTATTTCTAAGAATTTGTCCAATTCTTCCAGGTTGTCCATTTTATTGGCATAGAGTTGCTTGTAGTAATCTCTCATGATCGTTTGTATTTGTGCAGTGTCAGTTGTTCCTTCTCCTTTTTCATTTCTTATTGTTTTGAGTCTTCTCTCTTTTTTTCTTGATGAGTCTGGCTAATGGTTTATCAATTTTGTTTATCTTCTCAAAGAACCAGCTTTTTGTTTTATTGATCTTTGCTATCGTTTCCTTCATTTCTTTTTCATTTATTTCTGATCTGATTTTTATGATTTCTTTCCTTCTGCTAACTTTGGGGTTTTTTTGTTCTTCTTTCTCTAATTGCTTTAGGTGCAAGGTCAGGTTGTTTATTCGAGATGTTTCCTGTTTCTTAAGGTGGGATTGTATTGCTATAAACTTCCCTCTTAAAACTGCTTTTGCTGCATCCCATAGGTTTTGGGTCGTCGTGTCTCCATTGTCATTTGTTTCTAGGTAGTTTTTGATTTCCTCTTTGATTTCTTCAGTGATCACTTCATTGTTAAGTAGTGTATTGTTTAGCCTCCATGTGTTTGTATTTTTTACAGATCTTTTTCTGTAATTGATATCTAGTCTCATAGCATTGTGGTCGGAAAAGATACTTGATACAATTTCAATTTTCTTAAATTTACCAAGGCTTGATTTGTGACCCAAGATATTATCTATCCAGGAGAATGTTCCATGAACACTTTAGAAAAATGTGTATTCTGTTGTTTTTGGATGGAATGTCCTATAAATATCAATTAAGTCCAGCTTATTTAATGTATCATTTAAAGCTTGTGTTTCCTTATTTATTTTCATTTTGGATGATCTGTCCATTGGTGAAAGTGGGGTGTTAAAGTCCCCTACTATGAATGTGTTACTGTTGATTTCCCCTTTTATGGCTGTTAGTAGTTGCCTTATGTATTGAGGTGCTCCTATGTTGGGTGCATAAATATTTACAATTGTTATATCTTCTTCTTGGATCGATCCCTTGATCGTTATGTAGTGTCCTTCTTTGTCTCTTCTAATAGTCTTTATTTTAAAGTCTGTTTTGTCTGATATGAGAATTGCTACTCCAGCTTTCTTTTGGTTTCCATTTGCATGGAATATCTTTTTCCATCCCCTTACTTTCAGTCTGTATGTGTCTCTAGGTCTGAAGTGGGTCTCTTGTAGACAGCATATATATGGGCCTTGTTTTTGTATCCATTCTGCCAATCTGTGCCTTTGGGTGGGAGCATTTAGTCCATTTATATTTAAGGTAATTATTGATATGTATGTTCCTATTCCCATTTTTTAAATTGTTTTAGGTTCGTTATTGTAGGTATTTTCCTTCTTTTGTGTTTCTTGCCTAGAGAAGTTCCTTTAGCATTTGTTGTAAAGCTGGTTTGGTGGTGCTGAACTCTCTCAGCTTTTGCTTGTCTGTAAAGATTTTAATTTCTCCATCAAATCTGAATGAGATCCTTGCTGGGTAGCGTAATCTTGGTTGCAGGTTTTTCTCCTTCATCACTTTAAGTATGTCCTGCCAGTCCCTTCTGGCTTGCAGAGTTTCTGCTGAAAGATCAGCTGTTAACCTTATGGGGATTCCCTTGTGTGTTGTTTTTCCCTTGTTGCTCTTAATATATTTTCTTTGTATTTAATTTTTGACAGTTTGATTAATATGTGTCTTGGCATATTTCTCCTTGGATTTATTCTATATGGGAGTCTCTGTGCCTCCTGGACTTGATTAACTATTTCCTTTCCCATATTAGGGAAGTTTTCAACTATAATCTCCTCAAATATTTTCTCAGTCCCTTTCTTTTTCTCTTCTTCTGGAACCCCTATAATTCGAATGTTGGTGCGTTTAATGTTGTCCCAGAGGTCTCTGAGACTGTCCTCAGTTCTTTTCATTCTTTTTTCTTTATTCTGCTCTGCAGTAGTTATTTCCACTATTTTATCTTCCAAGTCACTTATCCGTTCTTCTGCCTCAGTTATTCTGCTATTGATCCCATCTAGAGTATTTTTAATTTCATGTATTGTGCTGTTCATCATTGCTTGTTTCACCTTTAGTTCTTCTAGGTCCTTGTTAAATGTTTCTTGCATTTTGTCTATTCTATTTCCAAGATTTTGGATCATCTTTACTATCATTATTCTGAATTCTTTTTTAGGTAGACTCCCTATTTCCTCTTCATTTGTTAGGTCTGGTGGGTTTTTATCTTGCTCCTTCACCTGCTGTGTGCTTTTCTGTCTTCTCATTTTGCTTATCTTACTGTGTTTGGGGTCTCCTTTTTGCAGGCGGCAAAAAGTTCGTAGTTCCCATTGTTTTTGGTGTCTGTCCCCAGTGGCTAAGGTTGGTTCAGTGGGTTGTGTAGGCTTCCTGGTGGAGGGGACTAGTGCCTGTGTTCTGGTGGATGAGGCTGGATCTTGTCTTTCTGGTGGGCAGGTCCATGTCTGGTGGTGTGTTTTGGGGTGTCTGTGGACTTATTATGATTTTAGGCAGCCTCTCTGCTAATCAGTGGGGTTGTGTTCCTGTCTTGCTAGTTGTTTGGCATAGGGTGTCCTGCACTGTAGCTTGCTGGTCGTTGAGTGAAGCTGGGTGCTGGTGTTGAGATGGAGATCGCTGGGAGATTTTGCTGTTTGGTATTACATGGAGCTGGGAAGTCTCTTGTGGACCAGTGTTCTGAAGGTGGCTCTCCAACCTCAGAGGCAGAGCACTGACTCCTGGGTGCAGCACCAAGAGCCTTTCATCCACATGGCTCAGAATAAAAGGAAGAAAAAGTAGAAAGAAAGAATTAGTAGAAGTAGAAAGAAAGAAAAAAGAAAGAGGTAGGGAGGGAGAGAAGGAGGGCAGGAAGGACAAAAAGAAAGAAAGAAAATAAAGTAAAGTAAAATAAAGTGTAAAATATAATAAAGTTATTAAAATAAAAAATAAGTATTAAGAAAAAACAAGCAAATAAACAAAAAAACGGATGGATAGAACCCTGGGACAAATGGTGGAAGCAAAGCTATACAGAGAAAATCTCACACAGAAGCATACACATACACACTCACAATAAGAGGAAAAGGGGAAAAAAATCATAAATCTTGCTGTTAAAGTCCACCTGCTCAATTTGGGATGATTCGTTGTCTAAAGGAGGGAAGGGAGGAAAGAAAGAAAGAAGGAAGATAGAGTAAAATAAAGATAAAATAAAATAAAGTTATTAAAATAAAAAATAATTATGAAGAAAAAAAAACGGATGGATAGAACCCTAGGACAAATGGTGGAAGCAAAGCTGTACAGACAAAATCTCACACAGAAGCATACACATACACACTTACAAAAAGAGGAAAAGGGGAAATAATCATAAATCTTGCTCTCCAAGTCCACCTCCTCAATTTGGGATGATTCGTTGTCTGTTCATGTCTTCCACAGATGCAGGGTATATCAAGTTGATTGTGGAGCTTTAATCTGCTGCTTCTGAGGCTGCTGGGAGAGATTTCCCTTTCTCTGCTTTGTTTTCACAGCTCCCGGGTCTCAGCTTTGGATTTGGCCCCGCCTCTGCGTGTACGTCACCAGAGGGCGTCTGTTCTTCGCTCAGACAGGACGGAGTTAAAGGAGCAGCCGCTTAGGGGACTCTGGCTCACTCAGGCCGGTGGGAGGGAGGGATACGGAGGCGGGGCGGGCCTGCGGCGGCAGAGGCCGGTGTGACGTTGCACCAGCCCGAGGCGCGCCATGCGTTCTCCCGGGGAAGCCGTCCGTGGTTCCCCAGACCTCGGCAGTGGCGGGCTGCACAGGCTCCCCGGAAGGGGGCGTGGACAGTGACCTGCGCTCGCACACAGGCCTCTTGGCGGCGGCAGCAGCAGCCCCAGCGTCCTACGCCCGTCTCTGGGGTCCGCGCTTTTAGCGGCGTCTCGCGCCCGTCTCTGGAGCTCCTTTAAGCAGCGCTCTTAATCCCCTCTCCTCGCGCACCAGGAAACAAAGAGGGAAGAAAAAGTTTCTTGCCTCTTCGGCAGTTCCAGACTTTTCCCCGGACTCCCTCCCGGCTAGCCGTGGCGCACTAGCCCCTTCAGGCTGTGTTCACGCCTGCCAACCCCAGTCCTCTCCCTGTATTCCGACCGAATTCGAGCCTCAGCTCCCAGCCCCGCCCGCCCCGGCGTCCGAGCAGACAAGCCTCTCGGGCTGGTGAGTGCTGGTCGGCACCGATCCTCTGTGCGGGAATCTCTGCGCTTTGTCCTACCCAGGTACGTGGGGAGTTTCTTGCCTTTTGGGAGGTCTGAGGTCTTCTGCCAGCGTTCAGTAGGTGTTCTGTAGGAGTTGTTCCATGTGTAGCTGTATTTCTGGTGTATCTGTGGGGAGGAAGGTGATCTCCTTGTCTTACTCTTCCGCCATCTTCCCTGGAAGTCCCTCTAATTTTTTTTTTTAATCTGGGTTTTTGGCAACACTTCTGAGTCATGTGATATGCTTGAGGCTACCAGGTGAGAGTGCCTTTTGGCCGGTATTTGATTTTAAGAAGCAGAGCTTCCTGGTTCCTGGCTGTTTTAGAACATTCATCCCTGTAGCCCCCTCAGTGGTTTGTAGTCACTTGTCTATGTTGACGTGATGTATATTGTTTCCGATATTATCATAGGAATTCAACAAGAGTTTAACTAGCACACCCTTTACATCTTCTCATATATTCAGGAAGGGGAGGGGTGGAGACCCTGCCCTGGGGACTCAGGCCAGGAAGGAGATGCCTCAGCAGGCTCTCAGTCACCAGCACATCCGGTCAGCCCAGACGGAGTCACTTCTCTTCCCTACCCTTGTCTGGGTGGCTCCCAGCAACCTAGTTTCAGCTTTTATCTTTCCCTTGCCTGCTCCTTGTGTGCTGTCCTGGACCTTGGGGCTCAGAAGATTGTTCACCCATAAGCCTCTTCTTCCTCTAGCTTTCTAGTTTCCATCGCCAAGCCTATCCTGATTTTTTTCCCCCTTTTAAATAGACTTTAATTTTTAGAGCAGTTTTGGGTTCACAGCAAAATGAGCAGAAGGTACAGAGATTTCCCATATACTACCCCCCGCCCCGCCCCACCTCACTCGCTGTCAACACCCCCTACCAGAGTACTTTGGTTACAGTTGAGGACCTACATTAATTCATCATTACCACTCAGAGTCCATAGTTCACCTTAGGGTGGACTCCTGGTGTTATACATTCTGTGACTTTGGACAGATGTACAACGGCAATGTATCTGAAACCACACAACTCAGATTGAGACTTGAACCCAGTGCTGGGACTCAAACCCAGCCAAGACCTAGATTAGGGTTTGAACCCATGTGCCAGGACTTGAACCTGGCCAGAACCCAGATTGGGACTTGAACCCATGTCTTTTTTTTTTTTTTTTTTTTTTTTTTTGAGGTGCGCAGGCCTCTCACTGTTGTGGCCTCTCCCGTTGCAGAGCACAGGCTCTGGATGCGCAGGCTCAGCGGCCATGGCTCATGGGCCCAGCCGCTCTGCAGCATGTGGGGTCTTCCCGGACGGGGGCACGAACCTGTGTCCCCTGCATCGGCAGGTGGACTTTCAACCACTGCACCACCAGGGAAGCCCTGAACCCATGTCTTTTAATTGAGATCACATACCTGGTCTCAGGACTTAATGAAGCTCAGGTTCTTGATGTCTTGTGGCCCAAAGAATTCAGTGAGAGACAAAGTGATAGGTAAGAAGTTGATTTATTTAGAGAGAAACACACTCAATAGACAGATACACGCTCCATAGACAGAATGTGGTCCATCTCAACAGACGAGAACTGCCTTGGGAGAAACACACTCCACAGACAAGAGTGTGGGCTATCTCAGAAGGCAAGAGGCCCCGAAATCTGGTGTGGTTAGTTTTTATGGGCTGGGTAAATGAGTGGGAGGGTTATTTCAACAATTTTGGGGAAGGGGTGGAGATTTCCAGGAATTGGGCCACCACCCACTTTTTGATCTTTGATGGTTAGCTTCAGAACTGTCATGGCACCTGTGGGTGTGTCATTTAGCTAATGTATTACAATGAGCATTTGATGAGGCTCAAGGTCCACTGGAAGTCAAATCTTCCACCATCTTGAACCTAGTTGTGTCTAACCAGTTTTTGTCATGTCCTATGACTATGTCATTCTTTTAAAGGTGGTGCCCTGCCCCCTTCCCTCCTGTTTCATATCCACTATTATGGTATCATACAGAGTAGTTTCAGTGCCCTAAAAATCCTCTGTATCCTGCCTGTTCATCCCTCCTTCCCTCCTAATTCCTGGCAACCACTGATCCTTTTACTGTCTCCACAGTTTTGCCTTTTCTAGAAGGTCATATATTCGTAATCATAGAGTATGTAGCCTTTTCAGATTCGCTTCTTTCACTTTATATGCATTTAAGTTTCTTCCATGTCTTTTCATAGCTTGATAGTTCATTTCTTTTTAGTGCTGTAAAAATCCTTCATTGTCTGGATGTACTGCAGCTTTATTTATCCATATAGACATCTTGGATGCTTCCAAGTTTTGGCAATTACGAATAAAGCTGCTATAAATATACTTGTGTAGTTTTTTGTGTGGACATAAATGTTCAACTCCTTTGTATAGATACCAAGGAGTGTGATTGCTGGATTGTATGGGAAGAGTCTGTTTAGCCAAACTGTCTTCCAAAGTGGCTGAAACATTTTGCATTCCTACCAGGAAGGAATGAGCGTTCTTGTGCTCCACATTCCTGTCAGCATTTGCTGTTATCAGAGTTCTGGATACTGGCCATTCTAATAGGTGTGTAGTGGTATCTCATTATTATTTTAATTTGCATTTCCCTAATGACACGTGCTGTGAAGCATCTTTTCATATGCTTATTTGCCATCTGTATATCTTCTTTGGCAAGGTGTTTGTTCAGGTCTTTTGCCCATTTTTAAAATCACATCATTTATTTTTTCTGGTTGAGTTTTAGAATTCTTTGTATATTTTAGATAACAGTCCTTTATCAGCTATGTTTTTTGCAAATATTTTCTCCCAGTCTGTGGCTTGTCTTCTCATTCTCTTGACAGTGCTTCTTGCAAAGCAGAAGTTTTTAATTTTAATGAAGTCCAGCTTATCAATTTTTTCTTTCATGGATCATGCCTTTGGTGTGTATCAAAAAATCATCACCATACACAAGGTAATCTAGATTTCCTTCTGTGTTATCTTCTAGGAGTTTTATAGTTTTGTGTTACATTTAGGTCTATGATCCATTTTGAGTTAATTTTGTGAAGGGTGTCAAGTTTCTATCTAGATTAATTGTTTTTTGCATGAGGAAGCCCTGTTGTTCCACCACCATTTGTTGAAAAGACGATCTTTTCTCCATTGTATTGCCTTTATTCTTTTGTCAAGGATCAGTTGACTCTATTTATGTGGGTCCATTTCCGGGCTCTCTCGTCTGTTCCGTTGATCTATGTGTCTATTCTTTTGATGATACCACACTGTCTTGAGTACTAGAGCTTTATAATAAGTCTTGAAGTTGGATAACACCAGTCCTCCAACTTTCTTCTTTTCTTTCAATATTGTGTTGGGTATTCTGGGGCTTTTCCCTCTCCATATAAACTTTACAACCAGTTTGTTGATATACAAAAAATAACTTGTTGGGATTCTGACTGGATCTAAAGATCTGTGGAATCTATTGATCAAGTAAGGAAGAACTGACATTTTGACAGGATTGATCCTGTTTATTTTTTAAGTTTGGTTACATTCAGCCAGGCATGATCTCATTTACAACTCATAATAATCCCATGAGACAAGCAAAGGGCAGAAACTAAGGTTCAGAGAAGCTGGGTAATTAGTTCAAGGTCACCAGGTGGGAAATGGTAGAGACAGGATTTGAATGCAGATCTGCCAGGCTCAGAGCCCTTGCTCTGAGCCAGTTTCCCTAGCAGTATCATGGAGTGCTTCAGGGCACAAGCCCTGGTGTCAAACCTTGGCTCTGGCACGTGCTGGATGTGACCTGGCTTGTAGCATAACTTCTCTTGCTTCAGTTTCCTCATTTATAAAATAGGGGTGATAATAATAATAGCACCTGCTTTGTAGAGTTGTTTTGGGGATTAATGAAGTTTGTCACATGTAGTGATGTGAACATGCCTGGACCATAGCAAAAACGTTATGAGTTTTTTTTACTGCTAGTATGGCCACCCCCTGTTGGTCATAATACTGTTTGGAGCCCAGGCTTCGGTGGAAGAATGTCTGCTCCTTGGTACAAAGAGATCTTTGTACCTAGGAGGGATGAATGCATGTGACAGACCAATACCTTTCATTCCATAGTATGATAAAACCCTTAAAATGCAGATATGTCTACAAAAGACAAACCTGGCCTTAAAATTTTTCTAAGGTATATGCAACTCACATGGAAAATATTTTCCTCAGTACAAAAAAAGTTGTGTACCAGAACCTGTCACCTGAGACAGAACAGAAAGGAGGAAAAAGCATTAAAAGTTGGGAACCTGAGACACTGAAGACGATCTTCATGACTAAATATGTAAGAGAAGCATCATTAACAAAACTGAATCTGGTGCTCTTTCTAGATCTAGACAGATGTCTCTCAACTTTTTAAATTGTCACCGCTTTAAGGAGAAAAATGAATTAAATTTAAATGAATGAATTATACTAAAATTAAAAGGAATTTAATTTCTCCCTAATGAGAAAAATCAAAAACTGAATACTAAGAAATAGTATTTTGTCACAAATATTATTGTCATAAATAGTATTATAAACCATTATAATGCATAGTCTAGACTATACTTGCCTCATCTGCCACATGAATTACTGTGATAAGCTCATCACTGGGCTTGATACATTTAAAGCTTTTAAATTGATCTACAGACCAAAGGACTTTGGATGGACGTTTATTTTTGGTTTCAGACTGGTGGGATAGGATGAATTTGGGGATCTTCCTTGACATTTCCTTGCCACTTTGTTCCTGGCTTGACCTTGTACTGGATTAAGTATGATAGCCATGAGTGTGTCACAAAGTTGTGCCTAAATTCCATAGCATCTTATTTTAGGCCTCTGCCGAGGGGCTGCTTGATGCCTGATTCCTCTAGCCTCTTAGGACCCATCCATAATAGCTGAGCCTGTCACTTTGCTTTCTTCCACATCTAATGATGTACCATCATTCTCTCCTTGATTCCTTTTTTAAATTTAATTTTTAATTTTATATTAGAGTATAGTTGATTTACAATGTTGTGTTAATTTCAGGTATACAGCAAAGTGATTCAGTTATACATATACATATATCTATTCTTTTTCAGATTCCTTTCCCATACATATTATTACAGAGTATTGAGCAGAGTTCCATGTGCTATACTGTAGGTCCTTGTTGATGATCTATTTTATATATAATAGTGTGTATATGTTAATCCCAAACTCCAATTTATCCGTCCCTCCACCTTTCCCCTTTGGTAACCATAAGTTTGTTTTCCAAGTCCCCTTGATTCCTTTTTAGTGCTTTTGTATCCGTTCAGAAAGCCTTCTGTAACTTTGTAGCCAACACAGACACCTCTCTTCCATTAACAACCAGCTCAAGAATTATTTCTTGTGTTACGCAGCCCCACATTCACCTTTATTCTCAACAGTTCAATTGCCCTTAGTCTGTGCTGCACAACCTCACCCTCGGCAAGGCGCGTACGCACGCGCGTGAGTGTGTGTGTATGTTTTCTTTGTAGTTCACGTGGGTGCTTGTTGTTTTACAACTAGATTGTAAATTCTTTTTTGGAAGGGACAGCTCTTTCTCTCTTCAGTAGCAATTCTAAGATCTGTCCTGAGTCCACAGAAGGTGGTCAGGAAACACTTCTAGTCTTGAAAACTCTGGTATCCATTATAAATCACTCATGTGGGGAGCACCAAGGAAATCTCACATTCATCTGCTGTTGCCATATTTTAGCTGCATATTGCAGGAGGGAGACTGGATTAGCTCCTAGAACTTAGACTCCGTGGACCAGAAGAGGAATCTCAAAAACATCCTTTTGGCCATAGAAGAGAGTTGCTGACTTTTTAATTTTGCCAGTTGTGGCCAAACTAGCAACTGTCTCATATAGTTATATTATTTCCTAGAAAAGGACGTTGACACATCAAAAGAATAGAAATGACATAGTCTTACAATTATACAGTCCTTTAAATTGAATAAATTAAACTTTATGAAAAACTTACTGTATTTTCCTTATTGTTTCTAATTTTTCCACCCATGAGGGAAAGCTGGCATGCACTAGCAGTTTTCCAAGGGTGAACTGATCAGATCCATCCTTCTCTTTGGTCCATTCTAATATCTCTTCCTTATTTATCCTGGAAGTGGCCCAGTGGCCCCAAATAATATTTAAAAATCCATTACCATGGCAAATAAAATGATTTTAAAATTAAAAGCAAGTGTCCTATTTCCCTATCCCTATTATTATATATAGTTGAGAGTCAAGTAGAGAATGTCTTCTAGCGCCAGTCTCATACTGACGTCTGCATCACCTTTGCCACAATTCCATCCATAGCTTATTGTGGCCTTTCTTTGTTTTACCTGAAGACTTTTGTAAGACAATGATATAATGAATATCAATATTTGTAGCAGTCGGCATTTGGTTCAAAAATTTAATTTATGAAAACAGTACACCCAGTTTCATTCAGAAGATTTAGATGGGAGGCAGCTATTTGTCTGTGTTTCTATATCATTACTATTGGGATTCTAGAAGAGCCGGGGTCCTGGAGAACATGGCCAGAATCTGGAATAAGCACTTGCCCAAATGACGGCACGTCAGCTCTGATGTCCTCAAAGGAAAGAGGATGTTTACAAAGTCACCACAGGGATTTTGTGTATTGATTTTGGTCAGCAAGACACACAAAGCAGGAGTTGGAACGTACGGTCGGCTGTCTTCCCAGTTTGCTTTGCGGGGCCAGCTGTGGTCTCTGGGATTTAAATTGCACTTGATTTGTGAAATGCATGACACTCTTTATATACTGCTCTGTGTGTGTGAAGTTTCTGTCTTCTGCATGTGAGAAATTTCAGGGGCAAGATATTTATTTCAACTCTAGTTGGATTGTGTGTGATCAAGCCATTGGAGATAAAATTCGCTTTGCACGGGGCTATTTTAAAGTTCTGTGTACTTTCTCGGGCACCCCCCAGCTCAGAGACCTCTCTGCCCTGAGGAGTTTTACTGAATAAATGAATTAACCCTCAGCTAACTGGACATTTCAGTTAAAGAGAACATTCTGATTTCTAAGTCATGCCTGTCACCTTCAGTACTACAGTGAATTATAGAAATATTTGAGCATAGTGTATGTAACCTTTCAATGAATTCTACAGGTATTACTCCCCTGCTTCTGAAGACTTTAACGGGAACATTTGAATAGCAAAACAGCAAAATGTTTAGTGGTTTTCTTGCTGACCTTCTGCAAGATTTGTTTAATTATGCCTTTTTGCTTGTTTCAAATGAAGACAACATTACTGAATGCTTGAACTCTGTTCTGTCTTGCTGTTATAAGTCTATTATTGAACAGGCAGCATGGTGTTGTTTGAGAGGCAGACAAAATAGCCAGTACCGGATAGAAAGTTATGGCAGATCTGGGACAGACTTACTAAGGGGGTATGCTGTCTTGATGTGCACCCACATCATGGGTCGCATCTATGAGAGGTAAGGGAGGAGGTGAAGGTGGAACCCCGTGAATGGCACATGGGGAGAGATCATCACTTTTATTCCAGGTTGTGGGAATGGTCAACTGGAAGTATTTAGAGGTCCATGATTCAGAAGCTTCTTTAAGCATTTTGAGGAAGAATACAAGGGTTGCGATAGAAATGTGTTCCAGTTCAGATCCCTTGCTGCCTCTGATTATCTATGATTAATTTCCCTGTGACTCAGTTTCCTCACCTGTAAAAATGGAATAATAGTACCAGTATTGCCTGGGCTGGTGGAAAGGCTTTGCTGCCGTGCAGGGGTACAGCCTGACAGGGGCGCTGCCATCATAAGCACATGGCCTTCAAGCTCGGGTGGTTGCCCCATCCCAGTTAGCAGGAAGGGGAGGGGCATGGAAGTGAGACTCGGAAGTGGCTCATCCATCTTGCACGCAGACTCCATTGGCTAGAACTCATCCCTGCGAGGGGGGCTGCAAACTGGGGATCAACTGTGTGCTCAGGGAGAGGAAGAAGGAAATGACGTGGATTTTGGTAAAGAGTGAGCGGTCTTTAGTACCAAGTATACTAGTGCTTAAGAGAGTGTCTATTACTATGACTTCTTGGTGTAAAGTACTCTATATGCTCAGAAAAATATTCGTTCATGTGTTCACTTGTTTGTTGATGCCACACATATTTGTTAAGACCTGCTATGTGCCATTCACCATACTAGGTTCTGGTAGCTAACATGGAGATGACTTTGATTTGTTTTTTTTTTTTTGGTTTTTTTTGGTAGCGAAAGAGAAAAATTCCAAAATTTCAGAACGTATATGTGTTACGTTGCCTCATAACCTATAATTGAAAGCAGAAGTCATGCAAAACCCTCATTTCTTTTGCATCGGTATTATGCATCTTCCAGATCTCCTTTCTGACTTGGCACAGTTCTGACTGAGCACATAGTAAACATTCAGATATATCTGTTGATTAACAGTGTATTTATTTGATCAAGGAACAAATGTGCCTGAAACCCATTAATAAATATGAGTCACTCTCTCCAATGTGTTCCCTAAAAGGCTTTGGATTCCAAGAGAATATGTTGGGTTTTTTTTTATTAGGGATTTTGGCTAAATTCATTGACCACTTCATTTAGTGCTGTGTAGACAGGACCTTTTGTTCTTGGGGTAATAGATCTTATGGGACCAATTACGTTTTATCCAGGAAAGCAAATTTCCCTCCTCTGAATGAGATCTGATTTTCATTAGATAGGTTTGCTACAAGATTATTTCCTGAAAGGAATGTCCAGAAGCTTCTGACTCAATTCAAATTTAGCTTCTTCTCCTCCACCTGCATCCCTGTGGTGCCTGGGTCGGAAAGCAGGCTGGAATTCCATCTGGGAAGGTACCATTAAGGTAGTTTGGGCCAAAAGCTTAGCTCTCTATGGAAAATGAATGAAAGGATGCTGGAGCGTGACTTTCCTCAGAAAAATAAATTAGGAATTAATATTGCATTTCAGCTAGATTTGGCCAATAGTTATTTTTTGCACCATGGTTTGTCAAATAACATAATCCTTGGGTGAATCACAGAAATAAAAGGAAGGAAGAAAGAAGTAGACCAGCTCAAGGGGGGAAATTGCGTGGGAAAATATGCTGAACCACCTAAAGCATATTTTAATTAGCCACAGTGGAGCAAGCACTAAATTAACTGTGCTTTGGACTCAAGACACCTTGAAGCAGCTAGAGGGATTTGGGGGGATGAATAGCTTTAATTTTGTCCAAAGAAAACCATTATATAACATGTGTTGGTGGTTAACAGATCTTCAACATATCTAAAAGGCCAAAAACATTGTATATTTAAGGAGTATAGCTTCGAATTCAGTGGTAGAAAGGAAAACTTATTCGAAATGGGTCTTCCAGACTTACTTATGAGAACTTGTAGAACTATTTCAAGACAAAAATTCCATCAACCTTCATAACACCTGTAGGAAACACAACTATCTAAGAACATTTTGAGTAGCCCCGTCAGCCTAGGTAGTATGCCAGCAGAAGAGTATGCTTGTGATAATTGTGCAGGCAAAATTGTTGAGCTCGGATGGCTCTCAATTCTCTATTATGCACTTTCTTTTTATTTATTTATTTATTTATTTATTTATTTATTTATTTATTTATTTTTTATTAGTTTCTGCTTTATAACAAAGTGAATCAGTCATACATACACATCTGTTCCCACATCCCTTCCCTATTGCGTCTCCCTCCCTCCCACCCTCCCTATCCCACCCCTCCAGGCGGTCACAAAGCACCGAGCTGATCTCCCTGTGCTCTGCGGCTGCTTCCCACTATCTATCCACCTTACGTTTGGTAGTGTATATATGTCCATGCCTCTCTCTCACTTTGTCACAGCTTACCCTTCACCCTCCCCATATCCTCAAGTCCATTCTCAAGTAGGTCTGTGTCTTTATTCCCGTTTTACCCCTAGGTTCTTTATGACATTTTTTTTTTAATTCCATATATATGTGTTAGCATACGGTATTTGTCTTTCTCTTTCTGACTTACTTCACTCTGTATGACAGACTCTAGGTCTATCCACCTCATTACAAATAGCTCAGTTTCGTTCCTTTTTATGGCTGAGTAATATTCCATTGTATATATGTGCCACATCTTCTTTATCCATTCATCCGATGATGGACACTTAGGTTGTTTCCAGCTCCGGGCTATTGTGAATAGAGCTGCAATGAACATTTTGGTACAAGTCTCTTTTTGAATTATGGTCTTCTCAGGGTATATGCCTAGTAGTGGGATTGCTGGGTCATATGGTAGTTCTATTTTTAGTTTTTTAAGGAACCTCCATACTGTTCTCCATAGTGGCTGTACCAATTCACATTCCCACCAGCAGTGCAAGAGTGTTCCCTTTTCTCCACACCCTCTCCAGCATTTATTGTTTGTAGATTTCTTGATGATGGCCATTCTGACTGGTGTGAGGTGATATCTCATTGTAGTTTTGATTTGCATTTCTCTAATGATTAATGATGTTGAGCATTCTTTCATGTGTTTGTTGGCAGTCTGTATATCTTCTTTGGAGAAATGCCTATTTAAGTCTTCTGCCCATTTTTGGATTGGGTTGTTTGTTTTTTTGCTATTGAGCTGCATGAGCTGTTTATAAATTTTGGAGATTAATCCTTTGTCAGTTGCTTCATTTGCAAATATTTTCTCCCATTCTGAGGGTTGTCTTTTGGTCTTGTTTATGGTTTCCTTTGCTGTGCAAAAGCTTTGAAGTTTCATTAGGTCCCATTTGTTTATCTTTGTTTTTAGTTCCATTTCTCTAGGAGGTGGGTCCAAAAGGATCTTGCTGTGATTTATGTCATAGAGTGTTCTACCTATGTTTTCCTCTAAGAGTTTGATAGTTTCTGGCCTTACATTTAGGTCTTTAATCCATTTTGAGCTTATTTTTGTGTATGGTGTTAGGGAATGATCTAATCTCATACTTTTACATGTCCCTGTCCAGTTTTCCCAGCACCACTTATTGAAGAGGCTGTCCTTTCTCCACTGTACATTCCTGCCTCCTTTATCAAAGATAAGTTGGCCATATGTGCGTGGGTTTATCTCTGGGCTTTCTATCCTGATCCACTGATCTATCTTTCTGTTTTTATGCCAGTACCACACTGTCTTAATTACTGTAGCTTTGTAGTATAGTCTGAAGTCAGGGAGCCTGATTCCTCCAGCTCCATTTTTCGTTCTTAAGATTGCTTTGGCTATTCGGGGTCTTTTGTTTTTCCAAACAAATTTTGAAATTTTTTGTTCTAGTTCTGTGAAAAATGCCAGTGGTAGTTTGATAGGGATTGCATTGAATCTGTAGATTGCTTTGGGTAGTAGAGTCATTTTCACAATATTGATTCTTCCAATCCAGGAGCATGGTATATCTCTCCATCTATTTGTATCCTCTTTAATTTCTTTCATCAGTGTCTTATAATTTTCTGCATACAGGTCTTTTGTCTCCTTAGGTAGGTTTATTCCTAGATATTTTATTCTTTTTGTTGCAATGGTAAATGGGAGTGTTTTCTTGATTTCATTTTCAGATTTTTCATCATTAGTGTACAGGAATGCCAGAGATTTCTGTGCATTAATTTTGTATCCTGCTACTTTACCAAATTCATTGATTAGCTCTAGTAGTTTTCTGGTAGCATCTTTAGGATTCTCTATGTATAGTATCATGTCATCTGCAAACAGTGACAGCTTTACTTCTTCTTTTCCAATTTGGATTCCTTTTATTTCCTTTTCTTCTCTGATTGCTGTGGCTAAAACTTCCAAAACTAGGTTGAATAAGAGTGGTGAGAGTGGGCAGCCTTGTCTTGTTCCTGATCTTAGTGGAAATGGTTTCAGTTTTTCACCATTGAGGACAATGTTGGCTGTGGGTTTGTCATATATGGCCTTTATTATGTTGAGGAAAGTTCCCTCTATGCCTACTTTCTGCAGGGTTTTTATCATAAATGGGTGTTGAATTTTGTCGAAAGCTTTCTCTGCATCTATTGAGATGATCATATGGTTTTTCTCCTTCAACTTGTTAATATGGTGTATCACATTGATTGATTTGCGTATATTGAAGAATCCTTGCATTCCTGGAATAAACCCCACTTGATCATGGTGTATGATCCTTTTAATGTGCTGTTGGATTCTGTTTGCTAGTATTTTGTTGAGGATTTTTGCATCTATGTTCATCAGTGATATTGGCCTGTAGTTTTCTTTCTTTGTGACATCCTTGCCTGGTTTTGGTATCAAGGTGATGGTGGCCTCATGGAATGAGTTTGGGAGTGTTCTGTCCTCTGATATTGTTTGGAAGAGTTTGAGAAGGATGGGTGTTAGCTCTTCTCTAAATGTTTGATAGAATTCGCCTGTGAAGCCATCTGGTCCTGGGCTTTTGTTTGATGGAAGATTTTTAATCACAGTTTCAATTTCAGTGCTTGTGATTGGTCTATTCATATTTTCTATTTCTTCCTGTGTCAGTCTTGGTAGGTTGTGCATTTCTAAGAATTTGTCCATTTCTTCCAGGTTGTCCATTTTATTGGCATAGAGTTGCTTGTAGTAATCTCTCATGATCTTTTGTATTTCTGCAGTGTCAGTTGTTACTTCTCCTTTTTCATTTCTAATTCTGTTGATTTGAGTCTTCTCCCTTCTTTTCTTGATGAGTCTGGCTAATGGTTTGTCAATTTTGTTTATATTCTCAAAGAACCAGCTTTTAGTTTGGTTGATCTTTGCTATTGTTTCCTTCATTTCTTTTTCATTTATTTCTGATCTGATCTTTATGATTTCTTTCCTTCTGCTAACTTTGGGGGTTTTTTGTTCTTCTTTCTCTAATTGCTTTAGGTGCAGGGTAAGGTTGTTTACTCGAAATGTTTCCTGTTTCTTAAGGTGGGATTGTATTGCTATAAACTTCCCCCTTAGAACTGCTTTTGCTGCGTCCCATAGGTTTTGGGTCGTCGTGTCTCCATTGTCATTTGTTTCTAGGTATTTTTTAATTTCCTCTTTGATTTCTTCAGTGATCACTTCGTTATTGAGTAGTGTATTGTTTAGCCTCCATGTGTTTGTATTTTTTACAGATCTTTTCCTGTAATTGATGTCTAGTCTCATAGCATTGTGGTCGGAAAAGATACTTGATACGATTTCAATTTTCTTAAATTTACCAAGGCTTGATTTGTGACCCAAGATATGATCTATCCTGGAGAATGTTCCATGAGCACTTTAGAAAAATGTGTATTCTGTTGTTTTTGGATGGAATGTCCTATAAATATCAACTAAGTCCATCTTGTTTAATGTATCATTTAAAGCTTGTGTTTCCTTATTTATTTTCATTTTGGATGATCTGTCCATTGGTGAAAGTGGGGTGTTAAAGTCCCCTACTATGATTGTGTTACTGTCGATTTCCCCTTTTATGGCTGTTAGTATTTGCCTTATGTATTGAGGTGCTCCTATGTTGGGTGCATAAATATTTACAATTGTTATATCTTCTTCTTGGATCGATCCCTTTATCGTTATGTAGTGTCCTTCTTGGTCTCTTCTAATAGTCTTTATTTTAAAGTCTATTTTGTCTGATATAAGAATTGCTACTCCAGCTTTCTTTTGATTTCCATTTGCATGGAATATCTTTTTCCATCCCCTTACTTTCAATCTGTATGTGTCTCTAGGTCTGAAGTGGGTCTCTTGTAGACAGCATATATATGGGTCTTGTTTTTGTATCCATTCAGCCACTCTGTGTCTTTTGGTGGGAGCATTTAGTCCATTTACATTTAAGGTAATTATTGATATGTATGTTTCTATTCCCATTTCCTTAATTGCTTTGGGTTCGTTATTGTAGGTATATTCCTTCTGTTGTGTTTCTAGAGAAGTTCCTTTAGCATTTGTTGTAAAGCTGGTTTGGTGGTGCTGAACTCTCTCAGCTTTTGCTTGTCTGTAAACGTTTTAATTTCTCCATCAAATCTGAATGAGATCCTTGCTGGGTAGAGTAATCTTGGTTGCAGGTTTCTCTCCTTCATCACTTTAATTATGTCCTGCCACTCCCTTCTGGCTTGTAGAGTTTCTGCTGAGAGATCAGCTGTTATCCTGATGGGGATTCCCTTGTGTGTTATTTGTTGTTTTTCCCTTGCTGCTTTTAATATGATTTCTTTGTGTTTAATTTTTGACAGTTTGATTAATATGTGTCTTGGCGTATTTCTCCTTGGATTTATTCTGTATGGGACTCTCTGTGCCTCCTGGACTTGATTAACTATTTCCTTTCCCATATTAGGGAAGTTTTCAACTATAATCTCTTCAAATATTTTCTCAGTCCCTTTCTTTTTCTCTTCTTCTTCTGGAACCCCTATAATTCGAATGTTGGTGCGTTTAATGTTGTCCCAGAGGTCTCTGAGACTGTCCTCTATTCTTTTCATTCTTTTTTCTTTATTTTGCTCTGCATCAGTTATTTCCACTATTTTATCTTCCACCTCACTTATCCGTTCTTCTGCCTCAGTTATTCTGCTATTGATCCCATCTAGAGTATTTTTCATTTCATTTATTGTGTTTTTAATCGATGCTTGATTCATCTTTAGTTCTTCTAGGTCCTTGTTAACTGTTTCTTGCATTTTGTCTATCCTATTTCCAAGATTTTGGATCATCTTTACTATCATTATTCTGAATTCTTTTTCAGGTAGACTGCCTATTACCTCTTCATTTGTTAGGTCTGGTAGGTTTTTATCTTGCTCCTTCACCTGCTGTGTGTTTTTCTGCTTTCTCATTTTGCTTATGTTACTGTGTTTGGGGTCTCCTTTTTGCAGGCTGCAGATTCGTAGTTCCCGTTGTTTTTGGTATCTGTCCCCCGTGGCTAAGGTTGTTTCAGTAGGTTGTGTAGGCTTCCTGGTGGGGGGGACTAATGCCTGTGTTCTGGTGGTTGAGGCTCGATCTTGTCTTTCTGGTGGACAGGTCCACGTCTGGTGGTGTGTTTTGGGGTGCCTGTAGCCTTATTATGTTTTTAGGTATCCTCTCTGCTAATGGGTGGGGTTGTGTTCCTGCCTTGCTAGTTGCTTGGCATAGGGTGACCAGCACTGTAGCTTGCTGGTCGTTGACTGAAGCTGGGTGCTGGTGTTGAGATGGATATCCCTGGGAGATTTTCGCTGCTTGATATTATGTGGAGCTGGGACGTCTCTTGTGGACCCGTGTCCTGAGGTTGGCTCTCCCACTTCAGAGGCACAGCACTGACTCCTGGCTGCAGCACCAAGAGCCTTTCATCCACCCGGCTCAGAATAACAGTGAGAAAAAGTAGAAAGAAAGAATTAGTAGAAGAAAGAAAGAGAGAGGGAAAGAAAGGAAGAAGGGAAGAAAGGAAGGAAGGAAGGACGAAAGAAAGAAAAGAGGGGGGGAGGGAGGAAGGATGGAAAGACAGAAGGAAAGAAAGGAGGGAGGGAGGGAGGAATGAAAGCAAAAGGAAGAGTGAATGGAAGAAGGGAGGGAGGGAGGGAGGAAGGAAAGAAAGAAAGAAAGACAGGAGGGAGGGAGGGAGGAAGGAAAGAAAAAGAAAGTGGAAAGAAGAAGGGTGGGAGGGAGGGAGGGAGGAAAGAAAAAGAAAGAAGGAAAGGAGGAGCGGAGGGAGGGAGGAAGGGAAGGTAGGAAAAAAAGAAAGAGCAGGTAAAGTAAAATAGAATAAAGTATGAAATATAGTAGCGTTATTAAAATTAAAAAGTAATTATTGAAAAAAAAAAAACACAGACCGATAGAACCCTGGGACATATGGTGGAAGCAAAGCTATACAGAGAGAATCTTACACAGAAGATTACACATACACATTCACAAAAAGAGAGCAGGGGGAAAAATCAAAAATCTTGGTCTTCAAGTCCACCTCCTCGATTTGGGATAATTCGTTGTAAAAAGAGGAAAAGGGCGAGAAGTCTGAAATCTTGCTAAGTCCACCTCCTTAATTTGGGATAATTCGTTGTAAAAAGGGGGGAAAGTCTTAAATCTTGTCCTCAAAGTCCACTTCCTCAATTTGGGATGATTCGCTGTCCATTCATACACTCCACAGACGCAGGGCACATCAAATGGACCGTGGAGCTTTAATCCACTGCCTCCGAGGCTGCCCAGAGAGATTTCCCTGTCTCTGCTCTCACAACTCCCGGGTCTCAGCCTTGGACCTGGCCCCGCCTCTCCGCATAGGTCGCCGGAGGGCGTCCTTTCTTCGCTCAGGCAGGACGGGTTTAAAGGAGCCGCTGATTCGGGGGCTCTGGCTCACTCAGGCAGAGGGGAGGGAGGGGAATGCCCTCTCCTCGCGCACCAGGCAACAAAAGGGAAAAAAGTCTCTTGCCTCTCCGGTAGCTCCAGACCCTTTCCTCGGACTCCCTCCGGGCTAGCACTAACCCCTTCAGGCTCTCTTCCTGCCGCCAGCCCCAGTCCTCTCCCTGCGCTCCGACTGAAAGCCGGTACCCGAGCCTCAGCTCCCAGCCCCGCCCGCCCCGGCCGCGAGCAGACAAGCCTCTCGGGCTGGTGTGTGCCTGAGGGCACCGATCCTCTGTGCCAAAATCTCTCTGCTTTGCCCTCCACACCCCTGTTGCTGTGCTCTCCTCCGCTACTCCGAAGCTTTCCCCCTCCGCCACCTGCAGTCTCCGCCCGCGAAGGGGCTTGTAGTGTGTAGAAACCTTCCCTCCTTCACGGCTCCCTCCCACTGGTGCAGGTCCCGTCCATATCCTATTGTCTCTGTTTATTCTTTTTTTCTTTTGACCTACCCAGGTATGTGGGGAGTTTCTTGCCTTTTGGGGGGTCTGAGGTCTTCTGTCAGCGTTCAGTAGGTGTTCTGTTGGAGTTGTTCCACGTGTAGATGAATTTCTGATGTATCTGTGGGGAGGAAGGTGATCTCCGCGTCTTACTCTTCCGCCATCTTCAAACTCTCTTCTATCTATTATGCACTTTCTCTTCTCGTCTGGGTCATCATCTCCTTAGCAGATCTTACAGGGCACTGGAGCTGGGAAGAAAGTTGTGTATGGATTGGGAGTGGGAATGGGTGCTGACTCAGGATGTCTTCTCTGGGAAGGCTGGTGGTTAGAACAAAGAAGAATCTAGAAGTGGTTTTCTTTCTTTCTTTTTGGCCATGCCATGTGGCTTGCGGGATTTTAGTTCCTAGACCAGGGATCGAACCCGGGCCCTTGGCAATGAGAGCACAGAGTCCTAACCATTGGACCGCCAGGGAATTCCCTAGAAGCAGTTTTCATAACTGCTGAGCTGTTGCCTCCAAGTTACCCTGTAAGCCATCTTGGTGTTGCTCTTCTCCCAGTTGGGGGTTTTGGATATTGGAGGGTGTCTCTGGGAGGTGCAGTGGCTCTCAATGCTGGCTGCATGTTCAAATCTCCTGAAGAACCTTTTAAAAAATGAAGATGCCCTGACTCACTCTCAGGATTATTCAGTTCAATTGATTTGTGTTGGGGCCTGCCCCTGTGTATTTTAAGATAATCCTCAGGTGATTGTTGTGCTGTCTGCATCGAAAACCACGGAGACAGTTCTACATGACCAAGACCCCAGGGGACAGTGACATACTACACAAGTTGCTTTTTTTCTATAGTCACTTGCAACTTGTCTTTTCCAAGCCCAGTTCAATTTTTCTATACTTATCATTGACTTTCCTATTAGGACACATTTTTTGGAATAAGTATAGCATTATTCTTTTAATAGCTCCTGTTTTTCATTTGATCTGCATTACTTGTAAAATGCCACCTCTACTACCACAATTAGGTGGAATAAACCACTCTGGCTGCTGAGTTGGGCCAGGTTAACTTCTCTCTGATACTCTGAATTATGTTCTGGTTTCATTGATTTACTGTCAGTCAGCGATATGTGAAATAAAATTTGGTACGTATTGTATGTAGTGTATAATGGTAAAGTCTGGCATGTGGCACTGAGTGATTCTACAGTGAAAATATCCACACCACATCTTTACCTAAAACCTTTCCCAGTCTGCACTCCCATTCCTTTGGCTGAATGCACAGGCCCTTTTATATGATGTAGTTTATGCAAACCATATTTTGTGAATGAAGTTGGAATGATAAGTTGGCTTATCGAGCTAATCCTGCATTTTTGTATGACGTTATGGTCTTAGCTTATAGTCCCATAGTCTTAGTTCCCTACAGGCTAAATTGTCTTAGTTCTCTATATGATAGAGCCTCTTCTTCGGTGGATCTAAAGTTCGGAAAATATTCTTAGAAAAGTCAGTTGTAAACATCAATAGTCAGCAATAAATTGGATAGATTGGAAGCCTATTATTTGCTTTGTTAAAGGGATTATCACAGGCTTTCTTTAGGGATCCAGTTTACTTAGGTATTTAAGTTGGGTCCCACATCCTCAGAGGATTATGATAGCTTATTGTTTGGCTTCCACAAGGAGCACCCATGTGGCATTCCATGAGAAGCGTCACTGCAATTCTACATAAAACAACAAAGGTTCGTAAGGATATGTATCATGATTAGTAGGCGAAATGCTTGGCTGGTTCTGAAGACAACAGACCTGGGAGGCTGGGGAGGACAGAAGGAAAAGCTGGAGGGAGCAGGGGGTCTCAGAGGCAGCGCTAGCCAGGGAACTGGGGAGACAGCCCGGAGCTGGTCTTCCACCTGGCTGAGCTGGACTGCGCCTCACTTTCTTTTCAGTCCTAACAGCCTAGGTTTTGGTTCACTACCATATTTGACATCTTTGTTTTCGTGTATCATCATGCTTATGACCAGGATTTATATGGCCTAAAGTTCCTTAAGATGATCATTTTAAGCCACTGATGGTCTTTAAAGGATTGTTAATTGTTGACTTTTAATAAAAGTAAGCTTCTTGCAGTCTTGTCAAGACACCTTAGGAGGGGCTGGTCACTGAGAGCCTTAGAGGAAGAATTGTGGATCAGGGGAATTTTAAAGGGAGGAGGGAGTTAGTGAGAAGTTTGTGAGGGGCAGGGGGAGTGTAAAGAACATGAAAACGTGTGGAAGAAGGTAGAAGTGGGAGAGGTTTTATTTGTTTTTGTTTTTGTTTTTGGCCGCTCCGCACGGCATGCAGGATCTTAGTTACCAGACCAGGGATCGAACCCTCACTCCCTGCGGTGGAAGCAGGGGTCTTAACCACTGGACTGCCAGGGAAGTCCCAGGAGAGGTTTTATTTAAAGGCGTCTTTCCTTGACTCCGTTTGCGGTTGAATACCGCACAGATGCCAAATCTGTATTATTATTATTTTTTAGAAAAAGCTCATGAATCATGGTTGTTACTTTGAAGCTTTTCCCAACCATGTGACAATAAAGATTACTGAGAACAAATCTCCAAGAAGTTAATCCACCTGAGTCCGAGCGCCAACATGTGCCAACTGCCCAGGCTGTAACTCTGGGCTGATGTCAGGTTGGAGATCAGAGCATGAACAAAGATTTCTGTTTCTCCTAATCCCTTACTGGCCCTCCTGGGCCCTACCAAAGCCAAATTCTAGGAGGTCTTCAGGGATGTGGCTTCAGAGCTGGCCTGAGTGAAGAGCCCTTTGAAGCTTCTGTGGGAGTTTTCTGTTATTTCCATTACATGGAGGTCCAGGATGAGACCCCAGCTCCCTGTGAAGCGGCAGGTAAGAAAGGAGGTCAGCTGGACACATGGACAGGACCAGCGACCCCTCACTGAGAGAGGAGGTCTGGGGACAGGTGGTATTAGCGTTGAATTAATAATTTTCACAAAACCGGAAAATGTTGTATTGCAATGAGAGAGTCTGTCCTTTGGGTTTCTTTTTAAAAACTCTTAAAAATGTACTTTATACGTGATTCTTTTGATCAGTTTGTTTCACTTTAATAAAATATTAAAACCACTGGATGTGTTCACAGGTTGAGGGGAGTTGGGACAACTCAAGGAACGTTTTAGTTTTTTGTCTTCCACCTTTTTTCCTTCCCTTTAGTTCACTGACCACTCCCTTGGGCCGGACATCCTTCTCCCGGGTGCCTGGTGACGCCTCCTGACGTTCGGGGACCCTTCCTTTGTCCCTCCCTGCCTGGGCAGGGTGTCCTGCTCTGAGCTTTTGATTTTCTCCTTCAATCCGACTCCTGCTTCCTTATTAAACTGTCAGGATGAGTTCCTCAGAGCTTGTTAGGACTGGGGCCAATGCAGTAAATTAATTCAGGATAAAGAGTTCATGGACCACAGTGGTCCAAAGGAAAGGCCTGCAAACTTTTTCTTTGAAGGGCCTAGTAGTAAGTACTTTAGGCTTTGCGGGCCTGGAGTTTCTGTCACAACTGCTTGCCTTTGCTGTTGTCGTGAGAAAGGAGCTTTAGACAACCTTTAAAGAAAATGTATAGCTGTGTTCCAACAAACCACTATTCATGCAACACTGAAACATGAATTTCATATAATTTTCATTTGATGTAGAATATTCCTTTTCAACTATCTACAAACATGAAAGCCATTCTTAGCTCACGGACCATACAAAAATAGGTGGCAAGCTGCATTTGGCCCTGGGGCCATAGTTCGCTGATCCCAGATCTAAAGTGTAAGTTCTTTCAGATAATTTTTCCATATTACTGGGACATTAAATTTCTTTAACCAAAAAGGTAATTAGCAATTTCAGGCATTGTGTGTATGAGGGGTCGTGAGGAAGCTTTCACCACTTCTCACAGCTCAGAGACCACTGCCTGTCTTTCTTGCTTCCTGGACACCAAGTGTGGAAAGAGCCTCATCTTTCAAGTGTGTCTGGTCAGCCCCATATAAATAAGCTCCAATGTGAGTAGGTTTCACTGAATAAACAACAAGTGTTTATGAGAATAAACACTTCTCATTTAGGTTTTAGAACACAGAAAGCTCCCTGGACACCAAGTGTGGAAAGAGCCTCATCTTCCAAGTGTGTCTGGTCAGCCCCATATAAATAAGCTCCAACGTGAGTAGGTTTCACTGAATAAACAACAAGTGTTTATGAGAATAAACACTTCTCATTTAGGTTTTAGAACACAGAAAGCTCTGATTCACAGTGTGAGTCAATTATAGAGCCCTACTAATTTGTCTTTAGATATATCTGATGTCCTGCTGTGACACTTGTCCAGAGTGGCATACCTTCCTTGTTTCTTTTTTTTTTAGGGTGTGCCAACTGTACGGAGTATGTAGCAACCTTAAAAATCCCAGTGGCTTAATAAGTAAAGGTTTGCTGGAGTCCAGTGCAGATAAATAGCAACAGGTTGGTGGGGTGCAGTATTGGGGAGAGGTCTCTGTCCCATTCAGTTCTTTAGGGACCCAGGCTCCTTCATCTAGTGGCTTCATCATTCCCCAAGACCTTAGAGTATCCTGCTGACCCTCTGCATCTGAATAGCAGACAACAGGGTATGTGGAGGACCTTGTGAGGGGTGCTTTAGGGACTAGGCTAGAAGCCCAGCTGGAGGTATCGCCAGGAGCCTTGACTCCCCTCTATGTGGGCCTCTCTATGGGGCTGCTCGGACTTCCTCACAGCATGGCAGCTGGATTCCACAAGCAAGTGCAATAAAAAGCAGGTATGAGAAACTGCCAGCCTGGAAACTGGCACAGCATCCCTTCTGCTGTATCCTACTGGTCAAGCAATCACAGAGACAGCTCTGATTAAAGAGGAGAGGGGAAGGCTCTTACCTCTTCCACTGGAAGAGTTTCAGAGAACTTGCAGCCACCTTGAATCTCCCAGAGCATTACGTGGAGAGCTGATATGAGTAAGTGTATAAATGTGACACTAACACAGAAGTCCGTCTCTATTCACTTCCACTCTGAACTATGGGGTATGTTGGCGCTACAAGCTGACTGTCTAAAGCAAGGCTTGGCTGACTATAGCCTGTGATTCATATCTGGCCAGTGTCTATTATTGTAAATAAAGGTTTATTGAAACATAGCTCTGATCAGTCTTTTTTTTTTTTTTTTTGCGGTACGCGGGCCTCTCACTGTTGTGGCCTCTCCCGTTGCGGAGCACAGGCTCCAGATGCGCAGGCTCAGCGGCCATGGCTCACGGGCCCAGCCGCTCCGCGGCATATGGGATCCTCCCGGACCGGGGCACGAACCCGTGTCCCCTGCATCGGCAGGCGGACTCTCAACCACTGCGCCACCAGGGAGGCCCTCTGATCAGTCTTTTATGTGTAATTTGTGGCTGCTTTCAGGCTACAGCAGCAGAGTTAAATAATTGTGATAGAGACTGCATGGCCTAAAGCCTAAAATGTTTACTCTCTGACCTTTATGGGCGTTTACTGATGCCTCCTCTAAAGAGACTCAGAAAATGGCCATCATTAGGCCTAAGTGCAATCAGCGTGAAAAAGCAGTATCTGCCTTTGTGATTGACGTGAGGGCAAGTGCATCACTGACGGTCAGGAGTTGCTCTGGCTTTGATAACGGAGCCCTTTAAAAGTGTTCAGGTTGTGCATTTGCTGCCATCAAATTACCCAAATCTCCGGCAGGATGGAATTTTCTGGTCATCGTACTTGGCAACCCCTACCTGGCAGCAAGCTCTATGTTCCCTTTTACCTGCTTGTTCGGCATCCTCCAGCTCCATTGCTGCAATCACATTTGCAGTTGGCAGGACCTGGGGTGTGTTTTTCCAGCCTGCATAATTTGGATGGTGCTGCTTTAGGAGGCTCTGGAGCTGAGTTGGTCTTGACTTTTCTGTGGGTCTTCTCAGACATTGTTTGTATTATTGTTAATGGAGAAAGATCTTTCACTTGACACTCTTTCTTCTGAAGCAAAGTTCCAAGCACTGGTCTTACGTTTTCTTTTTTTTTTTTTTTTTAAGTCAGTTCTAGATTATTTGTATTTGTGGCATGTGTGTGTACATGCTGTAGGAATAAATTTAAAATGAAGAAAAATCGAATCACTCATTTGAAATTGATATTTGGAATTCTCTCTCTCTCATTTTCTTCCTCTGTGAAGCCCCACTTTAATCAAGTAAGCATTCACAGACAACCCACATCGAAAATTCACATATGAAAACCCTGATTGTAGGAAGCCCAAGAGTCACTTTTCAGCCTCCTCCCATCTCTGTCCGTAGAGGGCTTATGGTCACACCAATGGCTTGGACACCTGAGAAGGACGCCTTGGATTACATGTGCTGTGTTCCACTTACATCCTGGGCCCCTTGGTTGACATTTCGTCTGCGGATATGTGGAAGAAGATCTTTGCTTAACCTATGCTTTACCATCTCATCATTCATTACCAAGGAATAAACAGAAACCTACAGATTTCACTCCCCAAGGAAACCAGAGACTTGAAGGCTCCCAGGACTGAGGGTTTCTGTTTTCTTTAGACTCCGCATCAACGGGAAATTGTGTGTTCTCCTTTACTTTATTACCATTATTTTGCAAATTCTGTGTTGTGTTTGGATTTTGTTCCTTTGATTTGTGTAAATCTGAAACAGGCTGTTAATCCCAAACAGCAGAAGCATTCACTGATTTGATTCTTTAACATTTTGTGAATGTTCAGCAGAAGCCAGAATCATAGAGGTGATAATGAAATGACAGTGTGTGTTAGGTAGCCCCGCCCCATCACAACAACTTTAGCCCAGCAAGTCAAGCCAGGTCAACATTAGCACATGGTGTAACTATGTTGCTACCCGTACATGCGCTGGCTTCTGTTAACCACATTGGAAACGGTAGAGAGGCTTTATTAGAAAAGAGAAGTGGCAGAGGAGATGGGTATAGGACTTAACAATTTGGGGACATGGATTTTGGGAAACTCATCCTCTCCTCCAAGATAAATGTATACATTCTGTCCTTAACAGATAGAGCATGCTGGAAGGTTCTTGTAAGGAAACACAGCTATTCATAGGTTCACAATCAAGGAGCTGCCCTCCTCTGTCTTCAGAGTTTTCCATCTTTCCTTCCCATGTGACGCCAGCTTGACCAGCTGAATAAGTTTGGACCATCAATGGGATGACAAACGATATAGTCAAATTACCCTGACATTCACTCTGGTATTCTATTTTGTACATTGGTTCAGTTGACTAATTAGTGCCCTAGTATAGTAAAAAAGCTGATGTCGCTTTCCAAATACCAAACACATAGCGTAAAATACCTCTGTTTTGGAGAGTTAAGTGGTTTCTTTCATCCTTGGTATCTTTATTGAGGAAATGAGAATGAGGACTCAGTCCTGAGTATAACATTCTGCAGATAAGGAAACAGGGCAGAGAGGTGGCAGATGTCTTGGTTGAGTTCTCTGAGCAGACCTTTAACTGTCACTGGGTCACAGCATTGCTTTCTACCTTTCTCTTTCCCCGTCTTTGGCTACATTTTCTCCACTTAATCCTATCACACTCTGGGTCGGCATCTGTGACAGATGCATGGTTTTCAACTCTGGCTGCTAAAGCTCCTGGTTTTTCCTCTTTCCTTACACAAAGTCTCCTCTGCTGAGTTGTCCTATGCATGTGATTAGGAGACACCTGTTCTCCTAGAAGTTGTCAACAGTCATTTCTCTTGGGCAGAGGTTCACCCTTTTGGGGCCCTGGTGTTGGCTGGCATCAAGCCTTGAGAGAAGAGAGTGAAGCTACTGTGTGGGGCAGAAAGAGAAATCTGTGGACTGCTGAGAAGTTGTGGAGGGAGGACAGGAAATGGCCATGGGATCATGGGATGCTATACAGTACATGATGGGACACTCCCAGTGCTCAGTGACATTACTTACCGCACGCGTCATCTTGCAAGAACAGATCTCTTTGTGTAAATCGGAAAAGAGGCTTAGTTTCTGAGTTAATGTGGAGTGACACAGAGACAGTTTGCTCAACACTGAAGGCAGAATTGGAAGAGACGTCATGGAAACAAACCCTAAGGATCTTTTGGAACCCATGGGAGGGTTTGAACTGTCACCGACTATGGAATTGATTGCTCAAGTGTATATAGGTTCGTGAGGGTTGGGAAAGCCTCAGATGACACCTGGGGTACACAGGTCAATCTGTTCAAAGCAAAGCTTTGGTAACTATGGAAAGAATACATGTATGGAGCCTTCCATTCCTTCAGTAGGGAGGCTTGAACTTGGCAAGGAGAGGGATTAGAAGATCTCAACCATTTCTTTCTGGAGCTTCAGTTAGGACACATTTGAGTAAAGTCAGAAGCAAGGGACATCTCTAACCACTGTGTCCTAGGGGTGGGGTGCAGGGAACAAGGTCAGAGTAGCTAGTGGACCTTTGGACACCTGGACTGTAGCCTTCTGTGTGCCTGTCTTTGCTTCTCTGTCTCTTGCTTTCTTTCTCTCTCTCTCTCTCTCTCTCTCTCTCTGTCTCACAAGAAGGCAGATCAAGGTGGAGGAAGCAGGATGGGTTGTGACATCGTGGAGCATCTGAAGCTGGCATTTCCCCTGGACAGAGGAAGTGCCTCTCTTTTTCTGATCCCTCTCTCCAAGGCTAAAATGCTTTGGCCAACTATTAAAGATTTCTGTTCATCAATTGGAAGTGAGGAAATAAGCACTCTTGAAAGAAGTTTCACCTTGATTTAAAATTGCACTATGGATCAACGGCCAGTGTCAGGATGTGGGATAAAGAGTGAGGAGGAAGCAGAGCCTGAGGAGGGCTGGGATGCAGGAGGGTGGTAAAACTTAGACAATATCCACAGTTTTAGACTCTTGTACATTTTAATCCTTGCAATAACTCCCTTGAAGGCGGCATGATTATCTTTAGTTTACAAATGGAAAGAACAAGTCTTTTTTTTTGTACAAATAGGGAAACCAAGGCACAGAAAGATATTCAGTATCCTTGGATATCCAGCAGTGGTGAGCCGAGGGCAGAAATGGTGCATAAAAGGGAACACGTTGTGTGGAAGAACAAATTTTCCTACTTCAGGATTTGCCTTGGGCTGGCTGTGATGGCTGTCGAGGGGTGGGGAATGGGAAAGACTGAGTGAATCTGGGAGGGGGGACACTCAGATCGGGGGAAAAGAGGAGAGAGAGAAAAAAAGTTGCAAAGAAAGGGAAGTGAGGAGAAATGAGAGAAGAGCTCTTCTTTGCAGCAATAGATATTCATAGAAGATTTCTCTGTGCTCTGTTGGAACAAAATAAATGCAGTAGGATGTCATAATTGGAAGTCAATCAAAATATTGTGCATGGTCTGGAATTGGTTTTAAAAAATCAAAACTAGGAGAGATTCTTTATTTTTCTGACTTTAAAAACGTTGCAGATAAGTGTGCTTCTGATGAGAGGGGAAGCAAGAAGAGGGCACTGGGCCAAACATATGTAGGCAGGTGCTGTACAACTTCTCCACACGGCTCTGCCAAAGCACCCTGCCGGTGACCTCGGCATTTAATGGAAAATGTGTGTTTCTCTGTGAACACATTGGGAGAAGGATGAGACCTCCCAGCTGATCTGGATTGGATATCAAGATGATATTTGAGCATATCACTCCAGAGGTGTCAGAATGGGCAATTTCCTTTCCACATCTTGTCCTGCCCCACGCCTCCACCCAAACTCGCTCCCATGTCCTGATTGTAGTTTATCCAGCAGCGAAGTGTGGAAGGCTTTTTATCTCATAGGATAATGAGGACGCTGAACATCGGTGTTGGCGGATTTTGAAAAAATAGCAGAAAATAAGTCTGTCTCCTGGCCTTCTCCCCTACCCTTAGAATGAGCAAGGTTTTCTGTTTTGCCTCTTAATTTTCTGTGGTTAGCAACTACAAGGTCAGGGAAATGAAGCATAATGAGATGAAGTGTGTTTATACCATCTCAGGACAGGTGTAGTTGCAGGTGTCCCAGCTTCAGCCGAAGTGGGTGGATTAGTTTCCTAGGGCTGCTGTCACAAATTACCATAACTTTGGTGACTTAAAACAACAGAAATCTATTCCCTCACAGTTCTGGAGGCAAGAAGTTCAAAATCAAGGTGTTGGCATGGTGATGCTTCATATGAAACTCTGGGTAGAATCCTTCCTTGCCTCTTCCTAACTCCTGTTGGTGGCTGGCAATCCCTGGCATTCCTTGGCTTGTAGCTGCATCACTCCAATCTCTGCCTCTGTCATCACACGGCATTGTCCCTATGTATCTCTGTCTCCACCTGGCGTTTTCCTCTTCTAGTCCAGTCATTTTGGACTAGAGCCCACCCTAGGTGTAATCTTAACTGGATTACATCGGCAAGGGTCCTATTTCCAAATAAGGTCACAGGTACCAATGAGGGCTTCAACATATATATTTTTTGGTGACAATTCAACCTGTAACAGTAGGTATTCAGGTCTGGTGTGCTGGTGGGGGCAGGAGCCTGGGCAGGGGTTCACACCAGTGGGGGAAGGACAGAGTTGGTTGAGATCTGTTGTGTCCCCTGGTTCACTCCAAAGAGGCAAGTTTGAGGCCTGCAGAGAACGGCTGTGGGCTCAGTGGTCAGGGAACTCTGGGGGTCTCAGGTCATAGACTGTTGCTGCTCTGGGGCCCAAGACATGCAGCGTGCAGAGAGGGAGAGAGACTTTCTTCACTTTTTCAAGGAAGGTGGTGAGACTTTGGCACATAGAGGACCCCAGGGACACAGCCCTACTTGGCACCTTGAAGCCTGGCAGTCTCAAGGGTGCTGGGGACAAATAGCAGTGTCAGAATGAGGCCCTCTCAAGATGTTTTGGGATAGAAGTAAAAGAGCAAGGGAAAGAGAAAAGCCCCGAGGACCCAGAATGGCTGGCTCTTTAGTAGAACAGCCATATGGACAATTGTGTGAACTGGGAGGATATCTGAGCAGAAGGGGGTGCTATCAATAATTACCCCTGGACAGCTGGGACTTGTCAGGCAAACCAGTTGCACGGTCACCCTGCTCTTCAGAGACCCGTGTAAATGTGAGCAGGACAACTTCATTCGTGCTGACCCTAAATCACAGGCACAGTGGGCCTGTAGGGCAGTAATCTTTTATTGAATTGAATTAGTTTAGAGGTGGGCTCCAGGAGACAATAAAATTTATTGTTTTGATTTCAGACTTTTTTAAGAAAATGCCCTTTTAGGGTAATTGAAATGATCTAGACTTTTGCCATTGGACTAAACTCCAGAACAGTGCCCTCTTTGTTGAGACAACGCAGGAACTGCAGGAAAATGCACAAGTGCTAATTATACAGGGGTGGAGGGTGGGGCCGGGAAGGGAAGTGGTCTCCTCCCGTCAGACTGTCAGACTGCTGATATTGGTGAGGATTGTTAGAATAGCAAGTGATCGCCTTTGACACCAGATCCTGAGGGGATGAGTGTTCCGTTGAAGAGTTGGGGACCGGGAAAGGGACTCTTGGCCACTTGGCCAGGCTCCAACCCCAAACTGAGGGCTGAGGATTAGAGATGGGGCAGGGGGAGTGGTGCTACGAAAGGGTCTCAGGAAAGGACACAAGGAGAACCAAAGTCATGCTATGCCTACTTCCAAAGGGTCTAGAAACAGCCTTTCTTGTATGCGGAGGGAATCACTGGTGGAGGAATTCAGAACCATTTAGTTTCTTTTCTTGGCTGGGTCACCGTCATTCTCTAGACACCAGGCTGGCTGGCTTCTCTGAAAGATGTTGGGTTCCAAATATGACATTGACAACAGAGATGCCATTATGATGTACCATTCTAGGAGCTCCCTTCCTTGCTGCTCTGGAAGAATGGAAAGAGCTTAGCTCCCAGAGGATCTTCATGAGGCTCAGAGAAATTCATACCAGTGGTCCCCGGCAGGCACCAAGAGTCTCTGAGGCTGACTCTGGCCCTACAGCTTTTCTAGTAAGCTCACACTGCTACCTGGGATGCTGGCGAATTGAACATGTGTACACGAAGATCATTCTTTATAAGTGTCTCTGTCTTCAGTGAGCTATCGCTTACAAGAGACTATTAGCTGAATGACATTCCAGTCCATTTAGTGACTAATGAATATTTTTTTCTCAGCTTTATTTTAGTCAGATGCTGACATTATTCAACATATTATTATTATTCAGCAATATATTATTATTCAACACTATTATTCAACATAGTTTTGGAAGTCCTAGCCACAGCAGTCAGAGAAAAAAAGAAATAAAAGGAATACAAATTGGAAAAGAAAAAGTGAAACTGTCTCTATTTGCAGATGACATGATACTATATGTAGAGAATCCTAAAGATGCCACCAGAAAACTACTAGAGCTAATCAATGAATTTGGTAAAGTAAAAGGATACAAAATTAATGCACAGAAATCTCTTGCATTCCTATACACCAATGATGAAAAATCTGAAAGAGAAATTAAGAAAACACTCCCATTTACCACTGCAACAAAAAGAATAAAATACCTAGTAATAAACCTACCTAGTGAGACAAAAGACCTGTATGCAGAAAACTATAAGACACTGATGAAAGAAATTGAAAATGATACCAACAGATGGAGAGATATACCATGTTCTTGGATTGGAAGAATCAATATTGTGAAAATGACTCTACTACCCAAAGCAATCTACAGATTCAATGCAATCCCTATCAAATTACCAATGGCATTTTTTTTACAGAACTAGGACAAAAAATCTTAAAATTTGTATGGAGACACAAAAGACCCCGAATAGCCAAAGCAGTCTTGAGGGAAAAAAATGGAGCTGGAGGAATCCGACTCCCTGACTTCAGAATATACTATAAAACTACAGTAATCAAGACAGTATGGTACTGGCACAAAAACAGAAACATATATCAATGGAACAAGATAGAAAGTCCAGAGATAAACCCATGCACCCATGGTCAACTAATCTATGACAAAGGAGGCAAGGATATACAATGGAGAAAAGATAGTCTCTTCAATAAGTGGTGCTGGGAAAAGTGGACAGCTACATGTAATAGAATGAAATTAGAACACTCCCTCACACCATACACAAAAATAAACTCAAAATGGATTAGAGACCTAAATGTAAGACTGGACACTATTAAACTCTTAGAGGAAAACATAGGAAGAACACTCTTTGACATAAATCACAGCAAGATCTTTTTTGATCCACCTCCTAGAGTAATGGAAATAAAAACAAAAATAAACAAATGGGACCTAATGAAACTTCAAAGCTTTTGCACAGCAAAGGAAACCATAAACAAGATGAAAAGACAACCCTCAGAATGGGAGAAAATATTTGCCAACGAATCAATGGACAAAGGATTAATCTCCAAAATATATAAACAGCTCATGCAGCTCAATATTAAAAAAAACAAACAACCCAATCCAAAAATGGGCAGAAGACTTAAATAGACATTTCTCCAAAGAAGACATACAGATGACCAAGAAGCACATGAAAAGCTGCTCAACATCTCTAATTATTAGAGAAATGCAAATCAAAACTACAATGAGGTATCACCGCACACTGGTTAGAATGGGCATCATCAGAAAATCTACAAACAATAAATGCTGGAGAGGGTGTGGAGAAAAGGGAACCCTCTTGCACTGTTGGTGGGAATGTAAATTGGTACAGCCACTATGGAGAACAGTATGGAGGTTCCTTAAAAAACTAAAAATAGAATTACCATATGACCCAGCAATCCCACTACTGGGCATATACCCAGAGAAAACCATACTTCAAAAAGACACATGCACCCCAATGTTCATTGCAGCACTATTTACAATAGCCAGGTCATGGAAGCAACCTAAATGCCCATCGACAGACAAATGGATAAAGAAGATATGGTACATATATACAATGGAATATTACTCAACCATAAAAAGGAAAGAAATTGGGTCATTTTTTGAGACATGGATGGATCTAGAGACTGTCATACAGAGTGAAGTAAGTCAGAAAGAGAAAAACAAATATTGTATATTAATGCATATATGTGGAACCTAGAAAACTGGTACAGATGAACCAGTTTGCAGAGCAGAAATTGAGACACAGATGTAGAGAACAAACGTATGGACACCAAGGGGGAAAGTGGCAGGGAGTGGGGTGGTGGTGGGACGAATTGGGATATTGGGATTGACATGTATACACTGATGTGTATAAAATTGATGACTAATAAGAATCTGTTGTATAAAAATATACATATATATAATTCAAGTCATCCAAAAAATAAAAAAATTAAAATTAAAAATAAAACCCTCATCTGCTAAGCCAGTATCTAGGCCTCCTCAGGGACAATTTCTTTTAACCACTTTTTTCCCTCTGTGTATGGGCTATACTTCCCTGTTTCTTTGGATGTCACAGTTTTTTTTTTTTTGGCTGAGAATTGGACACTGAAAACTGATACAATGTTGCCACTCTGAAATTAGATTTCCTTTTCTTTATTATAAAATATTGGTTATATTTCCTGTGTTGTACAATATATTCTTGTAGATTATTTTATCCATGATAGTTTGTACCTCTTAATTCCCTACTCCTGTAATGCCCCTCCCTCTTTCCCTCTCCCCACCGGCACTGCTAATTTGTTCTCTGTATCTGTGAGCCTGCTTCTTTTTTGTTATATTCATCAGTGTAATTTTTTAGATTCCATATATAAGTGATATCATACAGTGTTTGTCTTTCTCTGTCTGACTTATTTTACTTAGCATAATGCCTTCTAAGTCCTTCCAGGTTGCTGCAAATGACAAAGTTTCATTTTGTTATGATTGAGTAGTATTCCATTGTGTGTATATATATATTATGCCATGCCTTCTTTAACCATTTATCTGTTGATGGACACTTAGGTTGCTTCCATACGTTGGTAATTATAAATAATGCTGCTATGAACATTGGGTTGCAGGTATCTTTTCTAATTAGTGTTTTCATTTTCTTTGGATATAAACCCAGGAATGGAATTGCTGGGTTATATGGTAGTTCTATTTTTAGTTTTTTGAGAAGGCTCCATACTGTTCTCCGTAGTGACTGCACCAAGTTACCTCCCCACCAACAGTGCGCCAGGGTTCCCTTTTCTTCACATCCTTGCCAACATTTGTTATTTGTGGTCTTTTTGATGGTAGCCATTCTGACCAGTGTGAGGTGATATCTCATTGTGGTTTTGATTTGCATTTCCCTGATGGTTATAGCAGTGTTGAGCATCTTTTCATGTGCCTGTTGGCCATCTCCATTTCCTCTTGGAAAAGTGTCTGTTCAGGTCTTCTGCTCATGTTTAATCAGATTGTTTATTTTTTTGATGTCAAGTTGTATGAGCTGTTTATATATGTTGGATATTAATCTCTTATCAGTCATATCTTTTGCAAATATTTTCTCCCATTCAGTAGGTTGTCTTTTTGTTTTGTCAGTAGTTTCCTTTGCTGTGCAAAAGCTTATAAGTTTAATTAGGTCCCATTTGTTTATTTTTGCTTTTATATCCTTTGTTTTAGGAGACAGATTCAAAAAATATTGCTACGATTTATGTCAAAGAGTGTTCTCCCTGTTTTCTTCTAGGAGTTTTATGGTTTCCAGTCTTGCATTTAGGTCTTTAATCCATTCTGAGTTTATTTATATAGATGCTGTTAGAGAATATTCTAATTTAATTCTTTTACATGTAGCTGTCCACTTTTCCCAGCACCACTTATTGAAGAGACTGTCTTTTCTCCATTGTATATTCTTGCTTCCTTTGTCAGATTAATTGACCATAAGTGAGTAGGTTTATTTCTGGGTTCTCTATTCTTTTCCATTGATCTATGTGTCTGTGGAATTAGATTTCTAATGCCTCTGCCCCTAGGGTTTGTTGTTGTTGCTTTATTGTTTGTTTGTTTAGTGACTTCTCTGGATAACTTCTGTAGAATCTGTATTCCCTACAGTGTGTGACCACTAAAGTCTCAGCTTTTTAAAAAAGTCACTTATTTAAACAAATTCCTAATTTTATTTTTAAGCCTATCTTTGTAGGGGTTGACCTGGTTCAGCATAGCTTATTGGTCAGTGTTGACCTAAAATAAATAGACTGCCAGATATTTCCTCAGCAGAGATGAATTTATTCTGCATTAGAGAGAATTGCGGTTCAGGATATGCAACCATGACAAGCCAGGTGCAAGTTCCCTTATAGGAAGGGAAGGAGAACACTTTTACAGAGGAGAAAAGGAATTTGAGAGGGCTGTAGTAAACAGTCCATGGCTTTCCATCGGCTGAGTCATTGCTAGGAAACAAGAAGAGTCTTTCTCCTTCCTGTGGGGCTCTGCTATCTTCACAGGGTGTGAGAGCTCCCCCTTCTGGTCTCTTGACTCTACTTAATTGAGGTTTCTCTTTATTAATTTTTTATAGTCAGCAATTGATTGGTCGAAAGATTTCCTTAAATGCCTTGACCCAGCCACATTTTGATATGAGGAGTGTGTGTGTGTGTGTGTGTGTGTGTGTGTTGGGGACATACCTTCAACTCTCAGGCCATTTGTAAGTCTATCTTAGTCTTTATTTCCTGCTTTTGCAGGGCTTCAAGGTCAGCCAGCGGGGAGTGATTGGTGCCCTCTCTGGTCCTCCTTGAGCATAAGAACAGCCCTGCACATGTATATGGTCTTCTAGAGCCCCAGAAATATGTCAGAGCTTTGCAAAGCCCTCTATGCAAGTCTCATTCCCCCAGATCTTCCTTTTATATTTTCTGCCAGGCCTGTATTTGCCCCAATTAGTATTGCATTGTTAGTTAAATGGAATTTTAAATACTTGAAGCTGATTATTTCCATCAGTGCCCTAGGGACAGAGTCTTTCCTGTGGCGCTGAGCTCTGAATGAGTCAAATACACAACAATCTGTGAATGCGGCTATTTCAGGGAGCTGTGAGTCAGGTCAGATAGTGACCATGGTCTGAGGATAGGGCTTTGGGAGAAGCTCCAGAGCCTGTCTGTCTCTCTGTTGGCTGCAAGGCCGGTGGCTTTCCAGGTTAATGCTGTGCAGTTGGAGAAGGAGGTAGATAGGAGTAACTCAAGTTCAAATGTCTCAGTCCCTTGTCTTCTTACCAAGGTTTAGTAGTTTTTTTGGAATAAACTCTCTTCAGATGGTTGCAAGCCTTTGGTTAATTTCCAGAGTTCTCAAAAAGTTGATTTTGATAATTTTGCCAGTATTTTCATGGCTTTGATGGAGGGTTGGATTTATGGAGGTTCTGACTCTGTTATTCCAAAAACCTGCCTCTCTCCCAGTAGTTCCATTTTATTTTATATTTTGGTTGTTCCACTCTTCTTGAGCCAAATAACCAGGAAGCATTATTTCTCAGTCCAATAAATTCAGATCAGAATTTATATGTAACTCTGGCCAAATACTCTGTTTATTTGCACTAAAATGATTATAATTCCATGGAAGAAAAAAAATTTGTATCCATAGTGTATGTCCTTGGACTCAGAGGCCTTTTGTTTTCTGTGTCTAAGAATGTAGGAGTGGTGTAAACATTCCAAACATTCTGGATATTATTCAGCAATATCAAGTTAAACAGAAAGGATTTGGAACAAATACTGGTGGGAAGGAACCTAACATTTATTGAGAACTTAGTACATGCCATTTTATTAGAAAAATATTATCTTAGTTATCCAATGCATAGTGTAAGCAGTGAACTCTTCTGTTGAATTCTTTTACTAGAGGTAATGGAGAATTACTGGCAAGAAAGTGTTTAGAGTCTATTTTAAGACACTACCTACCCCTCAGTATAGTTTTTGCTTTACTATGAGAATGCTGTGTGTGTACACATGGCAAGTAATAAATGTTGAATGAATGTGTTAATACATGTATACATTTATGCTTTGCTCATTTTTGCTTTTGCAGATGCTGGTAAATTTTATTTTGCCCCCTTTTCTCAATCAGGTCCTAAGTTATTGGTCTATTTTTTTTATTTCATAAATATTGCTGGTAAAAGTCCATCTCTGTGCACAACACGTGTTCAGAAAGTTGCTGACTGATTGACCGTCCACTTCGAAACCTAATCTGAGGCTGGAGAATGTCATGGCTATTCCCTTGAAAGAATTCCACCACAGTTCACAGAAAGTGAAATTTCTATAATTCTTGTCTACAAAAAGTGGCTTTACAGTATACACGGAGGCATCAGTGCCAGAAATATGCCAAAAATGAAGCAGATTTTTGTTCTTCTTTGCTTTTCATAGTAACCAAAATTGTGTGTAAAACCTTAAGGGTGTGTAGTTACCCAGAGGGAGGAAAACCTAGTGTGGATCAAACACCACCTTTCATCTCTTTTTCTCATCCCCTTGACTCTGCTTCAATTCCACTTTACCCTAGTGCACTGAAGTTATACATCACACTGAGACAGACAATTCAGGCAAGGAGGTGGGTGGGAAACTGAAGAGTGTTGGGGACACAGCACATGGAGGCAGACTGGTGCCTCATTGATGCAGAGAGAATAGAGGGTTCTGGATTACGTACTTCCCCAAATATTCCAAAAGTATATGACAATATTTACTGCCTATCTTAGAAATGTGAGGGAACTTTGACGAAAGTGTAGAGAGAAGTCACATTTATTTTTATTATTTTTATTTTTTATTGAAGTACAGTTATTTACAGTGTTGTGTTTCAAGTATGCAGCAAAGTGATTCAGTTATACATATATTTGTATATATATATTCTTTTTCATGTTCTTTTCCATTGTAGATTATTATAAGACAGTGAATATAGTTCCCTGTGCTATACAGTAGGTCTTTGTTGTTTATCTATTTTATACATAGTAGTGTGTATCTGCTAATAGCAAACTCCTAATTTATCCCTCGCTCCCTCCTTTTCCCCTTTGGTAAGCATAAGTTTGTTTTCTATGTCTGTAAGTCTATTTATGCTTTGTAAATAAGTTCATTTGAACCTTTTTTTTTTAGATTCCACGTATAAGTGATAACATATGCTATCTTTCTTTCTCTGTCTGACTTACTTCACTTAGTTTGATAATCTCTAGGTCCACCCATGTTGCTGCAAATGGCATTATTTCATGCTTTTTTATGTCTGAGTAATATTCCATTGTATATAGATACCACATCTATATACATTCATCCGTTAATGGACATGTGGGTTGCTTCCATGTCTTGGCTATTGAAAATAGTGTTGCTGTGGACACCGGGGTGTGTGTATCTTTTCAAATTAGTGTTTTGGAATGATTTGTTATGCTGCTACAATAGACAGTGGAACAAGCTGTACTAGACCAACAGTCTGTTTCTGGCCAGTATCAAGATATCATATCAGCCTACCAGTAAACCATAGTCATCATTCCTCCTCTGTCAGCTGTCAGAGGGAATAAGAGCCCTAGGTGTCATATGAGAGAAAAACATTATTGAAACAGAGGTGGGTCACATGTGAGTCTGGGCCAACCGCTAATGCTAGTCACCTGTGCTTTCTGGGCCCACTTGGGCCTGGTCTCAAATATATCATTTCAGTGAATAACACCTAGCTCATAATTATACCTACTCACATGGGTGATTCAGGTGTTCAGACTCTACTGTGAAACTGTTTCACAGGCATAGTTCTCTGCCCCCCAAGGTCATGACATTGTTCCAGAACCGTAGAGTCTACTCTGCACCTGTCCTAGTACAGTTTGCCAGAGATTCCACATAGCAGCTCCTTATCGGCTGTGGACACCTTTAGGAAGATGGGATCTACTGGATCATACTGTCTGAGCGAGAGGGAAGCTTGGGCCTGCGGTGGAGCTCTCCTCTGCTCCGGGCACTATTTGAAACTGACAGCCTTTCAAATCACCTGTTCGTGAATTGGAGAGGAATCCCAAGTGAAATACGTATTGCTTCCCAAATCCAAAGAAGCACACCAAGTTATAAGACTCAGAATTAGTAGGACAAGATGTAAGGTGCAACAGCTTGCTCTTTTGCCTTTGAGGCGGTGTCCTGGCATGTTGCAGACCACTGAACCTCTCCAGAGGTCACCACTGTGGCACCTGTTGGACATTTGGGGAGTTTATCTCCTAGACTCTGGAATGTATGTGTTTTGCTAGGGGATCCAGGGAACTCGCCACTCCCTGCTGATGCCCAGGTCCAACTGGCACAGTGTCTTCCATGTGTGGGTCATTGGGACTTCCAGCAGCGTGCCTACCTGACCTAAGGATCTGCAGATTGTATTACAAGCAGAGAGCAGGAGAGGTCAATACGGCCTGTGGTAAAACAGGGAATGTGTTCAAACTCCTGATTTCAATTGACAGGGTGGTGTAATATGTTTTAGAAACATTGTCATCAACATGGCCAACATTTTAGTGATTAATAATTAACTTCAGTTTTGTGGGAAATTTTTTTTTTTTTTTTTTAGGAAAAATGTTCATTTCATGAGCTCCAGGGAACACTCAGCCTGTTGCCATACTAACTCATGAATTACAATGGATTGTTGGTAAGCAAGACAAGAAAACAGGGAACAAACAAACAAAAATCAAGACACTTTCTTACTGAACTCTTCTCAAATGAGATCAAGGAATTATGGTTAAATGCCACAGCTGTAAATCATTTCTGCTCCTGGAGAGGTTAGAAAGGGCTTATAACATTTACCCTTTCTTTTCAGACAGAATTTAGGTCTGAGCAAAACCTTTTGTGTCCTTCAACCTCAAAGTTGATTGGGGATGGAAGTCCAAATTTGCTGTCACACACCATAAAAAGAATCTCATGAGCAGAGAGGGTCAAGCTAATTTTGGAATATATGAATTATGCCCAGTGTTATTTTAAATAGATTTTAAACTAAAATGTATCAATAAATTTTGACTGATCTATATGACTCTGCGTTCTGAAACTTCTACATGTCACACGCGTGATACGTAACACACAGTATGTCAGCCCCAGGAGAGAGAAAACACTCCAATGAAGCAAGCCAAAGAAACAAGTTTCAAACAAGGGAAAGCGATGTGTAGACCAGGATTTCTCAGTTCTTTCCGGTCATGCTGTAGCTTCCAGCTCCTGAATAACAACACACGTTTCCCTTGCCCTAGACACCCAAGAGTACGTCTCCTCTCTTGGGCATAAGAATCTCTAGAGTTACATATGTGTAGTAAAGAGTGGAGCCAGCTGGCATACTCACAATGACCAAATTGTGTTGATCGTACCTTAAACCAATACATCGCTCCACAATGAAGTTGCAATAAATGCTATATTTGCTTTCCAGACATGAATGAGATGCCTTACTGGATATACTCCAGGAAGGCCAGAGAAACTGGAATAATTTACTGGTGAATTTCTTTCAGGATAGCCCATGGTTTCTCTAGAATATAATCTTGACATATCTGGATCCTTCAAACTAGACCAAAGGGAAAATCTGGGTTGCAAGCCTCAATTAGAAATGTGGGATGCTGCTATGCCGACAACTGGTGCTCCCTGACCTGTATCTTCTGAGGCTAGAACCCAGTGTGGTGGATGACCAATTCATGAGTTGAACAAAAGAAGACCTCCTACAGCGCAGTGTATGTGTTCGTTACATGTACGGCACTTAGGGCTAAGTACCATAAGGACTACAAGAAAACAACAACAAAAAGTAAAAGATGAAGCATATGTGATAAGGAGGCGCCACCGTCCAGAGCACGAGCTCTGGAATCACACAGGCTTGTTTCGAATCCCCGCTAAGCCACTAGCATCTGTATACCCTGAAGAACAGTGGAAGGTTTCAATGTTGTTTGACCAGATTTCGAAAAAGAAGTGAAGAAAGAACCTATCTGCCAGGAAGGGACATCGTGGGCTGCAGGATCCAGTCGGATCAGGGCTCTGCATCCCCTGCTCAGAAACCTTCGCCGCCTGGCTCATGGTGATGCTGGCAGCTGAGCAGCCCTGGAGAAGGCGATCCTGTCTCCAGGCCTCGCAGAGAAGCTGGGGAGGTCCCTGGAGGAGGCTGGTCCACAGCCTGGCAAGCCCTGGGTGCCTCCTGCCCTCAGCTCTGAGCAGGCTCTGGTCTGTGGGCCCCGTTGCGGGGAAGGGCTGGCCCATACGTACCCAGGGCTGAGGGGCCTGCAGAGCCGGTGCCCAGGCAGGGTGAGCTCTGGAGGAGAAGGCTTCCACGGTCCCCAACAGTCTCCGCACGGTGGCCCATCCGGTGCCAAACACCTGCCCCCCACAGCGAGAAGTCCGGCCACTAGAACGTCCAGACGGGGTCAGGCTCTGGGGCCCCGCCCTTCGCCCTTGGGCTGGGGTTTCTCCGGCGGGCTGGGCTTGCACGCGCCCCCCGCCCGCCCGCCCGCCCCCACGCGCCGCCCGCCCCGCCCTTTCTCTGTGACGTGTACAACGGACATGTCACAAGCGCCAGCCTGAGCCATCCAGTGTCCAGTGCGTGCTAGACCTGGAGAGGAGGTGAAGCCAGGGAGAAGCTCTCCCGGTTTCACACTCTACTCTCGGATCGCTTGGCGCACAACCGGTTCTACATGGGAAATGTACTATGCCAATTTCGTACCTGGCTCCGCCGCTGCCGGCCCCGCCGTGGGGCCCCACTGGGCCGTCATCCGCTGGTTTTGCCCTCCCGGGAGGCTGCCCCATCTGACCGGGAGCACCCCGCTGCTCCAGCGCCTGCCATCTGCCCTGGTCGCAGGCTGTCCCACCGGCATCGAGGGCCTTTCTCGCCTGCCCTTTACATCGCACCAAGAAGGCGCAGTACAAGGCAGGCCAGGTACAAGGTCCTGCGGGTGCTTATCTGGGTGAACTGCAGGGACTCGCCAGAGAAGCCCGTGCTGGCTGCTTTTATTTCCATGACGTTCGGCCACTCGAGAGCCATCAGGATTCCTCCACGCAGGCTCCAATTTACCCTCCTGCGTTCACCACCTGAGCCGGTAGTCAAGGTTAGGAAGCAGGTACCATCCAGTCACCTCCCACTTCCTTCCCCAAAGGAGAGGGAGGTGAAGGTCCAAGAAGAGCCCCGAAGAGGCATGGCGAAGATGGAGGATCACACAGAGACCGAAGGTGAGGACGATCGGAAGAGGGGCCACCGTAGCAGTGGGGATATACCGTTGACATCTAGGCCCCAGGAGGCCAGTGGAGTCCTCACTTCCCTCAAGTGCAACCCTGAGCCTCTGGACCTCCTCCCCGAGCACCCAGAAGACAACTGGAGTGAGAACGCCCAGGTGTCTCCAGTGAGCCCCTCCTCGGAAAGCCACGTCACCTGCTCAGATGGAGATCCTGGAGATGTCCTGCCTCCTTGGAAGCCTGAGTCGCATGCCATGGTGCTCTGTGTCCCAGCCGCATGCCGCTGCCCGCTGCTGGTGAGGCCAAAAAAGGAAGTGCTGGGTGAAGACCACCGGCCCCAATCAACAGGCTCACCGATGTCTGGGAAGGAGCTGCAGCGTGAAACATCTTCGCAGATCCCAGCAAGAAGCTCCTCTTCCCTGGCATCTGCCAGCAGTAGGCCCTGCAAGCGGAAGATTCCCCTGACAAGGGATTGTGCTGATCGGCCACCTTCTCCTAAGCTTCCGTGCTTAGCTGCTGCTAAAAACCCAGGCACCTGGCTTCAGAGAATCTTCTGCCCTTGGAGTCAGAATTGCCTCCCAGAAACAGGGTTGATATCCGGCTTGCCTCTAATAGTTCCAAACCTTTTCTCTCTGTGGTGCCACAACCGGTTCTACATGGGAAATGTACTATGCAACTTACGTACCTGGCTCTGCCAATGCTGGCCCCGCCGTGGGGCCCCACTGGGCCGTCATCCGCTGGTTTTGCCCTCCCGGGAGGCTGCCCCATCTGACCGGGAGCACCCCGCTGCTCCAGCGCGTGCCTTCTGCCCTGGTCGCAGGCTGTCCCGCCGGCATCGATCGCCTTTATCGCCTGCCCTTTACATTGCGCCAAGAAGGCGCGGTACAAGGCAGGCCAGGTACAAGGCCCTGCGGGTGCTTCTCTTGGCGAACTGGAGGGACTCGCCAGAGAAGCCCGTGCTGGCTCCTTTTATTTCCATGACGTTCGGCCACTCGAGAGCCATCAGGATTCCTCCACGCAGGCTCCAATTTACCCTCCTGCATTCACCACCTGAGCCGGTAGTCAAGGTTAGGAAGCAGGTACCATCCAGTCACCTCCCACTTCCTTCCCCAAAGGAGAGGGAGGTGAAGGTCCAAGAAGAGCCCCGAAGAGGCATGGCGAAGATGGAGGATCACACAGAGACCGAAGGTGAGGACGATCGGAAGAGGGGCCACCGTAGCAGTGGGGATATACCGTTGACATCTAGGCCCCAGGAGGCCAGTGGAGTCCTCACTTCCCTCAAGTGCAACCCTGAGCCTCTGGACCTCCTCCCCGAGCACCCAGAAGACAACTGGAGTGAGAACGCCCAGGTGTCTCCAGTGAGCCCCTCCTCGGAAAGCCACGTCACCTGCTCAGATGGAGATCCTGGAGATGTCCTGCCTCCTTGGAAGCCTGAGTCGCATGCCATGGTGCTCTGTGTCCCAGCCGCATGCCGCTGCCCGCTGCTGGTGAGGCCAAAAAAGGAAGTGCTGGGTGAAGACCACCGGCCCCAATCAACAGGCTCACCGATGTCTGGGAAGGAGCTGCAGCGTGAAACATCTTCGCAGATCCCAGCAAGAAGCTCCTCTTCCCTGGCATCTGCCAGCAGTAGGCCCTGCAAGCGGAAGATTCCCCTGACAAGGGATTGTGCTGATCGGCCACCTTCTCCTAAGCTTCCGTGCTTAGCTGCTGCTAAAAACCCAGGCACCTGGCTTCAGAGAATCTTCTGCCCTTGGAGTCAGAATTGCCTCCCAGAAACAGGGTTGATATCCGGCTTGCCTCTAATAGTTCCAAACCTTTTCTCTCTGTGGTGCCACAACCGGTTCTACATGGGAAATGTACTATGCAACTTACGTACCTGGCTCTGCCAATGCTGGCCCCGCCGTGGGGCCCCACTGGGCCGTCATCCGCTGGTTTTGCCCTCCCGGGAGGCTGCCCCATCTGACCGGGAGCACCCCGCTGCTCCAGCGCGTGCCTTCTGCCCTGGTCGCAGGCTGTCCCGCCGGCATCGATCGCCTTTATCGCCTGCCCTTTACATTGCGCCAAGAAGGCGCGGTACAAGGCAGGCCAGGTACAAGGCCCTGCGGGTGCTTCTCTTGGCGAACTGGAGGGACTCGCCAGAGAAGCCCGTGCTGGCTCCTTTTATTTCCATGACGTTCGGCCACTCGAGAGCCATCAGGATTCCTCCACGCAGGCTCCAATTTACCCTCCTGCATTCACCACCTGAGCCGGTAGTCAAGGTTAGGAAGCAGGTACCATCCAGTCACCTCCCACTTCCTTCCCCAAAGGAGAGGGAGGTGAAGGTCCAAGAAGAGCCCCGAAGAGGCATGGCGAAGATGGAGGATCACACAGAGACCGAAGGTGAGGACGATCGGAAGAGGGGCCACCGTAGCAGTGGGGATATACCGTTGACATCTAGGCCCCAGGAGGCCAGTGGAGTCCTCACTTCCCTCAAGTGCAACCCTGAGCCTCTGGACCTCCTCCCCGAGCACCCAGAAGACAACTGGAGTGAGAACGCCCAGGTGTCTCCAGTGAGCCCCTCCTCGGAAAGCCACGTCACCTGCTCAGATGGAGATCCTGGAGATGTCCTGCCTCCTTGGAAGCCTGAGTCGCATGCCATGGTGCTCTGTGTCCCAGCCGCATGCCGCTGCCCGCTGCTGGTGAGGCCAAAAAAGGAAGTGCTGGGTGAAGACCACCGGCCCCAATCAACAGGCTCACCGATGTCTGGGAAGGAGCTGCAGCGTGAAACATCTTCGCAGATCCCAGCAAGAAGCTCCTCTTCCCTGGCATCTGCCAGCAGTAGGCCCTGCAAGCGGAAGATTCCCCTGACAAGGGATTGTGGTGAGCGGCCCCCTCCTCCTAAGCTTCCGTGCTTAGCTGCTGCTAAAAACCCAGGCACCTGGCTTCAGAGAATCTCCTGCCCTTGTAGTCAGAATTGCCTCCCAGAAACAGGGTTGATATCCATCTTGCTTCTAATAGTTCCACACCTTTTCTCTCTGCGGTGCCCTTGTTAACACAGTTAAGTCTCTCTGTCTCAGAACTAGCCCTTTTAGCTCCACGTCCCTTAGCGCACCTGACGCACGTACACAGCATTTAAGAGCTTTACACAACTGCGAGGTCGCATCTTTATTTCTTATCGCAGGAACACGACTTGTGTAAACTTTATTTCTGTCAGAACACCTGAATGGGATGCAAAGAATAATCTGATTTCTCTTAACCAGGGGATGAGTTGAAGCGTCCTTGCAGAAGAGACAACAGATGGTGTGAATCCCAGATCCTGTCTCGCCCAGCCGTGGCTGGAGGAAGCTGTGGATCCAGATCAGGGGCAGAGGGCGCGGAAGAGCGGCGCTCAGTCCACTCCGCGGAGGCGGTCGGTGTTAAGTCCAGCAGGCCCTCCCTTGGGAAAGCGCACAGGGCGGGCAGAGCCACCGAGTCCTGCAACGCGCAAGGTTCTCACAGCTCGGAAGGAAGTCGGCCGCGTTGTCGCGGCGCAGGTTCCCCTAGTGATCATGGCCCGAGCGCGGCCTCGGGGACGCTGGCTGCGGATACGATGCCCACACCCGCCTGCGGGCCCCGGCTCGCCTCCCGGCCCTGCAGCGTGCACAGCACCCGCGTCGCAGCCAGAAGACGCAGGGACACGGCGCCCAGCTAGGCCGGCCCCTCGATGCGGCGCTCCCGCGCCGCCTCCAGCCCGCAACGCCGGCCGTCGGCGCGGACCTCATCAGCCTCCGCGCCGCTGGGCTGCGGTTCAAGCCTGCGCGGTTTGGTGGGAAATTCACACGCTCTGTGGAATGTCTTGTTTCCTGGTAAATTCAGCTATATAAAACGTATCAATTTATTGATGAATTTTTATTTTTTATAAATAGAATAGTCCGTGAAACATACATATGAACTGAGCCATGAAACATTTTCCAAAGATAAATATTTTACATAAATACTTAAATATTTAAAAGATATTTATTCCCAAAGGTAAACAGTTTTGAAAGAAATGTATTTTCATGGTAAGGGAGGGAAACACCTCAGAAGGATGGTTGACACATGTGTGATGTTTATCAGGTGAGAACCATATAAACTCTCAGCTAAAACTATATAAATTCTTGTTCTAGTTTTGGTACAGGTGAGAGAAAGAACAGGCAGGTATTTCTCCCACTTTACAGAAGATGACACTGAGGCTGTGATAAGCTTAGCTGGCTCAGTCAGTAAGTCAGTGACATAATCCAGATCACAACTAGGGTCCTTATTTAATGCTCTTAACAGATATTAAACAGAAAAACAAAATAATACAATCTTGGTCCTAGTCCAGTTATAAGCAAAACATCAGTTTTATCTCTTTGAGTCTAGGTATCTAGACTGTTGATATTTAGATGCCTATTAGCCAATATGGTTTGTGTGGCAGGTATGACAGCCTTATATTTCTTTACTCAGTTTCACGTCTACCTCCAAGAGCTTTCATTTGTAAATGGCATGGCTGGTCAATGAGATGAAGATGAATTAGATTGCAAATCAGGCAGTACCACGTCTGGACTGAAAAATGCTGCTTTCAAGTGCTCTATTCTAAAGGGGGTCTTTATTGTGAGGCTTCTTTCCTGAGGCAGTGGTAGAGATTTCAGTCCTGGACAGTGCCTTGTGAAACCCACTGTGCATTTTGGGGACAAGTTTGACCTTGTCCCTGGGGAAGCCATTGTCACTTATGAGATAATTCTCCCATTCAGTCATAGCCACTTGCAGGGGCCCTACATCAATCGATTACATAGCTTGAGCATTTGTGCTCGGGTCAGGAAAGGGTTTGCCTTAAGGTCATTGGTCCTTCTTTAATTTAAAGGTTTTTTTTCTATTATTTATTTATTTATTTTTCAATTAATTTTTATTGGCGTATAGTTGCTTTACAATGTTGTGTTAGTTTCTACTGTACAGCAAAGTGAATCAGCTATAGGTATACATAGATTCCCTCTTTTTTTGTATTTCCTTCCCATTTAGGTCACCACAGGGCACTGAGTAGAGTTCCCTGTGCTCTAGAAAGGTTCTCATTGGTTATCTATTTTATACATAGAATCAATAGTGTATATATTTCAATCCCCATCTCCCAATTCATCCCACCCTACCTCCCTCCTTGGTATCCATGGATTTGTTCTGTACGTCTGTGCGTGGGTCCTTTTTTGAAAAGGGAAAACCACCTAAAAATTGCATTCTGTTTAAATACATCACTCAGTCTAGAGAAAGTAAGAGATGGGAGAAAGCTTAATGGCTAAGAAACTAGATTTTGAGGTCAGAGACCTTTGTCTGGGTTTAAATGTGTGCTCTGCCAATTATTGGCTGAATGACTCTGGCCACGTTGTCAAGTTCTCTAAACTCAATGTCCTCATCAGTAAACTAGGGATAAGAACGGCATCCATTTGACAGTGCTGCAGTGAGGGCTGAGCAAGATCATCCATGGAAGAGCAGAGCTCTTTTAAGAGCTCAGCACGCATGTATAAGGCACCAGCTGTGTTCTAAGCACTGGGTCCACAGACGAATGAAAATCACTACCTAGAGGAAAATGCGGACAAATGAGTAGAAGGTGCAGGGAGAGGCAATGATAATGGGAGACCCATGATCCTCAAGGTGGGAGGCTCCTTGGGTTCCACGAAGCTTCAGCTTCCTCCTGAAGGGTGAACAGAGTGTTTTAGGTGAAGGAGATAGAGAAGGACATTCGGGGCAGAGGAGACATTAGGTGGCTTACATCACTTTTACAGGGAATAGAACTCACCCCAAGTGTGCCTCTTCTACTTTGAAAACATGAATGTAACCCAAAGCAATCAAGCAACAATCCAGCTCTGCTGTGTCCTGAGAGTGAGGGGGGTGGAGAGAATAACTTGAATGAGAAAAGACCTCATCCCACCAGACCGGGGTCTGGTTCCACTGTCTTCATTCAGTGCCCTCCCCTCTTTGGAGGTTGACATGATTTTTGTAGCATCCTCTCCTCTCTCTTCCCCAGTCCTCTGTCCACCCCCTGGATATTCTGTCCCCTTGGCTGCATCCCTGTTTCTGGTTTAGTCTCTCCCATCTCATCCCCAGAGGAAACTCTGGTCCAATCCCAAGCCCTTCAGCATTAATACCTGCTCATCTCCAGTGACTTGCCTCTCGCTTTTCAGCCATTTGTTCGTATTTCCTTTAAGTTGTCACTTGAAATCTTTCTATCCCCAAGTTTGATTCTGAGAAGAATGCAATAATCTAAAAAGTTTGTTTGGGAGGTGATCCTGGAAGCCCTGAGTGGAGTGAGCAAGTGATACAGGGAAGGACAGGAAGCCAGTAAAGGAAGCAGAATGGAGCAGTTGTCACTGTGGGTAACTAAGGCTTGACCCTGCTGGGACCTCTGGAGACAGGGTAGAACAGGTCCCAGAGTGTCTCCTGAGGAGTGAGGAAATGGGGGTCTTCCTGTACCAACTCCAGCCTGTCATCGCTTGGGGCCACCCACAGAGTCTTAACTCGCCGTGACCTGTGGCCACCAAAGGAGCCCTCAGGCAGCAAGGGGCAGCTGCCAGCACAAAGAAGCTCTCCATGAGCAGTGCCCGGAGAGGTGAGTCCTAAGGACACCGGCAGCACCTGCTGCACTAAGCTTTGGTCATCTGGCCTTTCTTCTTGCCTCTAATCACCCCCCTCCCTTACACTTAACGTACTTTTGTTGCAACCACCAATCCACTTAAGCACAAATGTCCGTGCACCTGGGAACTGAAGGCTTAACGCCCATATGTCAGCTTTGCAAGGTCTCAGGCACCACTCCCCTTGCCCCTTCCCTTCTCAGTTCAACCTTATCACCTCTTCCTGGACCACAGCGCTAGCCTCCTAATTAGTCTCCCTGTTCCTGCTCTCTCCATGCTCCGCCTCATCTTACGTACTGTCGCCAGAGTAATGCTCTGAATGCAGAGCTCACACTTGTATTCCCCCTGCTCTCCTTCCAAAAAGAAAAAAATCTTCTGGAAGTATGAAATTACTGCTCAGCCAACATTTCAGATTCTTTCAAATATGGGCTATATCTATATTTACAGCTTTGTTTTCCTACTGATTTCTTCAAAGTTATGTGCATTCCCTACCGCTACCTGTTGCCTGAACTTGCCCTGTATTTCCCTGTCTGTGTGACTTTGTCCCCTGTTTTTGAAATACCTGCCCCGTATCCCACCTCCCACCATGTGTTTGTTGAAACTGTAACTGTTTTCACAGTTTACCTCCAAGGGCAACTCCTCCATGAAGCTCTCCTGAGTCCTCCCTTCTTTGCCCCTTGTATTCTGACTTCCCTCCATGGCTCTTGCCCCGTTTTTCCATGTATTGTTGTCATTCCCTTGCTGTGTTATAAGACCCCAGAGGAAGAGAGGAATTAGCACACGGTGCTTTGCACATGGAAAATATTTCTTGAATATAATGTATACGTCAACTTTATTACCAGAGGGTATATTTTCAAGGATAGATTCAACTTATCAATAAATTTTAAATACATACACATGAAATACGTTTTGCCCAGATATAAATGGGATCGTCTGACTTGTTTCATTTAGATGACAGACACGCACACAATGGGTATTCTTGTAAAGCACTAAGCGGGAGTCATAACATTATTAAATATGCCACAGGTTCCAGGTGCTGTATCAAATGTGTCCCAGACATGATTAGCTCAGGGATAGGTAAAGGCTAATTTGCTTCTTCTGAGTTGGGCGCTCTGCAGTGGCGGTAGCTAGATTACCTTTGGTGAGAAGAAACCTTGCTGCTGGGCCTGAGCACAGCCTCCGCTCTTGGTTTCCATGCTGTGAGGAAGCCCAAATCCACCTGTGTGGAGGGATGACATGGAGAGAGACCATGAGCACCTGGAGAGGAGGTGCCCAGCCATCCCCACTGTGTTCACCTTCCAGCTCCCGTGAGGTTTGGCAACAATCTCGTGAGAGATTCCATTCCAGAACTGCTCAGCTGGGCCCTTTTGAATTCATGGCCCAGAGAAACTATGAGAGATAATAAAATGGTTTTTGTTGTTTAGAGACACTGAGTTTTGGAATGATTTAAAAAAAATGTTTTTTAATTGAAGTATAGTTGATTTACATTGTTGTGTTAGTTTCTGGTGTACAGCAAAGTGATTCAGTTACGTATATATATATGTATATATATAAATCTTTTTCATATTCTTTTCCTCTGTGGTTTATTTTATTTAATTTAAAATTTATTTATTTTTGGCTGTGTTGGGTCTTTGTTGCTGAGTGCAGGCTTTCTGTAGTTGCGGCGTGGGTGTGTCTCATCATGGTGGCTTCTCTTGTTGTGGGCACAGGCTCTAGGCGTGCAAGCTTCAGTAGTTGTGGCATGCGGGCTCAATAGTTGTGACTCTTGGGCTCTAGAGTGCAGGCTCAGTAATCGTGGTGCACGGGCTTAGTTGATCCGCTGCATGTGGGATCTTCCTGGACCAGGGCTCGAACCCGTGTTCCCTGCATTTGCAGACGGATTCTTAACCACTGTGCCACCAGGGAAGTCCCGTGGTTTATTATAGGATATTGAATATACCCTGGGCTGTACAGTAGGACCTTGTTTTTTATCCATTCTCTCTCTCTGTATATATAAAATAGTTTGCATCTGCTAACCCCAAACTCCCAATCCATCTCTGCCCCCACACCTCTCTTGGCAACCACAAGTCTGTTCTCTGTGTGTATGAGTCTGTTTCTGTTTTGTAAATAAGTTTATTTGTGTCATACTTTAGATTCCACATATAAGTGATATCATATGATATTTTTCTTTCTCTCTCTGACTTACTTCACTTAGTATGATAATCTCTAGGTCCACCCATGTTGCTGCAAATGGCATTATTTCATGCTTTTTTGTGCCTGAGTAGTATTCCATTGTATATACATAACACATTGAGAAGTCACTTTTAGATCAAGTTCTTGGATGTGCTGTTTCTCTCCTTCTTGTCACCTCTCGGAGTAACTTTAGGGATGGCAGCAAGGGTTTACTTCTCTGAACATGAACATTTGGCTGGTAGATTGCTGCTGAGTGGGCTAAAGGCTAGTATCATATTCAACACCCTGGGAGCAGCTGTATCCATGTTCGAAAGTGAGCCTCATGTTCCAGAAGGCTTTGGAGCCTCTTTGGATGACTTTGGTTATATTCCATATTCACCATCTCTGTGCTGGAGTTTGGAGGACAGACTCTAGTCTGGAACCATTGCACATCTGCTCTGGGTCCATGCTAGAACCCGTTGTAGAATCTAGTTCTAGCAATCCTTTGTCAGCGTAAGTGAGAGGAAGTATATAACTTATTAAGTGAAACTGAATTCCCATGTGAACATTTGCATTTAATGCTTTAACTGGTGAAATTAGAAACAGAGGATTAAAATGTCCTTTCAGAATCTTTGGGTGACTACTTGTCCCTCATGGCTATAGAGATAACTCTTAGGCTGAGCACAGACTGTTTCAAAACTGTTCATAGGCGTAAACTCCAGGTTGTTTCCACATTTGTCCTTGAAGAACCTCATCTCTCCTTGCTGCATTATGTGGAAAATGAGTGAGATATGAAGGCATAAACTAAGAACTTAAGGATACACTGAAATCTTAAGGCTAAAGTCATAGGTTTGACTTTATAATTTAGGCTCCTGACACCCTTAGTTCCTATACTACCTCCAGCCCCAGCCATCCTGACCTCAGGCCCTTTGAATTCTGCAAACATGATGTTCCCATCATACAAGCTAACTTTGGGGTCATGGGCTCTTTGTCTGACCAAGTCTGGGTGGAAGAAGTAACCCCGGGAGGCTAAGACTTCTTGCTTCAGGGATATGTTTTTGCTCTCCTAAGTTTATCCTTGTCTTCTTGCAGTTAACAGTATTTCTGTTTCTCTTTATGTTGGCTTGGACTTCTGTCTGTGAGGTGGGGCACATAGCTGGCCGGGATTTGCTGACCATGAAAAGAGATGATTCCTTTGGCATCTCGTGTGAGGTTCTACTCCAGAACTTGTTTATCAATGAAGGTTTTCTCAAGGTGGGGTGTCTGAGTCCGGGCTCTGGGGAAAGTGATGGAGACCCATTCACTGAGATCTCTCCTCTCCCACTCCTGCTGTGGTCATGATGTTGGGAGCCTCTCGTCCATGGCTTTCATGAAGCTGTTTAGTCTGTAGTGATGGGGATCCATGAGGATACTTCTGCTGCTTCCACCATCTCTTGGAGAGCTGGTTGGCACCTACTCTGGGTAATCATTCAGCCCTGGAAGGGGCACTTCAGGGAGATGTGGGTTTTGGCCTTGGGGAGATCACTAAGCCATAGAGCGTCTCTGGGAGACCCAGAGGAAGAGGCCAAGTCATTGGCTCTCCCGAACTCTTTACAATTGCAGCTTGAAGGTGCTGACAGGAAACCTCCTTCTCCATCTTAACAGACAAGATAAGGAAATCTCTGGTCACATGAAGGACATATAAACAAAGGTGACTTACTTAGCAGACAAGATAAACAATTGGGTCTGTCTGATTTCACCTATGCACAAAGTCAAGTGGAGAACTGAGTTAGGAACTAGACCCCTTTGTTTTTGTTTTTACTAATTGCCTGCTGTTTCCTATTATACCTCCCAGGTGATCTTACGAGGCCCAGTAAGAAATGATACACACATCACTGTTCATTCTTTATTTACTAACCTTTGTGTTTGCGATTTGTGAAGGAAACTTTAATATGAGAGTTGGCGTTTTGTAGAATAAAGCTTGTAAGTCTAACGGATTGAGACAACAAGTAGGCTAGAGTTTATAATTAAAACTTTTCTTGTGTGTGTGTTCAATTTCTTCTGAATCTCATGGAAGAATTGGCAATTCACTACATTGAAGGACAGGCAAGGTTTTACTTGATAGACAACTCATGAGACCTCTGGTAGAGTGGGAGAATTCATTTGCATCACCTGAAGCCCATGGAAGCTGAAGATTATACTTAGGGTTTAGCTTTCTGTATCACGTAGAAAATGTGAGAAATATGAAAATGAAATTGAGCTGAAAATCTAATGTTGATCTTTTGTCTTGAAAAAAAATCATAGGTTTGAATATTTGTAGTGTGGTCTCATGACCTCTGCTAATCCCTGTCGATGGATTAGTCTTTTCTCTTTGCTCTCTTAGCATTTTTTACCATCTCTGTGATATCACTTCCCACACTTTGGGCAGCTTACCACCTGCATATTGTTCTGCCCCCCTACATTTGTAGCCTTCCCAAAGCAGGGCCTGGGACTAGGCCAGCCCTTAACACAGAGCCAGGCCTCAAGAAGTGCTCCATAAATGCTCGAAGAGTGGAGTTGAGTAGGGCCGCCCACACATAAATAAATCCTTTTCCTTTCTGTCTCTTTGGTTTTCTATTCTTCAGCCCTCCTGTGGTCTTGCTGCCAGCCTGTCCCATGGTACCTATTGTTTTAATTACTCCATCAAAATAACTGTTTGCAATCATCACTTTCCACACTTGCTGATCTTCACCTAATGTATTTGTTCCCATTGAATTGTCAAAGTTAGAGCTGGAGAGGGCTTATAATTATCTAGATCTTCCTCCTTTTGCTCAATCACTGATTAGAATCTTCTCCCTTGGACTTTTACTGTTTATTGTACTCATATTCCCATTGTACTTTCTGTACAATCAGAACGAAGCATAGTGTATGATGAAACCCTATCTTCATAATCCCCTGGGAAGGAGTATGTGGATTTCAATGCCTTTTTTTTTATGTCACAATGCACAGATAATAAGTATCTACTTTAGGTTATTAATCCCATTAATAGCAAAATCAACAAAACAAGTAGACTTTTCAATTCTCAGGTTAGTGTGTTACCTGGGGCTCTAAACCCCCCTAATTATCCTTAGAAGACTACTAGAAAGAATGAGAGAAAGGAAGGAAGGAAGGAAGCATGGAAGGAAGGGAGAAAGGAAGAAAGAAGGAAAGAAAGAAATCAAGCCAGACCTGTGTTCAGTACCTTGGTTTTCCAAAGTATATCAATTTCATCCTCTTGTAAGATGTGCAGAAGGAAAGAGCAAATTGCAGTGCTTCTGGAGACTGGCAAATCTGGATGTGTCATTTTTGCAAAGACCTGGAACTTTTGCTTCTGGAATCATATGCTTCCTACCATCATGTTTTAAAATCACATTCTTCTTCTGTAAACATTGGTATTATTTCTGAGTTGTTAAAAGAGTACAATGTTATATTGGTAGCAGACTTAGAAAATAATGCTGCTAGTTGACTACCAGCTTCTTTTTCATTCTTAAGAGAAGCCGTGTGGCTGTGATTTTATTTTGATGCTGCTAGTTGGATGAAATATTTTAATAGCCAACTTTACATTTAAATACCTTTTTTTTCCAAAAGCAAATTTATTCACTGGCTCTCTATTACACATTATAATAAAATAGTTTTCTCAACATTTAGGAAAAAAAGTGTGAGTGTTGACTGCAGAGATCTTTAACCATCAGATCATTTGGGAATTTTCAATGTCACATACATTTCAGCAAGACGTTCAAACAGTCTCTCAGGATTTTAAACACTCCTGGTTATGAAAACAAATTTTCATCTTTATTTTTCCAAGCTGTCTCCTTACATATAGCACTTCAGAAAATTCACCATTACTGGTTTTACTGCCTGATTGCTTAAGAGTTAATTGGTTCAGCACCTGGGCAGGAAGCTATTTTGGCAGAAACTCTGTTTCCTTCAAGTTCTAGCCATAAAATTCTGGATAGTGAATTGTAATCAGGCCCTCCTTTTTTTTTTTTTTTTTTTTTTTACTACAGAGCACACAAGAATACTAATGTGTAAGCTGAAGAAATTGCAGAGCCTCATTTGGAATACGGAAGTAGTTTCTCGGTCATAACTTGGCGCTAAAGGAGTACATTTCTTACTGGTTTTGGGTCTAAATTTTTTATATTCATTTAAAACATATAAATTAATCTTACATACTTTTTTCTTACCACAAATTCTCCCTGAATGTATTATTTCATACCATTAGATAAGAAAGGGACTTGATGCCCTAAACTTTGTCTCTTTCTAATTCTCCTAAGTTGTTAAATTAGAGAAGGGAGGCGGAGAAAATGGACTAGTATATTTTAAATAAGGCCACGCCTGATAAGCTTCATACCTATGTTTCTCAGAACCTTTGATGTTGTTGTCATATCTTTTAATTAATTAATTAATTTATGGCTGCGTTGGGTCTTCGTTGCTGTGCATGGGCTTTCTCTAGTTGCGGCAAGCAGGGGCTGCTCTTCGTTGTGGTGCGTGGGCTTCTCATTGTGGTGGCTTCTTGTTGTGGAGCACGGGCTGCAGACGAGCGGGTGTCAGTAGTTGTGGCACATGGGCTTAGCTGGTCTGTGGCATATGGGATCTTCCCAGACCAGGGATTGAACCCGTGTCCCCTGCATTGACAGGCAGATTCTTAACCACTGCACCACCAGGGAAGTCCTATTGTCACATCTCTTATACAATCTTTGTCTTAATTTATGGTGGCCAAAATTTGTGAGATGGGTGTTCACAGCACACTTCTCCATACCCCCAATCTGACAAAGAGACGTATAATTGTTAACCCAATAGTTGGTGTGGAAGGAACTACAGGGGTGCAGGACGGGGACAGGAGCGATGTGGAGCTTTAGTAAGTGTTACTGAGGACTGTGAATTGGGATCCTCATTATGGTTTTCTAGAAATATAGCAAAGAGTGGAATTCCTTTTAAATTACTTTTGGCTATTGAACTGTGTTTTTTGAATGCATTACCACTCCAAGACTGAACCACATGGGGCCAGGTGTCATTAGGGTTACATGTTTGCTATAGAAAAGACAACTTCCTACATGTTTTGGGTTGGCCAAAAGTTCGTTTGGGTTTTTCCTATCTTTTCTTACAGAAAAACCCGAATGAACCTTTTGGCCAACCCAATACTTAGCTTTTTCACAATTCTTTGCCCACTCAAGCCTTTCTACCCTGTTCTTTAAGAGGAACAGAGCATTGGTAGGTTGCTCTGTAAGACTTCAACAGAGCTCTGTGTGTTAATCTCAGCCCCAATAGGAGCATTTTTTACCCAGTTATACATAAAAGAATATTACTTTCACCTTTGAAGTTCCCTGTATGCTGCTTTATAATTTCATTGCCTGTCCTTCCCTTTCATGGGTGAGCATGATTCTAAACTCTGTGTGTTTTTCAGTTTCTGCTTTTCTACATAGTTGCACCACATTTTGTGCGGCAGGCTTCTGAAATTTCAAAACTTAAGCCTTTTAGTTTTGGGAAACTTTTTTGGAATGGTTTCTTCAATTATTCCTTCCAGTCTTCTCCTTTTGAAACTCCTATTATTTGAATATAGGATTTCCTAGAACACCCTTCTTTGCTATTTTCCATCTTTTAATATTTTTTATATGCTTTCTGTGAGATTTTTCTCAAATTTTCCTACCAGGTCTAATATCGAATTTATCATTTATATGATAAACTATGTTGCTAATTTCCAAGAGCTCTTCTTATTCTCTGAATATTTCTTTAAAGTAATTTAAAAATAGTGTCCTATTCTTGTTTTGTAGTTGTAATATTGTTTATCTTTTTGATGACGATTATTGTAGTATTTTTCCTTCGCTCTCAAAGTCTTTATTTCCTTAAGTTGCTCTTGTCCTGTTTGCTTTGGGCCCTTACTTTAAAGCTAGAAGCCTTCTCCGTTTGCTGGCTGTTCTGTGTCTGCCTAGTGAGATATAAGAGTGGAGCCCTGAAAGGCTGATTGGAAAATGTGTGCCGATGGGCGGGTCTCCGTGACAGACTTCACGGCAGCATGACTGTGTAATTTCCTTGGGGAACCCTGACGTTTGTATCTTTAGGTCGTTTCTTTTGAGATGGTTAGACTCCCCAGGGAAGACTATTCCAGTATCCAGTCTAGAGGCTCTTTGCCTGATTGCCAGCATCCTGAGAGCCAAGTGGAGAAGGAGTGGGGAGTTTCAGTACTCAGTGTGTAAAGTGTCGTTTAATCTCCTTGTTTTCATCCAATATTACATGCTCTTAATTGTGCCTAGTGTTCCTCAGTCCAGAAACCTGTTTCATCTTCTCCAGATAATAAAATTCTAGTCTGCTGCTGACATGAGGGAGGAGATGGGAGGTGATCTCTTTTTAATTGGACATTCATCCAATCTTCCAGTTTTTACTCCCCCCCCCCCACCATATCACTTTCCAAAGTATCTGGTGTCCCTACTTCTTGAGCCTTTGGGTATTCTACAGTGGAAACTGGATTGAGTCATGGATTTTCCACCTGGCTTAGTCCTTTCCCAGGTTAATTACCTATTATGCATCTGTTTTCTAAGTTCCAGATTTTTGTTGGTCTTATGTCATCTTCCCTTCCCTCCTCCTCTTCCTTTTCCATCTTCTTCCAGATTTAATGACAAAAGAATCATTAAAGGAAAGCCTTCATGGAGACGAGGAGGGGAGTATTGGTATTTGTTCACACTAGACTTAACATAGAGCCTCATATTACCTTGAATTTCTGCATTTAAAGGGTCAAATGATGATAGTTAATAAGGTAATTGGTAATTTTGTTTCTTTTACTTTTTTTGGGGGGGGGGGGTACGTGGGCCTCTCACTGCTGTGGCCTCTCCCGTGGCGGAACACAGGCTCCGGACGCACAGGCTCAGTGGCCATGGCTCACGGGCCCAGCCGCTCCGTGGCATGTGGGATCTTCCCGGACCGGGGCATGAACCCGTGTCCCCTGCATCGGCAGGCAGACTCTCAACCACTGCGCCATCAAGGAAGCCCTGTTTCTTTTACTTTTGATGATACTGATTAGAAAAGGCAAAAGAGAGGGGGAGGAATAGATAAACTTACAATTAACCTGAATCCTATAAATATGCAAAATCCAAAGTTTATTGTTCTGTGCAATGTTTTTTTAACATGGACAGTAAAACAAATGAAACGAAGAACCCATCTTAGACACTTAGCATAAAGAATAGTATCCATTTTCAGTTTTCAAATTTTAAAGGAGGAAAGTGTCCCAAGAGTCAAAGGAACAAAACCTGCAGAATTTCAGTTGAAGGGCGAGGTGAGGGTGGAAAGAGAGTAAACTCTATAGTTGAAAAGCAGTTCTGGATGAAAGAAACAAAAATTCTCTAGGGATCAAATCAGCTGTGGGCCAAATTTTAATCTCTCTTCTTTTCCAAGTTGAGAAGTTCCCTGTTGCACATGTGCCTTGGATGTTAGAATTGAAACCCTTTCTTTGCCTGCCAAATCGCTGCCTGCCTGATTTTAATGATCAAGCTGTAGAGAAGCTCCAGTTATGATGGTTTTAAAAGGAAAGATGGAAAATCAGTAAGAGGTTTGCAAAGCAAAGAGGGAGCCAGGAAGGGAAAGTTATTTTAACCTAGCAGTCTATAGAAAATATACCATATACCCTGGTTTTTGGCTAGTTTACAGCTGGTGAAAGGATCTGAAATAGTCTAGACAGTGGGAGGAGAACGTGTTGGGAAATCTCTAAGAGAGTGAGGTGCTAAAGGATCTTGGGGTCTTTCTCATGAATATGCTTGTCTCTTCTTCTTGTTAGGGGTGGAGACGTGGCTTTCACTACTAGGTTCACCCAGGTATCTGTGCCACGTTGGCAAACCAGGTGACAGTACTGCCTCTTGGGTACCCCAGACTGTCCAAATATGATCCAAAAATGGAAAGAGCCCAACAATTCAGAGGAAAGTACCTCCAATGGGAAATTGGGTTCAGAATCTCTTGAACTGGTGCCTTGTACTGTCATCTAACTATAACTTCCCATGTGTTTTATCCATGCTTCCCTATCGAGATCACCAGAAGCTTGAGGCACAAGCCAGATTCATCATTTATTCACTCAACAGTTGTTTATTGAGCATCTCTGATTATTGTAGTCACTGTTAGTGTAGAAGGATTTGAAGATTCACATATAAATGATATCATATGATATTTGCCTTTCTCTGTCTGACTTACTTCACTTAGTCTGATAATCTCTAGATTAATCCATGTTGCTGCAAAGGGCATTATTTCATTCTTATTTACGGTTGAGTAATATTGCATTGTTTATATGTGGAATGATATAAATGAGCTTATTTACAAAACAGAAATAGACTCACAGACTTCAAAAGCAAACTTATGGTTACCAAAGGGGAAAGGTAGGGGGGAGGGATAAATTAGGAGTTTGGGATTAACATGTACACACTACTATATATAAAATAGATAATCAACAAGGACCTACTGTATAGCACAGTAGGTCAATATTCTGTAATAACCTATATGGGAAAAGAATCTGAAAATGAATAGATATATGTATATGTATAACTGAATCAATTTGCTGTACACCTGAAACTAATGCAACATTGTTAATCAACTGTATTCTGATATAAAAATTAAATTTAAAAAAAGGATTTGAAGATGACTAGCGCAGTCAAGGAGTTTAGACTACAATTTTTAGCATTTTATCATTTATAAACCAATTTTCTTATACATTAATTCCTAAGTGATTTAGTCTTTAATAACAACGATTTGATATACAGTTGATCTTTGTTATTTGTAGATCCTATACCTGCTAATTTGCCTACTTGCTAAAATTTACTCATAACCCTAGAATCAACAGTTGTGCTTTCATGGACATTCATGGACATGTGTGTGCTTAGAACAGTGAAAAATCTGAGCTGCCTTTCGTGCTCGTTCCCAAAGCAACTGATCAAAGCAACTCTTTGCCTTCTTAGCTCTCATGCTGACAACAAGTGTCCTTTACACAGTCTATTTAGTGTTGTGTTTTTTGCATTTCTGTGTTTTCTGTTGGTGATTTCACTTTTTACAATGGCTCCCCAGTGTAGTGCTGAAGTGCTATCTAGTGTTCCTAAGTGCAAGAAGGCTGTGATGTGCCTTATGGAGAAAACACCCGTGTTAGATAAGCTCTGTTCAAGCATGAGTTATGGCACTGTTGGCCATCACTTCAATGTTCATGAATCAACAATATATATTAAATAAGGTGTCTTTAAGTACAAACACACGTATGTACTGAAGGGGTGACAAAAATGTTGTGAGCAGAGATTTGCTAGGATCAACCCTATATTTCCCCTAGGAACAAGAATTTAGTATTTTCCAATTCAATGGAAAATTAACATATATACACTACTATATATAAAATAGATAATCAACAAGGACCTACTGTATAGCACAGGGAACTCTACTCAGTATTCTGTAATAACCTATATGGGAAAGGAATCTGAAAAAGAATAGACATATGTATATGTATAACTGAATCACTTTGCTGTACACCTGAAACTAATGCAACATTGTTAATCAACTGTATTCTGATATAAAATAAAAATTAAATTTAAAAAAAGGATTTGAAGTTGACTAGCACAGTCAAGGAGTTGGACTGTGCTAATTATATTCATGGGGATTTTATAGAACATAATTAGCATGAATAACAATAATCAACTGTGCATGTTACATTTATTCTCATTTTACAGATGCAGCAATTGCAGCTCAAAAGAGGGAATAGCTTTTTAAAAAATGTCACTTTGATAGTGAAGTTGAGGCTCACTATATGAAACTGTATCATCTGATTCTAAAGACCACAATTTGCCCACCATAGCATATTGTTGAATGTCTTTTTATTCACCAGATGCATTGCCCATAGTAAACCTTCCAATATGAATGGAATAAACCATGTGAAAACCTCTTGGGCTGGGAAAGTTCCAACCACAATTTCAAGTTTATACAGCTAAATATGAATATGAACTAATTGAAACTAACCCAGTTTCAACATCATTAAATAGCACTTAATGACATATATATGTACTATATATACATTATATATTATGTATGTATATAGAGCTAGATTTCCATTTGAATTTATATTAAAAAATCATATCTGAAGTTTTTTTGATGAGATAGGTAGCTCTGTCATTTTAATTGTCAAGTTTTTTTTTAATGCTTCTGGAGGTCATAATGTAATCCGAAGATGACATTTTACTTTCAAGCTTTTGTTTTCTTTTTGATACTTGACTAATTTCTTCAATAACCAGTTGTATGAAGTCATCATAGAAGAAGGCCTTTTGTTCACCAAGACACTGATGATTTCTGAAAGACCAGGTTCTATGGTGTTTGCTGTGTAGTTCAAAACAGCAGCATTGAGATCTTCAGGTTGGAGTCTGAAATGCCAAGGAAAGAAGCGTTTTCTGAACAAGTGAAAGTAGAATCATGAACCCAAATGAACCAAGTTTCCATAATGCTTTCTTCTCAATGACCATGCACCAAAGTTCATCAGTATGATGTAAAATTCTCCCAGAAATAAAGTTTTACCTGGTTTTCCTTACTTACTGAGAATGATACAAGAGAATTCCTAGAATAAGGGAACTTTCCCATAGAAATACGACTTTTGAGGTTGACATGAAATGACAACCAGGCCCTTCTCAGATGCGTTTCCCTGAGAAGTGCAATGCTCACTGTGGGTGGTTGCATGGCCTCAAGCCCTGTGATCATTCTTATGTGAGTTACTGTGCATGCACAAGAGGGGTGCATCATTTACCTACCCCAGTCACCACCATGTTCCTTTAATGTTCTGAAGGCATCCTCAGTGGGTCTGCACTTTATATAATTGCAAAATCCTTGACTGTTAAGGACCTATATTTAGGTAATAAAAAAGTACACATCATTGCTTCATCTTCCCTGAGTAGAGAGGTCTTTAACTAGGATCCATAATGAAGAAAGAGGGCTTAAGTTAAATATAAACACGCTCTAAATTAGTTGTAGCTGGTTACTATGGCAAATAAGATCTTTTGACTTTGGTTCAGTGCCACTAGGAATGTACAGTGTATTTGCAAAAGCTTCATTTTTGTAGCTGTGTATGTATGGAGAAGTCAGAGGCAGTGGTGTACCCAGCAATGCTTTTGAGCTATTTTGATCCTCATATGTTGTCCTGTGCACAGTCTAGCCAGCTCTATCCCCACTCCCGCCCCCAAGCCCCTGTGCACTAGCAGCATAAGAGACTTGGGATTGGCTGTGAATTTTCAGAGGATGATAGTCCTGAGGATATGGGAAGAGGCAGGGACACTCAGGGAGACAGCGATCTGGTCTGTCCCCCTGATTCTGGACATAGATGAATGGCTAATAGCACAAATTCTGGAATCAGACTGTTTGAGACTGGAATTCTAACTCAGTTTACTGACTGACTATTTTTACTTAATCTCTTATTCGAAATTGCTTGTGGTCTCAGAATGTCAGAGGATTATGGGATTAAATTAAATGGATGAATCTGTGTAGCACTTTATGTATATGGATGACACTTTAGCACAATGCCTGGAGCATGGTAAGCACTCAATAAATGTTAGCTATTATTTCTTCCAGGTAAAATTGGTAAGCTTGAAAATCTATATCGTGATAGTTTCAAGAGTTGTTGAAGAAGATGGTGAAGATTTCACTGACATACTTTAGAAGTGAGATAGCCTTTCTGACATTCTGGTGTGGTTTAAGGTGCTCTTGGACCTGATCTTGGCCAGGGAGGTGGGGGAGCTTTATAAGATCCTTTGTGATTCCTTTCAGTTCACTAAATTGATGACTTGTATTTCTGTCTTGATACACCTGTCCCTCTCCTATGGATCTCTCCATTCACTCATTACTTTTCATGGAGGAAAAGTGCCAGAACTTGAAGGAAGTAGATTGTTCCTCAATATAACTCATTTCCACCCCCACCCCCACATCCAGCAAACTCAGACATTTGTTAGCTGTTTATAGGCTTTCATAACAGAATCTATCTTATAGATTAAATTGTATCCCAGAAGTTCATGTATAAATTAGATGTCCGGAACTTTTCCAATTTCTCCGTATAATTCTATAAATGGCATTTCAGTTTTTAGACAAGCCCAATCAAATATATTTAATACTAACCATTAGTAAACTCAAAATGCTTATTATACTACTGTGCATTCTAGGTTGTGGACATCAGGGGCATGTAGTAAAGGAGGAGGGGAAGGAGATAGAAGGCTCTTTATCCTTTACAGCGTACAAGATTGAGTTCAATGAGATTTCCAAATGGATATGCTTTTGGAGGGAGTCACTTTCCTATCACATTTTTTGCACCCCGGCTTATTCCCCAGCTCTCCTATCTTTGGAGCTCTTGGGCTGCAGAAATGATATACTTTTCCTTTCCTGGAAATCACAAGTTTACCACTGAATATCCTGAGGGCAGCTGGTGCCAACTACAAGCTAACAGGAAAACAGTCTGATTGAATTTCTTCATACTAATATATCAATGATTGGTAGTTACTTAACTCTTCTAGTGGTATAATATTTTTAAAGAAAGGTCAAACAAATGCTTAAGTAGCAGAATTCCAGAGAATTTAAGAAAGTGAAATGATACATTTAAGCAGAATTGGGGCAGAAGTAAGTGTACTTTGGATGGGAGAAACACTCTGTAAGGAATCCTAGTCTGTCCTTCAGAGCAGACATTCAAGTCTTGCTTCTAAAACTGGCATCCATATGTCGGCCTGGGCAGGGGATGTGGTATATATTCCTGGAGTGTCAATGTTCTTCAGGGTAATTAATTTAAAGTATATAAATATTGAAGCAAATACAGAAGTATTGGTGATAGAATGCAGACTCGTTTGAATAAAATGCTAGACTTCAATTACATTTCCTGTTTACAGTGGGCTACTTCAAGCTATGCCAGCAGACTCTTCAGGGGACCAGTTTGCAGCTCTGCTATCCTGGATTCTCAGAGGAAACATTGGAGGAACACTACACAGACATTTTTCTGAGTTTCCCAGTTTTTTTGTTGTATGATCCCACAGATTCCTTAAAGGTTCCAAGTTCTCCCAAAAGGTAGAGTAGGGAGGAGGGACCAGGAAGTGAATAACTCCCCTAGTGTTTGAAAGTTGGGGACTAGTTGTACTTTAAAACTTTCAAAGTTTCGGCCAATTATAGTTGAACATTTCTGAAACAAAAGTAACAAGGTCTTCTAGACCCTCCAACATTTCCCCCATTTCAATCAAGTCATTTCAGGGCTGTTCTCGAAGAGAACGTCATTAAAATAAGTAAAAGATGGTGGAGCACATCAAGTTATTGTGTTATTGTTGATACTGTGTTGGAAAGTTTTTATTTTTATTTTTTTGAGATTAAAAATGCAAAAGAGAAAGAAAGATTTTTGTAGTTCCCCTCATTTCTTTAATCTAAAATATTAGATAAAATCAACGATTTTCCAGAACTTTAAGAAGATTCTAAGGACAAAACTTTTCTGGACAGAAGAGTGGATTGTTAGGCTAAGGTATTTGACCTTTGACTAAAGTGTATAGAATCCAGGGCTGATTTGCAGATGCCTTGAATGTACTATGACCTTAAACCTAGATAGGAAGAGAAGTGAGATTTTCTTCCTTCCTTCTAAAAACAAAAATGATTAAATCTCCTAGGCTTAGTGTAGAACCCAAACCACACAGTGTAATCAGGAAAAGGAAATTCTTCCATGTGGACACCTCTACGGTTCTTCTATTTTCAGTATTAAAAACAGGCCTGTTCTCAATGAGTCTATAGTGAACCTTTATTAGGGCACATATTTCCAGTTTGGCTAAAGCCTATCCCTGTGGTACTGAGAAACTCAGAGAAGTGAGCGTGCAGGTCATAATTTTTTGTTTTTTTTCTTTTTTTAAAAACATCTTTATTGGAGTATAATTGCTTTACAATGGTGTGTTAGTTTCTTCTGTATAACAAAGTGAATTAGCTATACGTATACATACATCACCATATCTCCTCCCTCTTGTGTCTCCCTCCAACTCTCACTATCCCACACCTCTAGGTGGTCACAAAGCACTGAGCTCATCTCCCTGGGCTATGCAGCTGCTTCCCACTAGCTATCTATTTTACATTTGCTAGTGTATATATGTCCATGCCACTCTCTCACTTCGTCCAAGCTTACCCTTCTCCCTCCCCGTGTCCTCAAGTCCATTCTCTATGTCTGCGTCTTTATTCCTGTCCTGCCCCTGTGTTCTTCATAACCATTTTTTTTTTCAGATTCCATGTATACGTGTTAGCATACAGTATTTATTTTTCTCTTTCTGACTTACTTCACTGTGTATGACAGACTCTAGGTCCATCCACCTCACTACAAATAAATCAATTTCATTTCTTTTTATGGCTGAGTAATATTCCATTGTATCTATGTGCCATATCTTCTTTATCCATTCATCTGTCGGATGGATGCTTAGGTTGCTACTATGTCCTGGCTATTGTAAATAGTACTGCAATGAACATTGTGGTACATGACTCTTTTTGAATTATGGTTTCTTCAGGGTATATGCCCAGCAGTGGGATTGATGGGTCGTATGGTAGTTCTACTTTTAGTTTTTTAAGGAAGCTCCATACTGTTCTCCATAGTGGCTGTATCAATTTACATTCCCACCAACAGTGCAAGAGGGTTCCCTTTTCTCCACACCCTCTCCAGCATTTATTGTTTTTATATTTTTTGATGGTGGCCATTCTGACTGGTGTGAGATGATATTTCATTGTAGTTTTGATTTGCATTTCTCTAATGATTAATGATGTTGAGCATTCTTTCATGTGTTTGTTGGCAATCTGTATAACTTCTTTGGAGAAATGTCTGTTTAGGTCTTCTGCCCAGTTTTCGATTGGGTTGTTTGTTTTTTTGATATTGAGCTGCATGAACTGCTTGTAAATTTTGGAGATTAATTCTTTGTCAGTTGCTTCATTTGCAAATATTTTCTCCCATTCTGAGGGTTGTCTTTTCATCTTGTTTATGGTTTCCTTTGCTGTGCAAAAGCTTTTACGTTTCATTAGGTCCCATTTGTTTATTTTTGTTTTTATTTCCATTTCTCTAGGAGGTGGGTCAAAAAGGATCTTGGTGTGATTTATGTCATGGAGTTTTCTGCCTATGTTTTCCTCTAAGAGTTTTATAGTGTCTGGCCTTACATTTAGGTCTTTAATCCATTTTGAGTTTATGTTTGTGTATGGTGTTAGGGAGTGTTCTAATTTCATTCTTTTACATGTAGCTGTCCAGTTTTCCCAGCACCACTTATTGAAGAGGCTGTCTTTTCTGCACTGTATATTCTTGCCTCCTTTATGAAAGATAAGGTGACCATATGTGCGTGGATTTATCTGTGGGCTTTCTGTCCTGTTCCATTGATCTATATTTCTGTTTTTGTGCCAGTACCATACTGTCTTGATTACTGTAGCTTTGTAGTATAGTCTGAAGTCAGGGAGCCTGATTCCTACAGCTCCGTTTTTCTTTCTCAAGATTGCTTTGTGTTTCTATACAAATTGTGAAATTTTTTGCTCTAATTCTGTGGAAAATGCCAGTGGTAGTTTGATAGAGATTGCGTTGAATCTGTAGATTGCTTTGGGTAGTAGAGTCATTGTCACAATGTCGATTCTTCCAATCCAAGAACATGGTATATCTCTCCAACTATTTGTATCAGCTTTAGTTTCTTTCATCAGTGTCTTATAATTTTCTGCATACAGGTCTTTAGTCTCCTTAGGTAGGTTTATTCCTAGATATTTTATTCTTTTTGTTTCATTGGTAAATGGGAATGTTTTCTTAATTTCACTTTCTGATTTATCATCATTAGTGTATAGGAATGCAAGATATTTCTGTGCATTAATTTTGTATCCTGCTACTTTCCCAACTTGATCCTAAAGATGCTACCAGAACTCTACTAGAGCTAATAAATGAATTTGGTAAAGTAGCAGGATACAAAATTAATGCACATACTGTCTTGATTACTGTAGCTTTGTAGCATAGTCTGAAGTCCAGGAGCCTGATTCCTCCAGCTCTGTTTTTCTTTCTCAAGATTGCTTTGGCTATTCGGGGTCTTTTGTGTTTCCATATAAATTGTGAAATTTTTTGTTCTACTTCTGTGAAACATGCCATTGGTAGTTTGAAAGGGATTGCATTGAATCTGTAACTTGCTTTGGGTAGTATCATCATTTTCACAATGTTGATTCTTCCAGTCAAAGAACATGGTATAGCTCTCCATCTGTTTGTATCATCTTTAATTTCATTCATCAGTGTCTAATAGTTTTCTGCATAGAGGTCTTTTGTCTCCTTAGGTAGGTTTATTCCTAGGTATTTTATTCTTTTTTTGCAATGGTAAATGGGAATGTTTTCTTAATTTCTCTTTCAGATTATTCATCATTATTGTATAGGAATGCAAGAAATTTCTGTGCATTAATTCTGTATCCTGCTACTTTACCAAATTCATTGATTAGCTCTAGTAGTTTTCTGGTAGCATCTTTAGGATTCTTTATGTATAGTATCATGTCATCTACAAATAGTGACAGTTTTACTTCTTCTTTTCCAATTTGTATTCCTTTTATTTCTTTTTCGTCTCTGATTGCTGTGGCTAAAACTTCCAAAACTGTTGAATAAGAGTGGTGAGAGTGGACAGCCTTGTCTTCTTCCTGATCCTAGTGGAAATGGTTTCAGTTTTTCACCTTTGAGGACGATGTTGGCTGTGGGTTTGTCATATATGTCCTTTATTATGTTGAGGTAAGTTCCTTCTATGCCTACTTTCTGGAGGGTTTTTATCATAAATGGGTGTTGAATTTTGTTGAAAGCTTTTCCTGCATCTATTGAGATAACCATATGGTTTTTCTCCTTCAATTTTTTAATATCGTGTATCACATTGACAATTTGCGTATATTGAAGAATCCTTGAATTCCCCTGATAAACCCCACTTGGTCATGGTGTATGATCCTTTTAATGTGCTGTTGGATTCTGTTTGCTAGTATTTTGTTGAGGATTTTTGCATCTATGTTCATCAGTGATATTGGCCTGAAGTTTTCTCTTTTTTGTGGCATCTTTGTCTGTTTTTGGTATCAGGGTGATGGTGGCCTCGTAGAATGAGTTTGGTAGTGTTCCTCCCTCTGCTCTATTTTGGAAGAGTTTGAGAAGGATAGGTGTTAACACTTCTCTAAATGTTTGATAGAATTCACCTGTGAATCCATCTGGCCCTGGGCTTTTGTTTGTTGGAAGATTTTTAATCACAGTTTCAATTTCAGTGCTTGTGATTAGTCTGTTTATATTTTCTGTTTCTTCCTGATTCAATCTCGGAAGGTTGTGCTTTTCTAAGAATTCGTCCTTTTCTTCCAGGTTGTCCATTTTATTGGCATATAGTTGATTGTAGTAATCTCTCATGATCCTTTGTATTTCTGCAGTGTCCGTTGTTACTCCTCCCTTTTCATTTCTAATTCTGTTGATTTGAGTCTTCTCCCTTTTTTCTTGATGAATCTGGCTAATGGTTTAACAATTTTGTTTATCTTCTCAGAGAACCAGATTTTAGTTTTATTGATGTTTCCTATTTTTTCTTCATTTCTTTTTCATTTATTTCTGATATGATCTTTATTATTTCTTTCCTTCTGGTAACTCTGGGGTTTTTTTGTTCTGCTTTCTCTAATTGCTTTAGGTGTAAGGTTAGGTTGTTTATTTGAGATGTTTCTTGTTCTTTGAGTTAGTATTGCTATAAACTTCCCTCTTAGAACTGCTTTTGCTGCATCCCATAGGTTTTGGGTGATCATGTTTTCATTGTCATTTGTTACTGGGTATTTTTTGATTTCCTCTTTGATTTCTTCAGTGATTTCTTGGTTATTAAGTAGTGTATTGTTTAGGCTCCATGTGTTGGTATTTTTTACAGATGTTTTCCTGTAATTGATATCTAGTCTCATAGTGTTGTGATCAGAAAAGATACTTGATATGACTTCAATTTTCTTAAATTTACCAAGGCTTGATTTGTGACCCAAGATATGAAGTATCCTGGAGAACAGTCCATGAGCACTTGAGAAGAAAGTGTATTCTGGTTTTTTTTGGGTGGAATGTCCTATAAATATCAATTAAGTCCATCTTGTTTAATGTATCATTTAAAGCTTGTGTTTCCTTATTTATTTTCATTTTGGATGACCTGTGCTTTGGTGAAAATGGGGTGTTAATGTCCCCTACTATGATTGTATAACTGTTGCTTTCCCCTTTTATGGCTGTTAGCCTTTGCCTTATGTATTGAGTTGCCCCTGTGTTGGGTGCATAAATAATTACAGTTGTTATATCTCTTTCTTGGATTGATCCCTTGATCATTATGTAGTGTCCTTCTTTGTCTCTTGTAATAGTCTGTATTGTAGAGTCTATTTGGTCTGATATGAACACTGCTACTCCAGCTTTCTTTTGATTTCCATTTGCATGGAATTTCTTTTTCCATCCCCTCCCTTTCGCTGTGTATTTGTCCTTAGGTCTGAAGTGGGTCTCTTGTAGACATCATATATACAGGTCTTGTTTCTGTATCCATTCAGCCAGTCTGTGTCTTTTGGTGGGAGTATTTCATCCATTTACATTTAAGGTAGTTATCAATATGTGTGTTCCTATTAGCATTTAGTTAATTGTTTTGTGTTTTTTATTGTAGGTGTTTTCCTTCTCTTGTGTTTCCTGCCTAGAGAAGTTCCTTTAGCCTTTGTTGTAAAGCTGGTTTGGTGGTGCTGAATTCTCTTAGCCTTTGCTTGTCTGTAAAGGTTTTAATTTCTCTGTCGAATCTGAATGAGATCCTTGCTGGGTAGAGTAATCTTGGTTGTAGGTTCTTCCCTTTCATCACTTTCAATATGTCCTGCCACTCCCTTCTGGCTTGCAGAGTTTCTGCTGAAAGATCAGATGTTAACCTTATGGGGAGTCCCTTGTATATTATTTGTTGTTTTTCCCTTGCTGCTTTTAATATGTTTTCTCTGTGTTTAATTTTTGCTAGTTTGATTAATATGTGTCTTGGCCTGTTTCTCCTTGGATTTACCCTGTATGGGACTCTCTGCGCTTCCTGGACGTGATTGACTATTTCCTTACCTATATTAAGGATGTTTTCAACTATAATCTCTTCAAGTATTTTCTCAGTTCCTTTTTCTTTCTTTTCGTCTTCTGGGACCCCTATAATTCGGATTTTGGCCCTTTTAATGTTGTCCCAGAGGTCTCCGAGGTTGTCCTCAGTTCTCTTCATTCTTTTTTCTTTATTCTGCTCTGTGGCAGTTATTTCCACTACTTTATCTTCCAGGTCACTTATCCATTTTTCTGCCTCAGTTATTCTGCTAATGAGTCCTTCTAGAGAAATTTAAATTTCAATTATTTTGTTGTTCATCATTATTTGTTTGCTTTTTAGTTCTTCTAGGTCCTTATTAAACATTTCTTGTATTTTCTCCATTCTGTTTCCAAGATTTTGGATCATCTTTACTATCATTACTCTGAATTCTTTTTCAGGTAGACTGCCTATTTCCTCTACATTTGTTTGGCCTGGAGGGTTTTTACCTTCTTCATCTGCTGTTTATTTCTCTGTCTTCTCATTTTGCTTATCTTACTGTGTTTGGGGTCTCCGTTTCACAGTCTGCAGGCTCGTAGTTCCCATTGTTTTTGGTGTCTGCTCACAGTGGCTAAGGTTGGTTCAGTGGGTTGTGTAGGCTTCCTGATGCAGGGGACTGGTGCCTGTGTTCTGGTGTATGAGGCCGGATCTTGTCTTTCTGGTGGGCAGGACCACTTCCGGTGCTGTGTTTTGGGGTGTCTGCGAACTTAGTATGATTTTAGGCAGCCTCTCTACTAATGGGTGTGGTTGTGTTCCTGTCTTGTTAGTTGTTTGGCATGGGGTGTCCAGCTGTAGCTTGCTGGTTGTTTAGTTGAGCTGGGTCTTAGCGTTGAGATGGAGATCTCTGGGAGAGCTTTCGCCATTTGATATTACATGGGGCCGGGTGGTCTCTGGTGGACCAATGTCCTGAACTCGGGTCTCCCACCTCAGAGGCTCAAGTCTGACACATGGCGGGAGCACCAATACCCTGTCAGCCACACGGCCAGATACCTGGGGAGTTTCTTGCCTTTTGGGAAGTCTGAGGTCTTCTGCCAGCATTCAGTAGGTGTTCAGTAGGAGTTGTTCCACATGTAGATGTAGTTTTGTTGTATTTGTGGGGAGGAAGGCGATCTCCACATCTTACTCCTCCGCCATATTGAAGGTGTCCTACAGGTCATGGTTAATAAGGCATAAGAAAGGTGAGAATTAATTACCTGTTTTTGTACATTAGCAAACTCAGTCATTTCCCTTTACTTCCTTCATTCAGCCATGTGTCTCTTCTTGCTTCCTCTATATCAGGATGTTTGGCAAGGTCATGAAATTCACAGCTCCTGGAGGGAAATCCTGATATAAAAATTGAGGAAAAGGACTTCCCTGGTGGCGCAGTGGTTGAGAGTCTGCCTGCCGATGCAGGGGACACGGGTTCGTGCCCTGGTCCGGGAAGATCCCACATGCCGCAGAGCGGCTGGGCCCATGAGCCATGGCCGCTGAGCCTGTGCGTCCAGAGCCTGTGCTCCGCAACGGGAGAGGCCACAACAGTGGGAAAAAAAAAAAACCGAGGAAAAACCCTGAGGTTTTGTGCATTAATCCACTGATCTTAGAGTCCCCCAAAGGCTAAATACATATACTTATGTATATATGTGTAACTGAATCACTTTTCCATATGCCTGAAAATAACACAGCATTGTAAATCAACTATAAGGAAAAAACTTTGCCCATTACCCAATTTCTAATTGTAGTAGTTAGATAAACATTTATCCCCAAACTAAAGCTTCGCCATGTCTTGTGAAGATTTGAGCGCTTATTTTAGACAGTTAAATTTTGTGGGTCTTCCTTCCTATTCTGGAAAATTAGTATATGGATGAGTGGGAAGAGGAGAAGGGAGAAGAAGAGGTGGAAAGAACGAGAGGATAGTTTTGACTGATGTATTGTAAAGCTCTTGCATAACAGCGGTCATAAAAGAGTTGAAAAGATTATTTGTCCAACGGTTAATGTAACTCTCAATTTTCCAAATTTCATTTTCTCTTTATGTTCTTTGAGAGGGAGCTTGGGCTAGTGAATTCGCCAGGCAATTTTTGCCATCTTATCTTGCACATCCTCGTTTGGACAGAAAATTGAACATGAAAGCAGTTCAATTAAGTAAGGAAGGCAACCTTTTAGAGATAGTATGAGTGGCAGTAGTCACAACTGGTCCATGCTCAGTTTGCACAGTGTAAGTCCTAACACACAGTAGCATCGGCAATGCTTTCTGACCGTCATTCAGTTACTTTTGGCTTGTATACTACAAGACGGGCAGTAGAAGCCACTGGCTAACCCAAAAGCAGTGATGTTCTTATAAAATCACCATCCTTGGGCCGTCATCTCAAAAGATCTCAAATGAATATTGTGGGTTTCTTGTTATCATACTGGGATATAAATGTTCCTAGAAAAGGTTCATATTGAACACTTGAAAAATGAAATGGAGAATTCTCCAAAGTAACCCAAGATACTCTGTGCCCTTGGAATCTGGCCATTTTTCTTTCCTGAGGTTTGCTACCCAAAGTAGAGACCAGAGCAAGTTACCAAAAGAGATTCCAGATAGAACACTGCAGATTTCACCATTTGCCATCTTCTGATGCAAAGAAGATGCTTGTTACTGAATGGCTTCAATGACAAGGTGCCAGTCAACATGGCAAGCACACTCGCCCCTCTATCAAGGAAAAGGAGAGGAACGAACTGAAAAGAAACTCTGCTTTAGGACCGGGAGGATGCTATAATCTCTCAACAACAGCATAAGATGCATGATACTTTCCTAGTTAGTGTACCACTCTGTCTCATAGAGAAAAGAAGAATAGTTAAGCCAAGATCATATTTCTTTCTTTTTTTTTTTTTTTTTTTTTGGTATGCGGGCCTCTCACTGTTGTGGCCTCTCCCATTTCAGAGCACAGGCTCCGGACGCGCAGGCTCAGTGCCCATGGCTCACGGGCCCAGCTGCTCCACGGCATGTGGGATCTTCCCAGACTGGGGCACGAACCCGTGTCTCCTGCATCAACAGGCGGACTCTCAACCACTGCACCACCAGGGAAGCCCCCATATTTCTTAAAAATAACTGTGGAGTTTGAGTCTCTCCAGCCCCATGAAAGACTCCCTGGGACTTGTATTTTTGGCTCTTTATGTGTGTCTGTTTGTAGCCCTATGTGTTGCAACAAAAGGATGTTGAAAATGTCTCAGAAGAGAATCTGAATGTTGGTCACAAATTCTTAATGGGTCTGGTTCTATTTCTTGTAAATTTATGTTATATTAATGTAATTTTGTATTTTCCACCCAGGGCTAGATAAGTTAAAATCCAAAAATACATCCTAAAAAACCAGTTCTCCGGGGTTGCAAATGAGTTTTCATTGTATCATATAGACGGCCAGTCTTGAAGCCATAGAACAAATTTAGTACATTTTTCCGGGTCCCAACCTCACCTCTTTGTATGTTCAGTTAAGGGCCCCACTTATTAACTGTGGCTCAGAACATTATTTTCACCCAGTGAGAGCATAGCGGCTTCCATCTGCCTTCGTGCATTTGTGGTTCTTGGACCCTGCCCGACCCATCTCCACGCAGATAACGTTGACCCCTGCCAGAAGCATACTGCCAACACTTTTTCTCTTTCAATGCAGTTCCATTGCATTGTGATGTTTGCAAAATGCATTTAGAATTGACCTTCAGACGTGAGCTGACGGTAAAATAGGATTTACATGGTGTGTGTGTTCAAGTTGGGTCTCTTTCCCCACTTCCATATCCTGCCTTAGGTGTGAATCACGGTCTCCGATCCCCTACAAAGCACCCTTTTCCTGAGATTTGATTGGGACTCTTAGGTTCATTTTTGATGTTAAATTTATGTTCTGCTTATTTCCTTGCTTCCACGCAAAGCCTGGAGATATATGACTGCTCAAGAAATGCCTTTTTAGGACAGAGGCCGGTGCTAAGCTATGGGTGTGTGCCAAAGGGGTATATAGCCTTTCCCACAGTTACTTTGCCTGCTTGATGGTCAAAATTAGATTGTTTTTTAAACTTTGAGGGAGCTGTATGGTGGTGGGAAGAAGACATATAGAGTTCTACTCCTTTGTGAACACACAACTTCAGAAGCTGTGTGCCAAGTTGCTGACTCCTGAACCTTTGGGGGAGATGAGAAGAACAGAGATGAGGGGGATGGGAGAGGATGGAGTGAATGGTCCAGCCCCGAATGTCTCACAACCCCTCTGCTGGATGTTCCCATCTCCTCTTCTGCTTCTCTTCTCCACCCTCTCCAGCCTGCTTTCTGCCCCAAGGCCCACCTGTGTGGGTTGAACTGGTGGACTCTGGAAACTTCTGGCTTCTTTTGGGTTCAGCCAGTGGGGCTTGGAGGGAAGGAAGGTGGTGAGGTCAAGGTGTTATTCCCTGTCCCTGTCTCGGTTAGGCTGTCTTAGACTGGCTGCTCCCTTGACATAAGGTAATTTCTCCTGTCTAGAAAGCCAGTGCTCCACGGCTCTCCTTCCAGGTTCTGGGACCCTCTTCTGCCCTTTGTCCCTTTGGGTCTAGGAGTGGTGGGCGCTCTGCTACTGTCAGCCCCGTGTTCCCGCATTATCCCTCGTGGTTCCCGTACAGCCGCTGATGACTTTGTGATCAGTTCTTTGTAAATGATCTCCCTTTAATTTATCATCATTTGAACACATTATCTGACTTGTTAGGACCCTGGCTAATATACCCCCTCTTTGAACTCACTAGTTAAATGAGTTATTTGGTTAATAAGCTCCTCATTTACCAAGGAAGTACATCCCAGTAGGGTCAAGCCTGTATTCATACTAGATTATGAATGACAAATCAGATTTTAAGGAATCTGAGAGGGACTTTCCTGGTGGTCCAGTGGTTAAGACTCCGCGCTTCCACTGCAGGGGGCATGGGTTTGATCCCTGGTCGGGGAACTAAGATCCCACGTGCCGTGCGGTGGTAAAAAAAAAAAAGGAATCTAGGATTTTTAACTTGGAGATTTGAAGGGAGGGAAAGAAACGGGGCCATTTTTGAAGCATAGTGAGAATGGGGGAGGTGAGAATGTACAAAAGCCAAGTGTGGGCTGCATCACAATGCTTTACCCCTGCTTATCTCTGACAATTATCCTTGGCATAATGAAGGGGGTGGAAGAGTGCTGTTATTTCTCTACCTAAAAGAATTTCTCCATAAGCATTGCCACCCACCCTGGATGCATCCTGTCAGAAGTGTGTGTGCCATGGCCCCTTCAGCAAGTGGATTAAGCTGATTTTCCAAGCACTCACAGTTAGGAAGTAGCAAAGTCAGGCTTTCAACCCAAGGGGTCTGACATCAGACTCCAGGCTCTCAACCACTATATGCACGTCTTTAACTGTGCGTGGCCTTTAGTGTCCTTTATGTGTCCAGGCCACAAAATAATGGAGAAACCATTCGTTTGGTGGGAATCTTGGGATTTCCAGCATTTAAACCTGGTTGAGCCAAAGAGATTAGAAACTTCTGAAAACTACAGAGACTTATAAGAAAGCAGAACAAAATCCATTTGGAATTTGTGACCAACATGCAGATGTTCCTCAGAGACATTTTTATCATCTTGTAGTTGTGAGACTTCTTGTAAAGGGACCGAGGAAGGAGCCAGAACCATGGGGAATGATCAGGCCCAAGAAGACCTGTAAGGAAGTAATAATGACTTTCACACTCACCAGCAACCAGGATTTCCATGCACCATCAACCAAGTTTGTCACTGAATCAGACACCTTGAGCCGCAAAAACTCTTTATCCCACTAGTAATCCTCTAGGCCACTTAAGCACTGGATTTAAATATTTTTCAGCTGTTTTCCAGCCAGGCTGTGCCAAAAGCTGTTTTGAGATGGAGGTGGCGAGTGTTAGTATTTGAGAGAAGCAGCACTTCTGAGCAGATTGCCTGCACCCGCATGAGGTCATGTTTTTAGTTCGGGGCTTAGACTTAAACAATCAGGTGGGGAGAGCCTGCACACCGGGGAGTGACTGGGAAATCTCTGCTCTGATGACACAGTGGTCGTTTCCATGGTCTCTGTGCTCCTGGGCCATCCGCACCGTCTGCTGAAGACACACATCTCGTAGAGTGAGTGGAGCACAAGTTTCTCATACTTCCCGTGCACCTACTGGAGTATGAACATTGCAAAGAAGAGGAACTAGACATAAACAAGCAGCTGGGTTCGACTTCTACAGGCAGTGGTTCAAAAGGTGATACACACTGTGTGTGTTGAGTACAACCACTGTGAATTTGAGATTTAATTTTAACTGAGACCCGATGATACCTTAACTTGAAAATTTATTAGCTGTAGCAGAAAGTAACTCTTCCACTCCACTGAAATCTCTGACATGCTTTAAAGACAACAGCTGGTTTATTAATTTAGTCAACTTACGTGAAGTTTAATCATGCCTCAGCCCTCCGAAGGACCTTAAAACTAGATGCGCACAAATGATGAACAAGCACAGCGACTGTGGGTGTTTCCTTTGTGGATTCTTGTGTTGGATGTGTTGAGTGGAAGTCAGAGCTAATGCACATTTTTGTTTCCCCCAAAACAAAACAATTAAATGAGAAAAACAAAACCTCACTATATTCTGATTACGTTCATCTTTGCACATTAGCCATGAAAAAGTACTTAATCAAAGACTGGCAAAGCTAGGAGGACTGCTAATCTAGTAGGTTTCTTTTAAATGTGTAAATTTACAGGTAAAAATTTATGCTTTGACAAACTCCCCAAGTCTAAGTTGAAATTTAGCAGAATCCAAAAGTGGCTGAAGAAGCCGTGGGAGGAAAAAGTCTTTAGGCCCCATCTGTTACCTTCTCATTTTTTCTTTTCTTTGCTTTCCTTATTTATTTTTTGGCCATTAAAACTATATTTCAAGAATGGACTTGAGGACACGGGGTGGGGGAAGGGTAAGCTGGGACGAAGTGAGAGAGTAGATTGGACATATATACACTACCAAATGTAAAATAGATAGCTGGTGGGAAGCAGCCGCATAGCACAGGGAGATCAGCTCGGTGCTTTGCAACCACATAGAGGGGTGGGATAGGGAGGGTGGGAGGGAGATGCAAGAGGGAAGAGATATGGGGATATATGAATATGTATAACTGATTCACTTTGTTATAAAGCAGAAACTAACACAACAATGTAAAGCAATTATACTCCAATAAAGATGTTAAAAAGAAAACTGTATTTCAGCCCACTGTCTTTCTTCATATAATAAAATGAAATTAATTTAGGCTTTTCTGGATTGGACATTGTGGCCTTTTGGATACAATGATTCTGACAACATTCTTTGCAGTTTTTATGAAGGAAAAGTCTCGTTAAAAGAATGAAGAGTGGAAACATGATTTTCGAGGGATGTTTTAAAATGAAGATAAAGTCCTTTAAGGATAGATACATGTGTATGTATAAAAAAACAGAAGTTTATTTACAAAAACTTCACCCCAGCAGGCTGTAACTTGCTGACCCTGAGTTTATAGAATAAAGTCTGTACTCTAAAAAAAATCAGTCAATCAATCAAAGGGGAAAAAGAAGATAAAGTCCTTTGCAGACTTTCTCCATTGACTGTAAGCTACTACAGACAATTGAATCTTAGGTTGCACCAGGCAATAAGATGATGAAGTGCTTATAGAACTCTGGCACATTAGTTAATAACGGGCTTTTCTTTCTTAAAGCCATCCCGTTTGCCTTCTTGGACTCAATTGGTGAGCACTGGTATATTTTCGTACAAGTTTCACAAATTTTTTAAACTTGAGCTTTGTGATTGGAATGTTCTGCTTGAACTCTTAATGGCGGATGGAAGACAAATGGCTTGTGAACATTTCTAGATGATTCAGAAGTCCATTCAATAAAGAATTAGGAAATCCCTGCTAAGGCCCTGGTGGTGTATAGGGGCTAGCTCGGCAGTGATGGTGACAGGACAATGTATAATGGGGAGACCCATGAGCCAAAGGATGATGACCCCACAGGGTGGTAAGAGCTCCAAGGCAGGGAAAAGAAAACTTGTTGGAGCTGGAGAACAGGGCACTCAACCAGCCTGGCACGAGGATCAGGATTGTCTGAGATAGCTTCATGGAGGATGTGACGTTGGGTGATGCCTTGAAGAACTGATCAGGAGGACTTTAAGATGTGTTCCTTTCAAATTATTGTGCTGCTTTGGATTTGAGACTGAAGTAAAAAGTTGACCACAAGATCACAGGGGCTTCATATCTTCAAGATACCCCACATCTTCAACAGGACAGCTGTGTGGCAGCTTTGCCCAGGGGTAGGTGATGCATACATGTGATTTCTTAAACTTAAGGTGGGGAGAAATGCTTTCCGTGACACCCTATCCTTCTCACTGGCCAGGGTTCCCTAGCTCTAAATCCACAGGGATTATCACTCAGGGTTCCTAACCTGACTCGGGGATTTGGTGATTTACTCGCATGGACCAGACATCCACTTTTGGACGGTTTTTCTGATAAACAAGCATTTCAGAGGCCATGTAGGCAGGGCTTGCACAGTGAGTGCTTAACTGCTCCTGAGAAAGACCCTCCAACTTCATGGTATTACTCAATCCAAAATCTGAAAGATTTACAAACCAGCGGAGCAAAAAGTTCACCTCCAGCTGAGAACACTTTAATTCTTTTTAGCAGCAGTTGGAGAAAGAGGGTCAATGAATACCTGATAAAATAGTCAGTAAAAACATTTTTTTTCTAGCAGCAATTCTCATGGGAATAGAGATGCAGGAAAATGGGGTGAGACACTGTCTTTACATAAGATCGCTTAATTTTTGGCTTTAAATTCTTGAGTTTTTCTTTTAGTCAGCTTTCTAGGAATGTTTGCTTTAGCTTATGCCTGGCATTTCATAAGTTGTCATTTACATTCCAGTAGATTGTAAAGTTTCTTATTTGACAGCAGAACCACGATGAGGCCAAATAATATCGGCCTTTTAATCCAAACATTGCCTCTCCCGCCTCCACACCCCCATTCCCTATCGCCTTGGGAAACTGGCTCCCTTGACTCATTTTTGTTTTCTGCCTAATTCTTCTCAGAGTGGAATCTCAGCTCTGCCTCTCTGTGCCTCCATTTCCTCATCTGTAAAATGGGATATTACTGTCTACCTCATAGGGTTTTATATGGTTTGAAAATATCCACCTAGGTTAAGTGCTTAGAGCACATTGTAAAGTGCTCCACTGATATCACTGACTGTTATTGATATTATTATTATCATCACTATTTTTTTCTTGCACAATTTGTTTCCACAAAGCCAGGAAGAAGAACAGCTTTTGCTGCTCATTACATGTAAGAGGAGAGGACAGTGCCTGCTGGGTGGCAGTTATGGTTCAGCAGGAAAAAGCTGGCTCCACCTGGACAGCCAAGGCCTGAGAGAGGTCAGAGGGAGAGAAGGACCCAGTGGTCCCCAATTCAGGGCCTGCAGAATTTCCCCTAGACACAAATGCAACAGCGGGACAGACAGAGCTTTGTTCCTTGGGGTCTTGGTCTGTGTAAAACCACCAGTGAGGGGGGCTTCCCTGGTGGTGCAGTGGTTGAGAATCTGCCTGCTAATGCAGGGGACATGGGTTCGAGTCCTGATCTGGGAGGATCCCACAAGCCGTGGAGCAACTAGGCCCGTGAGCCACAACTACTGCGCCTGCGCATCTGGAGCCTGTGCTCCGCAACAAGAGAGGCTGTGACAGTGAGAGGCCCATGCACCGCGATGAAGAGTGGCCCCCGCTCGCCGCAACTAGAGAAAGCCCTCGCACAGAAATGAAGACCCAACACAGCCGAAAATAAATAAATAAACAAATAAACTCCTACCCCCAACATCTTCATAAAAAAAAAAAAACCCACCAGTGAGCATGACTGGCCTGAAAAACTCAGGGCTGGGGGCCATGTCCCCAAAGCTGTAAACCATCAGTGAATCACACAGTGAGATTGACGGCCAGGCTCCTCTGAAGCCCACACAGCAGACCTCTCAGCTGTAACAACACAGTTTGGTTTCACGGTTTTATTACTTCAGTGGGAATCTCTCTGAATTCAGGTAGCAATTCTTGAGAAACAGCAAAAATTTTTAAGCATGAGGAATTTTTCCTCTCAAGATTATTTTGTCAAGCGTATTTGGAATAAGATAACATTTTGAGAGAAATCACAGACTGGTTTTACAGACAACAGAGTAACTGCACTTATAAAATGATGAATTTAGATTTTTAAAAATTATTTTTTGGTCGCGTGGCTTGTGGGATCCCAGTTGCCCGACCAGGGATCGAACCCTGGCCCTCGGCAGTGAGAATGCAGAGTCCTAACCAGTGGACCACCAGGGAATTCCCCTGAATTTAGATTTTTTTTTTTTTGCACTTGCACTTATACAACATTTTAAATGGGACATCACTTGAATTAACATACTACATGATAGCTTAATATGAAAATAGACACTGCATGTGTATCACATATTTCCATCAAAGCAACCACTATTAAATTTCCACTACTTTTTTTTTTTTTTTTTGCGGTATGCAGGCCTCTCACTGTTGTGGCCTCTCCCGTTGCGGACCACAGGCTCCGGATGCGCAGGCTCAGTGGCCATGGCTCACGGGCCTAGCCGCTCCGCGGCATGTGGGATCTTCCCAGACCGGGGCACGAACCCGTGTCCCCTGCATCGGCAGGCGGACTCTCAACCACTGTGCCACCAGGGAAGCCCTCCACTACATTTTGAAATAATATCACTTCACCTGGAGAAAAATGCCATAACTCTTAGTGCTGCCTCCTGAGATTCTTTGAGCCTGTGTTTTAAAGAATTCACGTCGTAGTCGGCTGTAGTGATGAAGTAGACATAGACGTTTATACTTACCAACAATTTCGATGTTGCTATGTTCATCCAGAAGAAAAATTTCAGCCTTCAAGTCCCTAAATAGACCAAGAAAAGTAAGTGTTACCTACTAATATTAGTGTTTTGTATTTGAGAATATTGCAGCTGTAGGCTAGAGGGGATTCTTTGTTTTTTAAAAAATTTTATTTATTTATTTATTTATTTATTTATGGCTGTGTTGGGTCTTTGTTTCTGTGCGAGGGCTTTCTCTAGTTGCAGCAAGTGGGGGCCACTCTTCATCGCTGTGCGCGGGCCTTTCACTATCGCGGCCTCTCTTGTTGCGGAGCACAGGCTCCAGACGTGCAGGCTCAGTAATTGTGGCTCACAGGCCTAGTTGCTCCGCGGCATGTGGGATCTTCCCAGACCAGGGCTCGAACCCGTGTCCCCTGCATTGGCAGGCAGATTCTCAACCACTGTGCCACCAGGGAAGCCCGGGGATTCTTTCTTGACTTGAGTCTTAAAAGTGATAATGGATTAAAATTCTGAGTTCCCAGAAAAAAACATCAGAAAACAGGGCAATATGCTTTCAGATTTCTGTTCATAGCTTTGTCTTGACATCGACAGCCTTCTAACTTGAGAATTATCTCATTTTAAAGTGGGAAGCTTGTTGAGAAATGAATGATAAGCAGTCTTTATATGAATCATTAAGAAATTGACCAGACAAATGGAGCTTCTTCTTTTCTAATCAAATCATATTTGGAAAGAATGCAGTTAAAATCACTGACTGGCTCCTAGGCGACCATCCAGAATCCTGTCTAAATATAGCATTGTTTTCGGGATTGTCTCTTAGAGGCATGGGACTCAGGGTAAATCATGCAGAGGACTCTCCTCCTGCCCAGTATTTCAGGCAGGTGAAATTTGGCTAAAATGAATGAACACCCCGAGTATCTGAGAAGGGTCTTCTCAGGAGTCTGCATGGAAGAATTTAGAAGTATTGTCATCAAGTGTCATAGGAGCCACTTTTTGTTTGTTTGTTTTTCTAAGAATCAGCTAACTGAAAAACTAGAACAAAACTCTTCTAATTTTCTCTCAGTCACCCAATTGTGTGATTCATTTGGTAGGGCCAAGTCCCCTAAGCGGAGGTCCAAAGAAAGACCCCTAATGTGCAGTACCCTTGGAAGGCACCAAAGGCAGCATGGCCAACTCCAGGTTTCCTTGGTAATGTTCCCAGGAGTTTCAAGGGCATTAAATAACATGATAGATTCGTATCATCACCATTATGTACAAAGATAATGTAGTAGGTGATCTCTGTATATTTTAGCCAGAAATATAACGAGGGAGAAGAGATCAGGGCAGGACTTAAAACAAATAATTAAAATACGATCATTAGAAACAAGAACACATTCTCAGACCTAGTTTGCTTCCTCTTCCCCCACTGCCACACATTCTATCAGGGCTGTTTGTTCTCCTGTTCATCTCTCCTCTCTTTGGTGTATAGGCTTATTCAAGGGAGAGGTGATGGTACGGGTGGGAACGGGAACCCAGCTGGGACAGCAGGGCTTGGCAGGCCCTTGCAGGGGACTCTGCTGCCTTCTTCTGCCCTGACCTTGCTGTGAAGGACAGCAGAGCCTTCTGCTTCCTCTAGTCATGGCTGTGTTTACCCATCCAAGTGGTTTTGAGTGATTAAACGTTTGACAGCCATTAGGCAATTAAGTGAACGAGTTGCTTTAAATTTGTCAGAAACCATCTCCCCCGTTGCTCAGATGAGTATCTTCAGCCTCTCTTCTATTTGAAGTCCATCATTCTCCTTTCTTGGAGTTTGTCCCATTTGAGGAGCCCGTACATCAGTGCCTTTTGTGTGTTATGGAAAGGGGTCGTGTATATAGGAATGCCAGGATGACCAGGAATGAAAAGCTATAGCACTAAGTTATAGGAGGACTTGAAATCCCTTTCTAGCCTCTGGAATTCTACTGAAAAGGAGAGATGGAGAACAGTGACGTGAAATGAGCTATGTATAGTTTAGTGTAGTCGGGATCTTGGGAATAAGTTACTGTGATCTTTCCCAAATCATAAGACACTTTATAAGGCATTTGAAAAATCTGGGTGGATGGGAATAAGAGACACATTCTAAACCAGCTAATTCCATAGGCTGGCCTCAATAGAGTTTCCCCCCAATCAGTAAACCCATAAAAGTTTGCCTGAATCCCTCTCACATTCATCAGTGCCACATTCTGTTACTTTGATATATTTTATTTATAAAAAGAGAAAAAAATCTCCCTCTAAACTGTAGTCCTAGTTTTCACATAAACACAGTTACTTATGAGCTGAAACTGAGCCCTGGAAAGGAGAGGAAGAGATGGCCGCTGTTGCCTCAATTCTGTTCTCACATGGATGTGTGAGCTTGTGCTCAGTTTCTCTCGATGGCATATCCAGTGACGAACTTCTCAAGGACACTGATCTTCCCTCCAGTGAACTTGGCTATGGACCGTGTGCTGGGCTCAGTGTCAGTAATTGACACTTTCACTTCCCTTTCACTCAGTTTTTTTTTTCTTTTTCTTTTGATGTGGACCATTAAGTCTTTATTGAATTTGTTACAATATTTCTTCTGTTTTATGTTTTGGTTTTCTGGCGGGGAGGCATGTGGGATCTTAGCTCCCTAACCAGGGACTGAACCCGTACCCCCTGCATTGGAAGGCGGAGTGTCAACCACTGGACCACCCGGGAAGTCCCTCTTTTTCTTTTTTAATTGAAGTATAATTGATTTACAGTGTTATGGTAGTTTCAGGTATGCAGCAAATGATTCAGTTATACATATATATATATATATTCTTTTTCATATTCTTTCTCATTATAGGTTATTTCAAGATATTGAATATAGTTCCCTGTGCTATACAGTAGGACCTTGCTGTTCACTTAGTTTCTTTTGATCCCAGATCTCATCCAGGTGGTTGCTGCCAAGGTATAGCTCCATCACCATATAATAAGAGATGTCTGTCTCCAGTGTTCACACAGCTGGGTAATTTTAGGGTGTTTAACCATTTGCTGGATCCAAGATTCATACTTTATGTCCTTTAGAACATAAAAGTCTCACTTGCTTTCTTCTTGTTGATGATTTTGATGGCTACCTACATCACTGGAGATACAAATGATGCCCAGCGAAGGTTAACTAATAAAAACAGCCAAAGCAGGCTCAATTAAACACACACACGTGCACACACACACACACATACACACACAAACATACAACAGGGAGAATGCATAATGATAGACATTTTCTAAACTAATGTAACCTTGTTAAATTGGGACATGAATGAGACACCATATTCTTATGTATACCTGAAGCTGAACTTTTTAGAAGGTCAGGATTGATAGTAGCTATACTGAAATGTAATTATATTTCAGCAATCTATTAACTACACTGTGTGGACTTTTCTGACATAGCTGTGAACAAAGCTGATAGGGTTAGCCTTTTAATTGTAAAGGACACATTTATTAATAAAAAATTAATAAGTGGTTTACATCTTAGAATTCATATCACCCAAAACCAAAAGACATAATTAGTTCAGAAAGAAAAATAGTTAAATTTGGAAAGAAATCCTATACACCAATAAAATTAGCTATAAGGCATTCTAGGAAAACTTGTTAAAATTTCTCCTTAATTCTTTTAATAGTTGTTAGTTTGACAGCAAGAATTTCTCCCTTTGTTTTTAGTGGGAACAGATAAAGAGGGATTTTATTTGAATAAGAAAACCAAATAGAAGTTATGCTGTGATTATTTTTATCTTGTATTTTTGGATTTATTTTTATCAATTGTGAAAATGAATTGATTTTAATATATATTAACATGGTTAATTGGGATACACACACACACACACACACACACAGCTTTTCCATCACTTTGGCAAAGAGCCCTTGTTGATCATTTTGCCCACCAAATATGTCCCAACCTTCATGGTGTGAGGGAAGCTCATCTCCAGATCACAGGAGATCTTCCTGCACCATGCAGGCACCTGAAATCCTTTTTGTTTCCTTTCCAGGGCTGGGAGTGCATGCCCAGGTGACTGGGGCTGGTGACAGAAGCATTCACCATTGCGTCCACTGCTGTGGGCATCCTCAGTGACACCATCCTCTGTAAAGCCCATCGGTCCTGTGGCCCTGAAGAGGCGACTTGGGACCATTAACAGTTGCTGCTCTTGAATTCTGTGCAGACATTTCTGAAGCCCCTGGATAAGGCAGGTACCAATGCTTCCTCTCTCTTCCCTTGCTCTCTGTCCCTGCTGTGTGTGCTCATTCATGCAGCATGCTCAAGCAGAATCAGCATGTGTATTATTAACCTAACATGGTACATGATGTCAGTGAATGGCTTGCAGTTCCCTTGACAACCAATCCCAGGCCTTGTACAAAATTAACATTTCTCTTCACAGAGCAGAGAGTCAGACCATGTGTTAAATGCCTTATCAGGGAAAAATCAGCTAAATTATAATCAGGGCCTCTTGACTTGTTTTCTAAAAAAATAATATTCTTTATATTTTAGGACAGAAAAATAGAACAGGTACATACCCATATACCTCCCTCCCCTGTCTATGGTTTCTCCTATTACCTCTTGCATTAATGTGGTACATTTGTTGCAATTAATCAACAATAGATGTTGATACATTATTATTAACTAAATTCCATAGTTTACATTAAATTTCACTCTTTGCATGGTGCAGTTTTATGGCTTTTCACAAATGCGTAGTGTCATGAATCAACCATTACAGTATCATATAGAACATATATATATTATTTTGAAAGCATTTTAATTTAGAAATAGAAAACATATTGAAAGAAGAAAAAGAAAGAAAAACACAAAATATATAGGAAATTTTTACTCCATGAGCTTCTCAATCATCACTTGTTCACCATACCCAAGATGAAAAACACTTTTTTTAAAAAACAAACAATTTAATTTATTTTTTAAAATTCTTTTTAAAAATCTATTTATTTATTTATTTAGGCTGCATTGGGTTTTCGTTGCCCTGCGCAGGTTTTCTCTCATTGTAGTGAGTGGGGGCTACTCTTCGTTGCGGTGCGCAGGCTTGTCGTTGCAGTGGCTTCTCGTTGCGGAGCACGGGCTCTAGGTGCACGGGCTTCAGTAGTTGTGGCACGTGGGCTCAGTAGTTGTCGCTTGTGGCCTCTAGAGCACAGGCTCAGTAGTTGTGGTGCACGGGCTTAGTTGCTTCATGGCATTTGAAATCTTCCCGGAGCAGGGCTCAAACCCATGTCCCCTGCATTGGCAGGTGGATTCTAAACCACTGCGCCACCAGGGAAGTCTGAAAAACACTTTTCTAAAAAGGTATTCAGCCACGAACAATGATATTATTGATAGGAATGTGGACCAATTTAACAAAAAAGCCAATGAATCCCATTATAGCAAATGAAATTATAGTTTCATTGGCCTAATAATCCCCTCTGCTTCACCTATTCATCCATCTCCACTCCCTCGAAACTTTTGGCGACTACTGACCCTTTCACTATCTCTCCATAAAGTGGTGCCTTTTCTCTAATGTCATATAAAACATGCAGTGTATAGTTTTCATAATATGCATTTAAGGTTCCCTATGTCTTTGTGTGGCTTGATAGCTCATTTCTTTTCAGCACTGTATAATATTCCACTGTCAGGATGTGTGCAGGTTTTGGTGTGAACCTAAGTTTTCAGCTCAATTGGGTAAATGCATAGGAGCATAATTGCTGGATCTTAGGGTATGCTTAGCTTTGTGAGGAACTGTCAAACTGTTTTCCAAAGTGGCTGTACCATTTTGCATTCTCACCAGCAATGAATGAGAATTCCTGTTGCTCTACATTCTCACCAGCATTTGGTATTACCAGTTTCTTTTTAATTGTAGCCATTCTAATAGGTATGTAGTGGTTTCCTATTTTTACTTTAATTTATAATTCCTTAATGACATATATGTTGAGTATCTTTCTGTATGTTTATATGTGCCATCTGTATTTCTTCTTTGGGGAGGTTTCCAGGTTTTTTGTCCATAGTTAATTGGATTGTTTGTTCTCTTGTTGTTGTGTTTTATGAATGCTTTGTATATTTTGAATACCAGTCCTTTATCAGATATGTATTTTGCAAGTATTTTTTCCCAGAACTGCTTTTGTAGAGCTGGAAACAGTTCTCTTTCTCCCTAAAAGACATTATGCTACATATATAGGTCAGTGAAATGCAGTTAGCTGCAAACTTGTGGTAAGGGCTTTAAAAGTGCTGAGGTTACATTGATGCCTGAGTATATATAACCTACCTTACTGCTTTTTATTGTAGCAGAGCAATTATTTTTTGAAGTCTTTTCTGGAAGTATCTATTTTTATAGATAGGCAGACTTAAACTACAGCTAAAACTTGGCTAGATTTTGCATCTTGAAAATCCTTAATGTTTAAGGGATAAAGCTGACTATACATTTAAATTCCAAAGGGAGACTTGATATTCACTGTTTAAAGGCCAAAGACTATTTTTTTCTAATCATATTCTAAATACAGAGTTGTATAGTGCAAATCCTTGTTACCACTTTAAAATACTGGCTGCCACACAGCTAGTGGCATGTCATAGTGGAAACAATTTCTTACCTTGCTTAGGAAGATGAGGGCTGTACTGTGGCTCACAGCTCATGTTGGATCGGATGCTATGGCACCCAGGCTCTAGAGCTTTCAAGCCCCCCACTCAATTCTGCTACCTCAATAGCAAAGATTGCCCCTCTTTCTACTCAAGGAAAACTTTAGATATATAAAATGTTCTTGCTGGGAAACATTGGATGACACGAGTTTTTTCTTTTCGTTAGAGAAGCTTGTATTTTGTAGACTGAAGGAAACAAGGTCATTTTTTTAGCTAGAACAGTCAGCATTTTCCATTTTTCATAGTTGTCCTACCATAAACCTGCTCCGGAGGTGATGAATGTTGATGAAATTTGGTTAATAGTTATCCAAATAACATGTGATGTTTGTTTTTTGTGGGGTGGGTGGAAAAACACAACATCTTATGACATTGATCATCTTCAGAAAGTGAATCCCATTTCAGGAGGAAGTAAATTTGAAGAAACAATATCATAGAGGCTAGGAAGTACTCTCCCAGAAGGGTAAGGAAAGGTACCTGGTCTCTGCCTTGAGATCAGGGTTTTTTATGAAATGGAGAAATCAGTCTTATTAACCACAACTTGGTGTTTATAAAAGTCTTTAAATCATCGAGCTCGGGCTTAATACTCTGTTGAAGTTATAGCAGCTTATCCTATTACATATTAGTGCTTTTTATTCTAGGAAGAAATATAATTCAGTATTTTCCATGCACCAAGTATTAGCCAGGACAAGCTCACTGCTGTAATGAACAATTCCAGAGTCTTAATGGCTTAACACAGTGAGCATTTACTTCTTGCTTCTGTCATGGTACAGTGTAGGCTGAAGGGACAGTGTGTGTGGAGGGGTCTACTTCACATGGTCATTAAGGTTCATTCATCAGAAAAGTCCCCCATCTCCAGGCCTTTGGAAGCCTCTTCTGGATCTTCTGCATCTGGCCTGCAGTGAGAGATGAGAAGTGGGCGATTTTTATGGATCAGGCTTGGAAGTGGCAAACGTCCTTTCTGGCCCTTGTTCCACTGGCCAGTCACAGAACCCCACCTATCTGTGCGGGAGGCTAGGAAGTGTAGTCTCAACGTATGCCCAGGAGGAAAATAAAACAAGATTTAATGAATCAAAGTCATCTCTGCCACTTAGGACTACACACACACAAGTCTGTGGAGAGAAGATGAATACCTCGGGGAACCCTCAAAATCAGATGAAATTTCTAGTTACATTGCTTATTTAGCCTCTTTCTATGCTTTGGGGAATAATTTACTTCATTGACTTGACTTCTTGTAGTTTTGGAAATCAGAAACCTAAACCTCAACTTTTCCCCTGAACAAATAGTCATCCATGAATGCATGTACTAGAAGATTTGGGAAGTTTAAGCAAGATGTCCCCTGAGTGGGATCCCACAGTGCTGGATGGTTCCTATTCGCTCCTGTCTTCTGCTGATTTCATTTGAGGTGGTGGCGGAGAGATGAGAGGAAAAAAGATACAAGATTTGTAATTGCAAAGCACAAATAATGGACTCGAACTAGCATTTACTTTGGGCCTGTGACTGAAGGGAGAGCAGGAACAAAAACCAGCTTAAAAAAGCCACACACTTTCAAACCTGACATCTGACTAAACTATGGATTGCTGTTATTGGGGATTAGCCCAAATTGACACCTTGAAAACATTCTGGGGTCAAGAAAGTTCCACAAACAGTTCTTAAAGTCATTCTCTTGGCACCTCATAGAACCTTTTCGGAAAAGAAAGTTTGCTCAGGGCGGCTTTTTCTGTTTGGGAATATATTACTTTTATGGACACCTCCACTCCCAACTGAATTCATTCCTCAAGTGTGAAAGCCACTGAAGATCTAAGGAGGCAGTTTCCCTCAGGGCTGGATTTGCAGCCTGGGTTTAAATGTCCTGCTGCATTGAAATGGCGTGGGAGAAATCACAGATGCAGCGCTCTGGTGAATGGTTTCCAGTCTGTGGGGAATAAATAGAATTCCAGAGAGAGGGAGTATTGGAAAAGTCCCAGTGTTCATCACGTGGGTTTCTGCTTAGAAAACCATTGTGCCTAAGTCATCCTCCTGGAATTCCACTGCCCTCTTAATTGTCCTTGTATGAAAAAGGTGTACGTTTTTGGCCTTTTTGATCCACTAAACCCCTTCTCCCTGAATCAATGGCAATTTAATGAGAACACTAACCACAAATCAACAAGAGTTTTTTTTTTTTTTTTTGGCCGTGTGGCTTGTGGGACCTTAGTTCCCTGATCAGGAATTGAACCTGGGCCCTCGGCAGTGAAAGCACAGAGTCCTAACCACTGGACTGCCAGGGAATTCCCGAACAAGATTTTTCTCTGTCATATGAATGTCAGAACATTTAGGCAAGTGATGCTGACTGGCAGTGCAGGGCAGTAGGCAAACTTCTAGGCAGTTTTGGGGTAATTTTGGCTTACATAGAACTACTACAGAATCATAATCTATGTGAGATCTGTGCCTATACTCATTTTTTAGTTTTAGGTTGAAATTAGAAAACCACAAAATCATGTTAGAATCATTGAGTGACACTCAAGTTTGTTCTTCCACAATGATGGAGAAGGTTGGAAATCAGAAAGTGTCAAATAGTTGACAGTTTTTACCCAGGACCCTCAATTTGTGCCACCAGAAAATACCTGCACAGAGAACTCCATACTCCAGTGAGACATTTTTCCTTTTCTTGTTGGTATTCATTTTGGAGCCAGCCACACAGACAGTAACCCTGCCTGTAGGTGACGGTGCTTGTTTTTCTTATTGTTTTGAAGGTTACAGGAAAATAAGAAGCAATTTCTGAGGTGGAATAAAGCAGTTTGTGTGTGTGTGTGTGTGTGTGTGTGTGTGTGTGTGTCTGTGTGTGTGTGTTTGCCTGTGAAGCTATAGGTCTGAATAGTATCTAATTAAAATCTGATGTAGAGTCAGTAGTCCGACTGTTGTATTGAACAATTAATGCTTGATAATGCTAAGGAAATGGTCTTCTAATACTTCTTACTCACTTTCAGAGGATAACAAAGGTGTTTCTCAAGAAGGTGTTTGCCTCTTCTTCTAAGACTGGAGCAGAGGTAGGGCTGGTGTGGGTCAGTTCAGGGACTCTTTGGCTTTAAACCCATGGTCACTCTTGGTTTTCCAAACTCCCTTCTCCCCCACCACTCCCATCTCTAAATCACCTACCTCAGGTAGACCCTTATGAAGGGATCCCCTCTTATCCCAGAAATGCACAACTTTTATTATACATATTTTCTCATGTTTCCTCAGAAATACAGTACTTTCTGCTGTAGAGTATACAGTGCCAGAAATTAAGAAACACTAAGCTTTCCACGGAGGTGCACACATTCTGTCAATCAAACGCAAATAACCACCTCAATAATCCATAATTGTCACTGACTGTATAGTTCACATCTAACATGTAATCATCACAGACAATGGCTTCATACTTAGTCCCCTGATAGACTAAGGCAAGAAGTGTAACAATGGAGAGGGGTGTGTTGTGTAGACCAGTTGCCAATGCTACAGGCAAGTGGATCCACCCTTCCTTGGGCCAGAGGGAAGGTTATAGCTTCCTCCCTCTCCCACTAATAAAACTGCATCTGCAAGTGTTCAGATTGATCATGCCTCTTCCAGTGCCTAAAGAATAGTCATCCCTGGTTGCTCTTTGGGGAGAGAGCATTCCCACAGTGCAAAGTTGATGCAGCAAATTATAGGATGTGTGGGCAATTTAGAAGTGAGACTGAAAGAATCCCAGTTGTAAATTATTGTTCCTTTAGAGTGACAAGTTAATTTTAAATGTGTAGACATCATCCTGGGTAAGGGAGGCCAGAAGCTTTCCCCAGAACCTCCTGTGGTTCAGATTTACTTCTAATGGTGGATATACTCAGGTTGGAGTCATTTTGCCCTGGTGACCATCAGCATAGGGAACACTGAGCTGACAAGGAGGCTGTGGACAAAAGCTGTGGAGGTGGGTGGCCAGTGATGTCTGACCCAGGTGTTCTAGCCTCTGACACCATCTCTCAGGGTTTCTTGTGACTAGGAATAGATCCCTGCAGAGTAGGAGTCTAAGGTTCCCCCAGGGGCCTCCTGTCTCCATCCTTACCCTCTTGGGCTGCTTCTTCCTCTAAACAGAAATACCATCCTTCACACTTCTCTCTCTGACTCTCATTAATCTATCCTTCCATCCAGTGTATATTTGCTTGGCTACCCACTAGCCCTGTACTAGGCAGTAGGGACACAAAGATGACAGGGCACAGCCTCTGCCCTCAAGGAGTTCATGTGGGGGACAGATATGTGAACAAATAATGTCAACACAGTAGGAAAAGTGACATGCCTAGTACTGTGGAGGCTCAGAGGGGACTTGGTAACTTCTGGGGGAGTTGGTGGTGGGTAGCTTGGAAGAAGAGTTGATGTTTGAGATGGGTCTTGAAGGAAGAGTAGAAGTGTGCCAGGTAGAGATGGAGGAAAATTAAGGTGCTCATTTGGCAAAGTTTAGAGTTTATTGTGTAGGCAACATCAATCCATTCTAAGCAGGAGGGGACATGGTTGGACTATTAGAAAGATAACTCTAGCAGTAATTTAGAGGCACCTTAAAGGACTTTAAGACAAGGAGACAATGAAGATGAGACATCATAGTCTGGTAGGCAAAAGTGAGGACCTGAAACAAGGTGGTAGTTCTATGTGTACATGAGAGCGTGGATAAAAACGAGTTCTCAGAGGTGGAATTGACAGTTGTTGATTGTTGACAATATTGAATGTTCCTATCCATGAACATGGAACATCTCTCCATTTATTTAGTTGTTTTTGATTTGCATAGGTATTTTTATTCCTCTTGATTTACCTTTGTGATGGATGGGATTTGGGACTCCGTGGCTTTTCATTCAAGTGTCTGGGTAGATGTTGTAATTATTCATTCATTCAGTAAATACTTATTGAGCCCCTTGTGTAACACACATAGGTAATCAAGATAAAAGTACTCTCCTCAAGGCCAGAAATTTTAAATTTTAGCTGGGCACAAGAATCATCTGGGGAGATTTTTGAAATCACAATGCCCAGGTTGCACTTCAGACTAATTAAATTGGAATCTCAGATGTGTTTTAAATGTTCCCCAGAGGATTCCAAAGTGTAGCCAGGGCTGAGAGCTGCCACTCCATGGCATCACAAGCTAGTCAGTCAACATGTCATTGCAAAACAGTGTGATGAGAGGTCTCAACAGACATTGGGACACGGTCCCCTGGTAGTAGAGAGCAAGACCCTCAGTTCTGCTTTTCAGCTCAGAGTGACTGTCCTAAAGGAGTTGCTGCTTTAGCTGAGGCTGGGAGGGTGTTTTCAGGAATTTAAGTGGGGTGGGCATTCTATCCAGGCAGCAGCCCCTGCAGGAGAATGTGCCAATACAGAGACTAGTTGAAGAGGAGCGGGGGGAGGGAGGGGGAGGGACACAATACTTTCCACTTTTGAAGGATGATGGGCCCATGGGACATCCAGGTAGAAATGCCAGCATCAGTTGGATACATGAATCAGGAGAAATGAGGTCTGAAGATACAGTTTTCAGAGTCTCAGGTTGGTGGCTGAAGCCGTGGGAGTATAAAGGTAGTTCAGGAACACTGTGTGCAGCCCTAATGGGTGAAGAAGAAAAGAGGGAACTTGCCTAGTAACCCTTGCATCCTTCCCACCAAAGTGCCCGTCTCCCCTCCTCCCCACACTGTCCCCTGGAGTTCTGGGATGACTGGCGGGCTTGGATCTGGGTGAGGAGGGAGGATGGAGTGGGCAAGGTTGTGGCTACTGTGCATGCATGGCTGCCCTTTAATATTGTGAGCTCCTGGCATAGAGGGATCGTCTCACTTAGCTTTGCATCTCCCCACAGAATCTAATGTAGAGAAGAACTTCAGTAAGTATCTGTTGAATGAATGCATGTGAATAAAGTTCAATACACCTCATGTTTTGCTTTTGGAAACATACACATTTATAATATAATGGTTTTGCTTTTGGAAACGTACACATTTATAATATAATATATATTATAATTTATAATATATTATAATATAATGGTATAAAGGTAGGGCTTCTGTTAGACAGACACAGGATGCATTTCTAAGAACCAAAGATGCTGAAAAATTTGGCTAGGCTGTTTTTTTAATGCTGGCGTAGCATAAAACACAGCAGATACAGGTCTAGATGTGTGAGCTGGACAGGATTCTGTGTTCATTGTTTATTTAAATTATTCTGAAAATCATATCAGGTGATGATAAATTTACCTCGGTCCTTCATCTAAAAACTTTAATTATATTTTCAATGTTATCATTTGCTCATCTCTTCAAAGCTGATTTACCTTTTTTAGAAATTAAAGTTTCTATTAGTAAACATGAAGACTTTCAAAATTGTCCATGTGTTATCAATGAGTAGCTATAACTTCTCTTCCATATGATCATTATGATTTTTAGTTATCTTCCTTTTTTTTTTTTTTTTTGCGGTATGCGGGCCTCTCACTGCTGTGGCCTCTCCCGTTGCGGAGCACAGGCTCCGGACGTGCAGGCTCAGCGGCCATGGCTCACGGGCCCAGCCGCTCCGCGGCATGTGGGATCCTCCCGGACTGGGGTACGAACCTGCGTCCCCTGCATCGGCAGGCGGACTCTCAACCACTGCGCCACCAGGAAAGCCCAACTTTAATTATTTTTAACTTCTTCTTGAAACTCAGGCTTTCAGATAGTATGAGCACTTTCATTAGCTATGTTAAAGCTCATTCATCCAGAGTCTATTCATTGTAGGCCAGAAGGTATAAAATATGAGTATTTAAAAATCTGTTAAACGTATTCCTCCCCAAGTACAGCCAGGCATATTCTGCTTAATAGGATGACAGACTGATTTTGGGGTGTGCTTTGGTGCTCTGAATACTAACACTCCTACTAATACGAATACACTAAAACTGAAGGCAGTAACAAATAAGTCTTTTCTTTTGTTGGAGCAGCTCTGGGCCCTTTGAGATAGAGGGTTTCCGCACTTGGGCACAGTGCCCGCAGGGGCGTGTGGATGGTGGGCACAGAGTGGTTGGGAAGGCCTGCTTCAGGGTCCTCAACCTTGGCCTCCCTGGGGCTTCCATCCAAGGCCTCTTGAGGGGTGGCACAGATTAGAGCTGGAGTCTTAGGGGCATTTCTCCCAAGCAGCACTGTCACTACACTTGGCCAAAAGAGCAGAATCTCTATGAGGATAAAGGCAGCTGAGGCCTGTCTCCTGCCACTGCTGATACCCTCTTACCAGAAGGGAGCTTGTGAACAGACTTGGCCTCCAACCTTGGCAAGATTGCTAATCCCTGCTCTGATACAGAATTTACTTTCCTTTCATCCCTATTCTTTGAGATAACATTGTATTTCTTTAAAGGCATAATGATTTCAGAGTCAAGTTGACATCCTCAACATTGGCAAGAAATAGCCCTTGTTAAAATTGAATAAGTCACATGAATTATTTATTCTCTTCACTGAAGAGAAGATGCACTCACAACTTTAGTTAAATTCTTCTTCTATTCTTTTGGTACTGTCTCTGGAGGCCTTTGAACTTTTCTTTCCAAAATTACCCTAGAACCAAAGGCAGAAACCCGTCTAAGCCTAGAGGAAGCCCCACATCTTGTGAGGAGCAGTGTGCACAGACCGGAATCCTCAGTCTCCAGGATGAGACCCGTGAGGATCTGCTGATATGATTTGCTTTATGGCATAAGGCAGTTTTTAGATCTTGTGTTTCTGTGAATGCTATTCTAGGGTACAGATTTATTCGCAAATGCTTTTATTGGATTCTCCCAAGAACTATTTGATAAACTTCAAAGTACCAACATTTCTGTGGTTATAAAACAAGTGTCAGAGTGTTTATCAGGTTATTCTCTTGGTGTCATTTCTTCTCCCTTTCCTAGCCCCGTTTCCGCCTTAATTTGGAAACAAAATTCAAAATCTCATAATCCAGTACTTATTATTAAACATAGAAGGATTACTAGAAAAACAAACATCTTGAAAATGTCTCCCAAAATCTGACCAAAAGCATTTAAGTAATGTGGATGACAAAGAGACTCAAGTCAGATTTCTTAACTACAAAGGATGCAGTGTATCTTTCTCAGAGGGAAGGTTTTGAATCGAATTTTCAATGGATGAGGCAGTTGAGGTTTCAGAGATCAACTGGTTCGTCCAAGGTGATAAATATAGCTGTTAATTTTATTGTGTGTGTGTGTGTGTGTGTGTGTGTGTGTGTGTGTGTGTTTTCTACTAGGATCCAGATGGAAAAGATCCCATAGCCCTTCTCATTTTTCACCTATGAATAGTCTCCCTCCTCCTAATCCAGTTATTTCTGGTTCCCTTCTTTCCTACCATGTGCCCATTGGGATTTCTCTGCCCTCACCTTAAATAAATCTGAGCTCCTCAGGAACCCCCCTTGTCCCATTTAGAGGTCATTGCACCCAAACATGCTGTTCTGCTGCTTTCTTTAGTGAGTGACTAACGGTCCATGTGGGGCATCACAGAGATGTCTGTTGCTCAAAAATTATAATCTCCCTCTTCTATCAAGGGGACAGAGATGCATTTCATAAAACCTTTCAAAACTGGTTAAATTGGTGATCATTAAGATGGCCAGCTCTATTCATTGCTATCTTGGGCTGTTTCCCCATTAATAAGAAAAATCTTCCACTCACTTCTATTTGTCATTCATGACAATAGCAGACTCGGTGAGGAGAAGTGTGTCTTTCTCCTTTTAGGCTTAGGACTAATGAGCCCTTCCTTAAACCTTGCCTCCTGAGTTTCCCGATGCGTTGTTTTTCCCTCCTGGAGAATATTTCAACGATGGTTTGGGTTCTTTTTTCTGTTTTTTTTGTTTTGTGAGAGGACAGCATGAGCGTTCATGTGACTTGCCCGCTAAGGACACATGCATATTTCAGTGATAACTCCCAGGGTCCACTTTCCTCCCACTGGCCTCAGACAGCAAAGCTCTTCATTTTGGGGTTAGAACTTCTCTCTGGGATGTGGCACATTTCTGAGCCATATCATTCATGTTCACTAAAGGAGAAAATTGTCCTCCCCTTGTGGGAGGCTCTGGACTCTATCTCAGTTACGCAACATTTGCTGGTTTCAACCATGATGTTCCTGCCGTGGGGTTTCTGTGGGTGTCCTGCAGAGAGGTCGAAAACCCTCCCGGGTACCCATTGTGACTTTGCCTCTGAGAGACTGCAGGGGCCCCTCTGTTATGCATCCTGACTTCTGGTGTCTGTAAACTCTCCTGGTACCTATACTGCCTCTAATTTCCTCTGGGGAGTCATCCTTTTCCCTCCCCTAGTTCGTGTGATGTAGATGGTGCTGATCCCAGCAGTGGGTATGGGTTCTATGTGTAAGCCAGCTCCTCGGAGCCTCTCAGCTACAAGGGCTGCTTCAGGGACCAGCCTTGAAGCAGAGAGTCCATAAGATGCAGTTAGACCTTTCCTGGGCTCCTAGGAGACGTGCAGGGGCCGTCCTTGGATTTGTGAGGAGAGGAGGCAGTTGCTGTGAGCATCCTGCATCCACGTGGAGGCTGAATCTGGAACCAGTGCCAAGGGAGCAACGCTGAGGAGTGAAGAGTGAGAAATTGGTCCCTGATGACATTGTTTGAGCCTTGAATCAACCTATGTGAAGCTAGTCTTCTCTGTTGCACCGCCAATAAATGATCTTTTCTTGCATAACGTGGTTTAGGAGAGACCTTCAAGATGGCGGAAGAGTAAGACGTGGAGATCACCTTCCTCTCCACAAATACATCAGAAATACATCTACACGTGGAACAACTCCTACAGAACACCTACTGAACGCTGGGAGAAGCCCTCAGACCTCCCAAAAGGCAAGAAACCCCCCCACATACCTGGGTAGGGCAAAAGAAAAAAGAAAAAACAGAGACAAAAGAATAGGGACGGGACCCGCACCAGTGGGAGGAAGCTGTGAAGGAGGAAAGGTTTCCACACACTAGGAAGGCCCTTCACGGGCGGAGACTGCGGGTGGCGGAGCGGGGAAGCTTCGGAGCCGCGGAGGAGAGCATAGCCACAGGGGTGCGGAGGGCAAAGTGGAGAGATTCCTGCACAGAGGATCGGTGCCGACCTGCACTCATCAGCCCGAGAGGCTTGTCTGCTCGCCTGCTGGGGTGGGCAGGGCTGGGAGCTGAGGCTCCGGCTTCGGAGGTCGGATCCCAGGGAGAGGACTGGGGTTGGCAGCGTGAACACAGCCTGAAGGCGTTAGTGCGCAACGGCTAGCCAGGAGGGAGTCCGGGAAAAGTCTGGACCTGCCGAAGAGGCAAGGGACCATTGTTTCGGGGTGCACAAGGAGAGGGGATTAAGAGTGCTGCCTAAAGGAACTCCAGAGACGGGCTCGAGCCGCGGCTATCAGCGCGGACCCCAGAGACGGGCATGAGACGCTAAGGCTGCTGCCGCCACCAAGAAGACTGTGTGCGAGGACAGGTCACTATCTGCACCTCCCCTCCCGGGAGCCTGTGCAGCCCGCCACTGCCAGCGTCCCGTGATCCAGGGACAAATTACCCAGGAGAACACACAGCACACCTCAGGCTGGTGCAACGTCACGCCGGCCTCTGCCTCCGCAGGCCCGCCCCGCACTCCGTACCCCTCCCTACCCCCCGGCCTGAGTGAACCAGAGCCCCCGAAGCAGCTGCTCCTTTAACCCTGTCCTCTCTGAACGAAGAACAGACGCCTTCCGGCAACCTACACGCAGAGGCAGGGCCAAATCCAAAGCTGAACCCCGGAAGCTGTGCGAACAAAGAAGAGAAAGGGAAATCTCTCCCAGCAGCCTCAGGAGCAGCAGATTAAATCTCCACAATCAACCTGATGTACCCTGCATCTGTGGAATACCTGAATAGACAATGAATCGTCCCAAAATTGAGGCAGTGGACTTTGTGAGCAACTGTAGACGTGGGATTTGCTTTCTACATCTCATTTGTTTCTGGTTTTATGTTTATCTTAGTTTAGTATTTAGAGTTTATTATCACTGGTAGATTTCTTTATTGATTTGGTTGCTCTCTTCCTTTTTTTCTATATATAGATATATATATTTTTTCTTTTTCTCTTTTTGTGAGTGTGTATGTGTGTGTATGTGTATGTGTATGCTTTGTGTGATTTTGTCTACATAGCTTTGCTTTTACCATTTGTCCTAGGGTTCTGTCTATCCATTTTTTTTAGTATAGTTTTTAGCGCTTGTTATCATTGGTGGATTTGTTTTTGGTTTGGTGGCTCTCTTTCTTTCTTTTTAAAATTATTTTTAATTTTTTAAATTTTTAATACTTTTTTATTTTAATAACTTTATTTTCTTTCTTTCTTTCTTTCTGTTTTTTTTCCGTTTCTTCTGAGCCATGTGGCTGACAGGGTCTTGGTACTCCGGCCAGGTGTCAGGCCTGTGCCTCTGAGATGGGAGACCCGAGTTCAGGACACTGGTACAACAGAGACCTCCCAGCTCCACGTGATATCAAATGGCAAAAGCTCTCCCAGAGATCTCCATCTCAATGCTAAGACCCAGCTCCACTCAACGACCAGCAAGCTACAGTGCTGGACTAAAATTGGAGCGACACAGAGAAGATCAGTATGGCCCCTGTGCAAGGATGACATGCAAATTCGTGAAGCATTCCATATTTTTGCTGGAGAGGGTGTGGAGAAAAGGGAACACTCTTACACTGTTGGTGGGAATGTAAGTTGATACAGCCACTATGGAGAACAGTATGGAGCTTCCTTAAAAAACTAAAAATAAAACTAACATACTACCCAGCAATCCCACTACTGGGTATATACCCTGAGAAAACCATAATTCAAAGAGTCATATACCACAATGTTCATTGCAGCTCTATTTACAATAGCCAGAACATGGAAGCAACCTAAGTGTCCATCAACAGATGAATGGATAAAGAAGATATGGCACATAGATACAATGGAATATTACTCAGCTATAAAAAGAAACGAAATTGGGTTTTTGTAGTGAGATGGATGGACCTAGAGTGTGTCATACCGAGTGAAGTAAGTCAGAAAGAGAAAAACAAATACCGTATGCTAACACATATATATGGAATCTAAAAAAAAAAAATTGTTCTGATGAACCTAGGGACAGCACAGGAATAAAGATGCAGATGTAGAGAATGGACCCTAGGACATGGGGAGGAGGAAGGGTAAGCTGGGATGAAGTGAGAGAGTGGCATGGACATATATACACTACCAAATGTAAAATAGATAGTGGGAAGCAGCTGCACAGCACAGGGAAATAAGCTCCGTGCTTTGTGACCACCTAGAGGGGTGAGATAGGGAGGGAGGGAGGGAGATGCAAGAGGGAGGGGATATGGGGATATATGTATATGTATAGCTGATTCACTTTGTTATAAAGCAGAAACTAACACACCATTGTAAAACAATTATTCTCTAATAAAGATGTTAAAAAATAATAAAGTCGTTTAAGTGGTTTGAATGGGATGTTTGGCCACTTGTAGCCAGAACCCTGTCTGCTAGACTCATATGGTAGCCAAGAAGTAGCATGTGTGTGTGTGTGTGTGTGTGTGTGTGTGTGTGTGTGTGTGTGTTTTCTTTTGATTTTTCAGGAATAGAAAAAAAGATGAGGACTGTCCCATTCCAAAAATCACCAGTAAATTACAAACTTATTTAGAATGGCAGACTACAATTAGTTAATTTTTTAAAAAGCCTTGTGAGAAAATAAAAAAATAGAAACATCTAGGAAAAAAAGACTTCTAGGTACAAAGGTCACTAAAAATTACAGCAAAAGGTGAGTTTTTAAATATTTGTATCATTTATTTACTCTTACCCACAGGCTATTCCAGGGTATTTTCACAGTTTGATCCTTTCTGTCAGCTATTAAATAGTTTGGTACAAAATACAGTTTGGCGTATTTAATAGACTTTGTTTGGGGATGTGGTTTGTTCTTTGACCTTGGGCAAGTTTCTTCACCTTAACATTTGAGGGACTTAATGTATGTGAAGCTCCTAGATTGGGGGCTGGAATAAAGGAGGCAGTCAAACGCGGGAGCAGCTGCTGTATATTATTATTACCCGTACTCTGGTCACTTGCTAGAAATATGAGTCACCCTCCCTGTGTGCCTGTTTTCACTAGTCCTGGTCAGGAAGTGCCTCTGGCCTGTTGTTGGTCTTCCCTGATGGTGTGGAATTAACTGCCTTGCATATTGATTGTAACTAATGACAAAATGGCCCCTCCTGGAAATTCTGTATTTCTCCTCACCAGTCATTTCTGGACTTCTGATTTTTATTATCAACAAGGAAGAATATAAAATATAGTTACTTAAGGCAGAACTGGGAGATGAAACAACAACGGAAAGTGATGGATTGTCACTGCCCTCTGTGCAAACAGGTATGCTCATAATCCTCAGGTTATGTCCTGCTGAGCAATACTAAAAAATATAAAATTGTGCGATGGTTAACTAATACTATTTTATTATGTTATCCCACGGATGGCAAATACGTCTGTGGGGCCATCTCCCAATCCCCTGATAATCTTAGCCCCGTTTCTCACTGAGCCTTAGCTTGGGCTTAGAGTCATTCTCAACCCAAAGCACCAGAAATGGGATGCTTGAGTTGGAAACTTGTTTCCCCCTTTCATCCTTGGGCTTCTGTATTTTGAGATTTTATTACTGAAGTTGCTTACATATTTTGAAGTGTTTTAAACTTTTCTTTTAATTCTCTACATACTTTGGATTTCAATAGGAGAAGGGATTATTTGTACAGTCATGAGGCTAGAAGCATCTGGTCCCATGACTCAGTTTCCTCCTTTAGTGAAAAGGGACTGTCTTTCTGGGATTGCTTTCTTTTTTTTTTTTAATTTTATTGGAGTAGAGTTAATTTACAATGTTGTGTTAGTTTCAGGTGTACAGCAAAGTGGTTCAGTTTACATATACATATATTCATTCTTTTTCAGATTCTTTTCCCATATAGGTTATCACAGAATATTGAGTAGACTTCCCTGTGCTATACAGTAGGTCCTTTTTGGTTATCTATCTTTTTTTTTTTTTTTTTTTTTTTTTTTTTTGCGGTACGCAGGTCTCTCACTGTTGTGGCCTCTCCTGTTGCGGAACACAGGCTCCGGGCGCGCAGGCTCAGTGGCCATGGCTCACGGGCCCAGCCGCTCTGCGGCATGTGGAATCTTCCCAGACCGGGGCACGAACCCATGTCCCCTGCATCGGCAGGCGGACTCTCAACCACTGCTCCACCAGGGAAGCCCTGGTTATCTATCTTATATATAGTAGTGTGTGTATGTTGGGATTGCTTTCTATCTTAGCCCAACATATGAGAACAATAGAAACAAGCAAAACCCTCCCATACAAAATAGGTTAAAAAGAAAATAAATCTAAAAAAGCAATGGCAGCAGATAAGAAAGGAGGAGAAAGTCAGGGAAGAGATGTCATAATCAGAAATTCTGGACTCAGTTTGGCTTCATAAAAAAACATGCAGTGGGACATCTGCTAAGTGAAGCACTGGGATGCAGAAATAAACAAGAATAGTTCTTGCCTTTGAGGAACTCACAGTCTGGTTAGGTGGCAGATGTGTAGAACAAACCCCGTAAATACCAGGCACTGTGGCAAGCGCTGTGTTGTGTGTGAGGAGAGGGAGATTGTAGGATTGAGTGTCTGAGGTGACCTGATCCCATTAAGTAAAGGGGTCCCTGCTGATGCTGCCTCACACTCCTTGTTTCATAAACCACAGATTGGGTATTAATAACTAGGTGAGTTGTTACTTGACTTTCTCTTGTGCTGTGTGAAGCTCTAGTGTTCCTGGTAAGTCTGAGGAACCAAGTGTGGTGATGAATAGTTCAAACACTCAGGCTCTGGAATCCGACGGTCCGAGCTTTGAGTCTTGACCTGTGGCTTACTTGCTATGTGACTCTGGGAAAGTCAATGACCACTCTGGCTCCAATTTCTTAATTTAGTGATTATTGTGGCAATTAAAATAGAGAGTATCTCTGAAATATCTGAGGCACCTTAGGTGATAAGTAAAAAAATTTCTTTTTTTTTTTTTACATCTTTATTGGAATATAATTGCTTTACAATGGTGTGTTAGTTTCTGCTTTATAACAAAGTGTATCAGTTATACATATACATATGTCCCCATATCCCCTCCCTCTTGCGTCTCCCTCCCTCCCACCCTCCCTATCCCACCCCTCTAGGTGGTCACAAAGCACCGAGTTGATCTCCCTGTGCTATGTGGCTGCTTCCCACTAGCTATCTATTTTACGTTTGGTAGTGTATATATGCCCATGCCACTCTCTCACTTTGTCACAGCTCACCCTTCCCCCTCCCCATATCCTCAAGTCCATTCTCTAGTAGGTCTGTGTCTTTATTCCCTTCTTGATTAATTTTGTTGTCTTTATTACCAGGTCAATGATGTTGAACTCTGATTCAACAGTTGTGCTTTATTTGTCCACTTCCAATTGGAAGTTTATTGTTTCGAATTACAAAGAAAAAGACGAACTCAATTTGGGACCAAGAGACAAAGATTGGGGACTTGGCAATGGTGGGGGCAGACTCTGGACTTTGTGTTTGGGTTGGGAGATAGGGGTTGAGCAATAAAGATTCTGATTGAAGGAGCAGAACCACCAGAGTGGAGCACAGTAGAGGTCCGGGAAGGATGACACTAGCATGGGGCTAGAAGATGAAGAAAACTGACATGGAGAAAAGTCTGCTCCTAAGCGTTCTCCAGGGGGCCAGAGAAAACTATTGTAGAATTTTGGAACAGTTTTGTTAATGTGTTGACAGCTAAGGTTAGAGAGGTGTTTCCTTCTGAAAATCCCAAGTGTGTAGAGAACGAGCTCTTGCTGAATATTTCAGCTTTAGTTTAACTTCTTCCTGCATAACCAGTGTGTGTGTGTGTGTGTGTGTGTGTGTGTGTGTGATGTTTGTTGGCTGTGTGGAGTTGATTGTATCCTAAATAAGTGAGATCTGAAAGGGTAGAAGAAACGATGCAGCAGGGGGCAGGTAACCACAACAGTACTTTTATTTGTTTTGTGAACCAGCAGTCAGCAGAGCCCAGCACACTTGATTGATGGGGAGAGCGCATGGGCAGGGGCGGCTGTAATGCAATGTTCTCAGAATTTGGCTCCATCTCTACCTGGTGACAGCAATTTGGAGTTGGGTAAAAATTCTAGCCCATCAGGATAAGGCGGTCACTGAAAGCTGTCTAGAACCTGAAAATTCCAAATAAGTGATGAGAGGAAGCATCAAAAAAAGGCATTTGCACTTCAAAAAACAAGCAATAAAAATACCAATTTCCCAAACAAGTAGGTTAGGTGGCAATGTTACTAGTTAACATTTCCTCATATGTTTCAATAAGTAAATCTCTGAATTTGGTATTACCTCCATTTTATAGTCTCAGAGGCTTGGGGTAGCTTGCCCAAAGTCACCATCTGGTTAAGGACCAAGCCTGGATTAGAACTGGGTCTGACTGGTACTAGAGAATGAATGCTCAACCACTCAGCTATGCCTCCTTAAAAGAAGACTCACCATAGTAGTCCTTACCCACACAAACACACACAGGCACACACACCCCAAGTTAGGAGTTGGTAGCTGAAATAAGATCAAAACATATCTTTTAAAGATTATATCTGAGCTTGGGATTAACATATACACACTACTATATTTAAAATAGATAACCAACCAGGACCTACTGTATAGCACAAGGAAGTCTACTCAATATTCTGTAATAACCTGAATGGGAAAAGAATTTGAAAAATAATAGATATATGTATAAGTATAACTGAATCACCTTGCTGTACACCTGAAACTAACACAACATTGTAAATCAACTCTACTCCAATGTAAAATAAAAATTTAAAAAAATACACTGCCCCGTCCAAAAAATAAATAAAGATCTTATCTGTTGTGTAGGACAAATGCCATACTTTCCACAGTGTACTTTTTTATTGGAATATGTGGATAAAGAACTAACTTTACCTAGTCATTCATATAATCTTTTTGGTAGAGCAACAACTTCCTTTTTTTTTTCTTCCTGGTGCAACACATCATTTAATTCCCTTTGACAGGTTCAGGTTTACTCTTTTTTTTTTTTAACATCTTTATTGGAATATAATTGCTTTACAATGTTGTGTTAGTCTTTGCTGTGTAACAAAGTGAATCAGCTATATGTATACATATGTCCCCATATCCCCTCCCTCTTGCGTCTCCCTCCCACCCTCCCTATCCCACCCCTCTAGGTGGTCACAAAGCACAGAGCTGATCTCCCTGAAGCAACAACTTTCTAATCTAGTTTCTCTGATGCTAAAATTCATTTGAGCAACTCAGGTCCTAGTGACTTTCTATGGCAGGGGATAAGCTAAAATTCTTCTGGATGACTTCACTGCTGGGAATGCCCTTCTCTGGCAAACGCCGTGTGTAATATTCAAAGTCCCGGGAGCAGATAGGCTTGCAAAATGTGAAGAGCACTTGGCTTGTGAGCAGGGAGAGTATGGTAACCCTCAGACTGCCACTGGTACAAAGTGTCAGAGGAATCGGTGCATATTACAGGGAAGCTGGAAGAATTAAAAAAGGGGGGTTTGTATCATCTATTAATAGTCTTTTTTTATTTTTATTTTTTAATAGTCTCTTTAAAAAATCTGTCTTAGTAATGCAAAGAATTTTCTTTGCAAAATCAGAAAACTGGAGGCTCAGAGCACACGTGTGTTCCAGATCCTTCTTAAATATTACTGAATCTGCAGATGTCTGTCTCCTCAGTCAGTACAGGAAGTGCTGGTCAGTTGTGAGGAAAGGTCAGCTGTCCACAGCACAGAACACTTCTGGGTCCTGACAGTCACAGAAGACAGGGGACCGGACAGGAGTCAGGACTGCAGCAAGGGCTTGTGCAGCTGGGGTGCAGGGTGGCTGCCACCCTCCTCTCCCTCCTAAGCCTCTGGACATGGCCTAGCTTCTGTGACCCAGGTGCCAAACCACGGACAGTGCAGCAAGGAGCCTGTTCTCAGTCTTAGATGGAGCCCAGGGCTGAAGGGGTACAACACTACAAGGACCATCCTTCTGCCTTCAGAGAATTCAGCTGACGTCTGGGGGGTCTGTGGGCAGGGACTCCGGAGCAGGATTGCATATGCTCTTACAGAAGCTGCCTCCCCAATGCATCTTCTCCCCAAACTTTACTCCCCCAGTGAGAGAGGCAAAGCACAAATACTATGGATTCTTTAAGAACCTTAATATTTGCCCCTCTTCTATGGTTATTCATAGAACATGTCATCAGTTGCATTTAGATGAGAAAAATATGAAAGCATTGTTTGCTCTGGTTATATATTAACACCTCACTTTTTCATTTCACAGAGTTAGTGAGTGGGGATGTGTGTGGGTGTATGTATGTAAAGGTAGACATGTATGAATAGGAATACATGTTCTCATTTAATTCCTGTAACTTTATAAAATACTATTATTCATGTATACATATGTAATACATATACCTCTATACATATGTACATATCTACATACACATTAACTTTATAAAATGGCATGCCTATTTTATTAAAGAAAAAACTGGGACTCGGAGAAATTGACTGACAAACTTGAAAAGTTGACGTTCCTGAGAGGCACAGCCTGGATGAGAGCACAGGGCTTCTGTCTGAGTCCCAGGCCCTTTGAACACCCCCCTCGCCCCCAGTTTCAACTCAATGTCAAGCCCACTGACTGCCTTCTCCAGGCACACTTGAGTCAGGACTGTCCTGGGATGTTTAGCCACCTGGCACAAGTCATCAAAATAAGAAAGTAAGGGGACAGACAGTTTTGAGGGCATTAACCCACTGTGGCCCCCTTTGCCTGGCAAAGCAATAAAGCTATTCTTTTCTACTTCACCCAAAACCCTGTCTCTGAGATTCAGTTCAGTGTTCGGCATCAGAGACATGCATGCAGAAGGTGGAAGCAAATGAGGCAGCCGAGTGCTGAGGATGAGGCTCCATAGAGAGGAGATAAAAGTCCCTGTGCTTCTCACTCTCTGGGATTCTCTGGTAATGTTTCAGCACCTTCAACTGAACTTCTGCGCTTTTTGCAAGAAGCAAGATTGGAGTTAGTGTGCTAGCAGGGAGCTAAGCTTTTACAGAGGCAGTGAGTACACAAAGCAGTGAGAGCAGCCCCGCCAAGCTCCCTTCTTTCCCGGGAACCACACTCAGCATCTGAGCATTGAACCGCTGGTTGGGGTCAAGTTCAACTTTGCTCCAGTGTCTCGTTCTCCTGGGGCCAGTCGCCTCCCACAGCTGAGTCTGCGCCTTGTGGCAGGACCATCAAAGGGGCAAAGGAAACAAAGAGATGGGGCAACTCTCAACGTTTTGTGTTGAAATGGGTTGACATCCGCTCCTCAGAGTTCCAGAGGCCAAAGTTCCAAAGTCCATATGAGGGCAAGACTCTTCCCAGGGGTTTTCTCTGAAGATGGCGGAGGAGTAAGACATGGAGATCACCTTCTTCCCCGCAAATACATCAAAAATACATTTACAGGGCTTCCCTGATGGTGCAGTGGTTGAGAGTCTGCCTGCCGATGCAGGGGACACGGGTTCGTGCCCTGATCCAGGAGGATCTCACATGCCGCGGAGCGGCTGGGCCCGTGAACCATGGCCGCTGAGCCTGCGCGTCTGGAGCCTGTGCTCCGCAACAGGAGAGGCCTCAACAGTGAGAGGCCCGCATACTGCAAAAACAAAACAAAACAAAACAAAATCTACGTGCGGGAAAACTCCTACAGAACACCTACTGAATGCTGGCAGAAGACCTCAGACTTCCCAAAAGGCAAAAACTCCCCATGTACCTGGCCGTGTGGCTGACAGGGTCTTGGTGCTGCAGCTGGGCATCAGGCCTGAACCTCTGAGATGGCAGGGCCGAGTTCAGGATATTGGACCACCAGAGACCGCCCGGCCCCATGTAATATCATTCGGCAAGAGCTCTCCCAGAGATCTCCATCTCAGCGCTAAGACCCAGCTCCACTCAACGACTAGCAAGCTACAGTGCTGGACACCCCATGCCAAACAACTAGCAAGACAGGAACACAACCCCACCAATTAGCAGAGAGGCTGCCTAAAATCATACTAAGTTCACAGAAACACCAAAAGACACCACCGGATGCAGCCCTGCCCACCAGAAAGACAAGACCCAGCCTCACCCACCAGAGCACAGGCATCAGTCCCCTCTACCAGAAAACCTACACAATCCACTGAACCAACCTTACCCACTGGGGGCAGACACCAAAAACAACGGAAACTATGAACATGTAGCCTGGGAAATGGAGACCCCAAACACAGTAAGTTAAGCAAAATGAGAAGACAGAAATACACAGCAGATGAAGGAGCAAGGTAAAAACTCTCCAGACCAAACAAATGAAAAGGAAATAGGCAGTCTACCTGAAAAAGAATTCAGAGTAATGATAGTAAAGATGATAGAAAACCATGGAAGTAGAATAGAGAAAATACAAGAAACATTTAACAAGGACCTAGAATAACTAAAGAGCAAACAAACAATGATGAACAACACAATAAATGAAACTAAAATTTCTCTAGAAGAAATCAATAGCTGAATAAATGAGGCAGAAGAATGGATAAGTAACCAGGAATATAAAATAGTGGAAATAACTACTGCAGAGCAGAATAAAGAAAAAAGAATGAAAAGAACTGAGGACAGTCTCAGAGACCTCTGGGACAACATTAAATGCACCAACATTCGAATTGTAGGGCTCCCAGAAGAAGAAGAGAAAAAGAAAGGGACTGAGAAAATATTTGAAGAGATTACAGTTGAAAACTTCCCTAACATGGGAAAGGAAATAGTCAATCAAGTCTAGGAAGTGCAGAGAGTCCCATACTCCCATACAGGATAAATCCAAGGAGAAACATGCCAAGACACATATTAATCAAACTAGCAAAAATTAAATACAAAGAAAAAATATTAAAAACAGCAAGGCAAAATCAACAAATAACATACAAGGGAATCCCCATAAGGTTAACAACTGATGTTTCAGCAGAAACTCTGTAAGCCAGAAGGGAGTGGCAGGACATATTTGAAGTGATGAAAGGGAAAAACCTACAGCCAAGATTACTCTACCCAGCAAGGATCTCATTCAGATTTGACAGAGAAATTAAAACCTTTACAGACAAGCAAAAGCTAAGAGAATTCAGCATCACCAAACCAGCTTTACAACAAATGTTAAAGGAACTTCTCTAGGCAGGAAACACAAGAGAAGGAAAAGACCTACTATAACAAACCTAAAACAATTAAGAAAATGGTAGTAGGAACATACATATCGATAATTACCTTAAATGTAAGTGGATTAAATGCTCCCACCAAAAGACATAGACTAGCTGAATGGATACAAAAGAAGACCCATGTATATGCTGTCTACAAGAGACCCACTTCAGACCTAGGGACACATACAGACTGAAAGTTAGGGTATGGAAAAAGATATTCCATACAAATGGAAATCAATAGAAAGCTGGAGTAGCAATTCTCATATCAGAAAAAATAGACTTTAAAATGAAGACTATTACAGGAGACAAAGAAGGACACTACATAATGATCAAAGGACTGATCCAAGAGGAAGATGTAACAACTGTAAATATTTATGCACCCAACATGGGAGCACCTCAATACATAAGACAAATGCTAACAGTCATAAAAGGGGAAATTGACAGTAACACAATAATAGTAGGGGACTTTAATGCCCCACTTTCACCAATGGACAGATCATCCAAAATGAAAATAAATAAGGAAACACAAGCTTTAAATGACACATTAAACAAGATGGACTTATTTGAAAATTATAGGACAGTCCATCCACAGACAACAGAATACACTTTCTTCTCAAGTGTTCATGGAACATTCTCCAGGATAGATCATATCCTGGGTCACAAATCAAGCCTTGGTAAATTTATGAAAATTGAAATCATTTCAAGTATCTTTTCTGACCACAACACTATGAGACTGGATATCAAATACAAGAAAAAAAACCCTAAAAAATGCAAACACATGGAGGCTAAACAATACACTACTGAATAACCAAGAGATCACTGAAGAAATCAAAGAGAAAATTAAAAAAACCCTAGAAACAAATGACAATGAAAACATGATGACCCAAAACCTATGGGATACAGCAAAACCAGTTCTAAGAGGGAAGTTTGTAGCAATAGAATCCTACCTCAGGAAACAAGAAGAATCTCAAATAAACAACCTAACCTTACACCTAAAGCAATTAGAGAAAGAAGAGCAAAAAACTCCCAAAGGTAGCAGAAGGAAAGAAATAATAAAGATCAGATCAGAAATAAATGAAAAAGAAATGAAGGGTATGATAGCAAAGATCAATAAAACTAAAAGCTGGTTCTTTGAGAAGATAAAAAAGATCGAAAAACCGTTAGCCAGACTCATCAAGAAAAAAAGGGAGAAGACTCAAATCAATAGAATTAGAAATGAAACAGGAGAAGTACCCACGGACTGCAGAAATACAGTGGATCATGAGAGATTACTACAAGAAACTATATGCCAATAAAATGGACAACCTGCAAGAAATGGACAAATTCTTAGAAAAGCATAACCTTCCAAGACTGAACCAGGAAGAAATACAAAACATAAACAGACCAATCACAAAACTGAAGTTGAAACTGTGATTTAAAATCTTCCAACAAAGAAAATGCCAGGACCAGATGGCTTCACAGGAGAATTCTATCAAACATTTAGAGAAGAGCTAACACCTATCCTTCTCAAACTCTTCCAAAATATGGCAAAGGGAGGAACACTTCCAAACTCATTCTACAAGGCCACCATCACCCTGATGCCAAAAACAGACAAAGATGTTACAAAAAAAGAAAACTACAGGCCAATATCTCGGATGAACATAGATGCAAAAATCCTCAACAAAACACTAGCAAACAGAATGTAGCAACACATTAAAAGGATCATACACCATGATCAAGTGTGGTTTATCCCAGGAATTCAAGGATTCTTCAACATATGCAAATCATTCAATGTGATACACCATATTAACACATGGGAAGATAAAAACCATATGATAATCTCAATAGATGCAGAAAAAGCTTTTGACAAAATTCAACACCCATTTATGATAAAAACTGTCCAGAAAGTAGGCATAGAGGGAACTTACCTCAACATAATTGAGGCCATATATGACAAACCCACAGCCAACATCGTTCTCAATGGTGAAAAATTGAAACCATTTCTTCCAAGATCAGGAACAAGACAAGGTTGCCCACCCTCACCATTATTATTCAACTTAGTTTTGGAAGTTTTACCCACAGCAATCAGAGAAGAAAAAGAAATAAAAGGAATCCAAATTGGAGAAGTAAAACTGTCACTCTTTGCAGATGACATGATCCTATACATAGTGAATCCTAAAGATGCTACCACAAAACTACTAGAGCTAATCAATGAATTTGGTAAAGTAGCAGGATCCAAATTAATGCACAGAAATCTCTTGCATTCATATACACCAATGATGAAAAATATGAAAGAGAAATTAAGAAAACATTCCCATTTACCATTGCAACAAAAAGAATAAAATACCTAGGAATAAACCTACCTAAGGCAGACAAAAGACCTGTATGCAGAAAACTATGACACTGATGATAGAAATTAAAGATAATATAAACACATGGAGAGATATACCATGTTCTTGGAACGGAAGAATCAACATTGTAACAATGACTCTACTATCCAAAGCAATCTACAGATTCAATGCAATCCCTATCAAACTACCAATGGCATTTTTCACAAAACTAGAACAAAAAATTTCACAATTTGTATGGAAACACAACAGACCCCGAATAGCCAAAGCAATCTTGAGAAAGAAAAACGGAGCTGGAGGAATCAGGCTCCCTGAGTTCAGACTATACTACAAAGCTACAGTAATCAAGACAGTATGGTACTGGCACAAAAACAGAAATATAGATCAATGGAACAGGATAGAAAGCCCAGAGATAAACCCATGCACATATGGTCACCTTATTTTTGATAAAGGAGGCAGGAATATACAATGGAGAAAAGACAGCCTCTTCAATAAGTGGTGCTGGGAAAGCTGAAGAGCTACATGTAAAAGTATGAAATTAGAACACTCCCTAACACCATACACAAAAATAAACTCAAAATGGATTAAAGACCTAAATGTAAGGCCAGACACTATAAAACTCTTAGAAGAAAACATAGGCAGACCACTCTATGACATAAATCACAGCAAGATCCTTTTTGACCCATCTCCTAGATAAATGGAAATAAAAACAAAAATAAACAAATGGGACTTACTGAAACTAAAAGCTTTTGCACAGCAAAGAAACCATAAAGAAGAGGAAAAGACAACCCTTAGAATGGGAGAATATATTTGCAAATGAAGCACCTGACAAAGGATTGATCTCCAAAATTTACAAGCAGCTCATGCAGCTCAATATCAAAAAAACAAACAACCCAATCCAAAAATGGGCAGAAGACCTAAATAGACATTTCTCCAAAGAAGATATACAGACAGCCAACAAACACCTGAAAGAATAGTCAACATCACTAATCATTAGAGAAATGCAAATCAGAACTACAATGAGGTATCACCTCACACCAGTCAGAATGGCCATCATCAAAAAATCTACAAACAGTAAATGCTGGAGAGGGTGTGGAGAAAAGGGAACCCTCTTGCAGTGTTGGTGGGAATGTAAATTGATACAGCCACTATGGAGAACATTATGGAGGTTCCTTAGAAAACTAAAAATAGAACTACCATGTGACCCAGCAGTCCCACTACTGGGCATATACCCTGAGAAAACCATAATTCAAAAAGAGTCATGTACCACAATGTTCATTGCAGCTCTATTTACAATAGCCAGAACATGGAAGCAACCTAAGTGTCCATCAACAGATGAATGGATAAAGAGAATGTGGCACATATATACAGTGGAATATTACTCAGCCATGAAAGGAAATGATATTGAGTTATTTGTGGTGAGGTGGATGGACCTAGAGTGTGTCATACAGAGTGAAGTAAGTCAGAAAGAGAAAAACAAATACTGTATGCTAACACATATATGGAATCTAAAAAAAAAAAAGGTTCTGACAAACCTAGGGGCAGGACAGGAATAAAGACGGAGATGTAGAGAATGGACTTGAGGACATGGGTAGGGGGAAGTGTAAGCTGGGACGAAGTGAGAGAGTGGCATGGAGTTATATATACCACCAAATATAAAATAGATTGCTAGTGGGAAGCAGCCGCATAGCAGAAGGAGATCAGCTGGGTGCTCTGTGACCACCTATAGGGGTGAGATAGGGAAGGTGGGAGGGAGATGCAAGAGGGAGGAGATATGGGGATATATGTATATGTATAGGTGATTCACTTTGTTATAAAGCAGAAACTAACACACCATTGTAAAGCAATTATACTCCAATAAAGATATTGAAAAAAAAGTATAGCTTTCTCTAAAAATTAAATCAAATGTAAAAAAAGAAAGAATATACAATGGAGAAAGGACAGCCTCTTCAATAAGCAGTGCTGGGAATACTGGACAGCTACATGTAAAAGAATGAAATTAGACCACTCTCTATCACCATACACAAAAATAAACTCAAAATGGACTAAAGACGTAAATCTAAGGCCAGACACTATAAAACTTAGAGGAAAACATAGGCAGAACACTCCATGACATAAATCACACCAAGATCCTTTTTGACCTACCTCCTAGAGAAGTGGAAATAAAAACAAAAATAAACAGATGGGACCTAATGGAACTTAAAAGCTTTTGCACAGCAAAGGAAACCATAAAGAGGACGAAAAGACAGCCCTCAGAATGGGAGAAAATATTTACAAATGAAGCAACTGACAAAGGATTAATTTCCAAAATATACAAGCAGCTCATGCAGCTCAATATCAAAAAAACAAACAACCCAATCCAAAAATGGGCAGAAGACCTAAATAGACATTCCTCCAAAGAAGATATACAGATTGCCAACAAACACATGAAAGGATGCTCAACATCACTAATCATTAGAGAAATGCAAATCAAAACTACAATGAGGTATCACCTCACACCAGTCAGAATGGCCATCATCAAAAAATCTACAAAAAATAAATGCTGGAGAGGATGTGGAGAAAAGGGAACCCTCTTGCACCGCTGGTGGGAATGTAAATTGATACAGCCGCTATGCAGAACAGTATGGAGGTTCCTTAAAAAAGTAAAAAAAGAACTATCATATGACCCAGCAATCCCACTACTGGGCATAGACCCTGAGTTAACCATAATTCAAAAAGAGACATGTACCACAATGTTCACTGCAGCACTATTTATAATAGCCAGGACATGGAAGCAACCTAAGTGTCCATCGACACATGAATGGGTCAAGAAGGTATGGGACATATATACACTGGAATATTACTCAGCCATAAAAAGAAACGAAATTGAGTAATATGCAGTGAGGTGGATGGACCTAGACAGAGTCTGTCATATAGAGTGAAGTAAGTCAGAAAGAGAAAAACAAATACCGTATGCTAACACATATATATGGAATCTAAAAAAGAAAAAAAATGTTCTCATGAACATAGGGGCAGGAAAAAAGAAAAAAAATGTTCTTATGAACATAGGGGCAGGACAGGAACAAAGACGCAGACGTAGAGAATGGACTTGAGGACACGGGGAGGGGTAAGGGGAAGCTGAGATGAAGTGAGAGTGGCATGGACATATATACACTACCAAATGTAAAATAGATAGCTAGTGGGAAGCAGCCACATAGCACAGGGAGATCAGCTGGGTGCTTTGTGACCACCTAGAGGGATGGGATAGGGAGGGTGGGAGGGAGACGCAAGAGGGAGGGGATATGGGGATATACGTGTACGTATAGCTGGTTTACTTTGTTATACAGCAGAAACTAACAGAACAGTGTAAAGCAATTATACTGCAATAAAGATGTTTAAAAAAAAAAAAAAAAAGAAAGAAAGAAAGTCAGAGTGCCAGCTCAGCACATGCAGAAGCACGCCTCCTGCCCGTGGGGTCTGATTTCACTGAAGTTGACTTCTTTTTTGCAGGACTGGGGTTAGGCTTTCATTGGCTGACCTTCCACAGTGGGGAGTTTAGTCGATTGTTCAACAACGTAGGAGGTGGTGTGGTGTGGAGGAAAGGCGGGGGGCGGTTTGCAGCTGCACTGACGTCGGTTGGAATCCTGACTCTAGCACTTAGGCGGCACTTACGTGTCCTCTGCAAATTACTTTGTGAACTTGCTTTCCTAATCTGTGAAGTGAGGATGACAGTACCTTCCAGAGCTGTGGCCTGATGCTTGGTGTCGTGGCAGGTGACTCATTGGAGCTATTATTAATGCTCCCAGAGGCACAAGTGGCCCAAGAAGTGGAAGGTGGGGTCCTACACAGCCCAGGTCCCAATGACCAATATTTAGAAACCGAATGTCCCCCAAAATGCATTTCTTCTCTTTCTTCACCTGCGAAGCCTCTGTCTGGCTGTCTCTGCCTGTCTTTCCATTTTGCTGATTGGATCAGCAGGGAGATGCAATCCAAGTGCTTCCCTCCTGCTCTGGGGCCCCTGGTAGTGGCCTCTAGAGCTGTGTTCTCTAAAATGTGCAGTGCAACCGTGTGGGCATTCTGGGCAGCCACAGCTATCCTGGCAGGATCTGGGCAGTGGCTTATGCATACCACAGACCAGTGTCACTGCAGTAGAAACAGGATTTCCAGGCACCCCATGGTTTCTCGGGACTCATGGCGTGGGGGCGGGGACCAGTTTTGACATCGTCCTGGTGTACTGTAGCTGGCTGACAGCAGAGGGCACCTCTCGCCTGCGCCCTGAATGCTAAGGGACACCCACGCCCCTCCCCCAGAGAGCAGAGAGATGAGAAATAACCCAACGCCCACGGTGGCCACACTCACTGCTGCAACCTCCACTTCTCTTGCTGCAAAACGTTGCATGTGTTTTCCCCGCGTTGGTTCCTGACTCCACCACCTCCCGTGTGTGCCGGGACAGCCTGTTGGTCTTTCACGACTTCTGAGTGAAGAGAGAGCTTTGGACTCAGAGGAGGTGGCTTCCCCAGAAAGCCTGGGGACAGCCTGCAGTCACTCCTCCAGGCCTTTGTTGAGAGAGGCCTTCCAGTCATGTGTGGAACTTTGGTTTATTAAATCTGATGAGTTCTATATTTCTGCCACATGTCATAGATCACCCACGTTGACTGAGCCCTGCCAGAGCCGGGCTGCTGTTACCCTGAAATGAAGCCAGAGTTTTTAAGTGGATGGGGGTAATTCCAGTTTGGTGCAATAAATTATATGGTTCTGACTGATTTGCTGTGCTCTGGGCTGGGAGCAGTGACGATGGAGCATATCTTGCAGTGTGTGTGTCTCGGAGTGAGTGGCGGTGAGGGAGAGAATTGTAATTTTCTATAGTGAGTGGGTTGAAGAATAGATACAAACATCGCCCCTGGCCTTTCTTTTCCATCCTTTCCCCCAACTCGGCTTCTCCTTTCTATTTTTATGCTTTCAGAACTTGGGGGCTGGCTTTCTAAAATTCCAGGAAGAAATTTGGGGACTCAAGTTACCCATGAAATGTGACAGAATTCCTTGTGCTCCTATATACTTCTCTGTCACCAGAGGAAACTTTGGGGACTTAGAACACCAAGAAATATGCCCTTTAGAAATTCTTTTTTTTTTTTTTTTCTGTTAAGAGGCTGTTCAGCTTTGAAGGAGGATGCTGGAGAGGGGCGATGACCACTGGTTCTCACACACATTTAAGTGTGGCTAGTTTTCTGGGGGAGATGCTCAAGGAACCGCATTGTTAAGGAAATAAGGTTTAAACCTTATCTTTCTCTTAATTACATAGGAGATTAGAATCATCTGGACTTTAGGAACAGGACACTAGTATGTAAAACACACTATGGGAGAGTCCAGAGAGGACAAGTTAAAAATCTGCTTTTAAGTTCCGACTCTGCACCAGTTCCTAATCTATCTTAAGACTCGCTTTGTCAATCTGTGAAAATGGGAATAAAATCCACCTCACAGGACTATCATGAGGTTAGGTGAGAAGATGTGGGTGAGTTCTACTGTGACATCAAGACAGCTTAATAAACTTTTTTTTTTTTTTTTTTACTTTCACACAGTTCTGAGGGGTGGATTCAGGCTGTTGTCAGGGAACATTTGTCTTCTGTGACTTTTCTTTGAAGGGGGCAGTGCTGAGCAAACCCATCAGTGTGACTTTCCTGGCCTTACAGGTCAGAAGAAAAGCCTACAGATCTAAAAAGGACTTCTGTAGAGAAACTAGGAATCACATTCTGAATACACTTCGTATTTATAAATGTGCCCTTCATTTATTTCCAAAACAGATAGATTTAAAGAGGCCTGAGATTTATTCCTATTCAGGATCACTGTATGTAATTAATTCCAGGTTTGGAAGCTTACAAATAAAGTTTAAAAAAATTCTTAGTGAGATCCAAAAAGCATCCAAAAAATTCCTAAGTGAATAAAACACCTTTTTCCTTCAAAAAGTCATTTTGGAAAAGCTTAGCTGACCAGAGTGGTGAAAACTTCTTTCTCATTATAACATTTATTTGCATTTGTACCACGTGGGATTGAGTTGAGTTGAAGGTGGCTGCATGGGAATAGTGGAAGGCATCGTGGGCTTTCTTCTCCACATCATGTGCTTTGTTGGAAGCTTGGGCTCTGGCAAGAATCACTGCTATCCAAGTAAAAATGAATCGCCTTGCTTCGCTGATCTTTGTTGTTTTCTAGAGGGTAAGCTCTCTGCTTTCTGGATCGCACCTAAACACCTATTTTAGGTTAAAAAATTTCTTAACATTTTTACCTCTTATAACCTTGTGGATAAAAAGCTCAAGCAAAATTTTAAAGAGCTGCTAGATTGAAAAAAAAAGATTTAGAATCCTTTGGCAATCAAAGGATTGAGCTGGGAAGACTTGCTCATGACCGCAAGAGGCTGCCCTGTTAGAGAATCTGCTCTTTTACTTACATCTGTCACCCTTCTCACTCTGGGCTTCCCAGCTGTTCCCCTACACCCCCAATCCTTTAATCTTCCTAACTCAGGTACCAGCAAGCACTCTGTTTCCTCACGGTCTCTGCCTGGGGATGGCCATTCTCCATCACTCAGTCTTCCCAAGATATATTATTACAGGAAATTAGCTAATAATAGTGTTGGTATCTGTTTCTTTCAGCTCTATCTTCAGATTCCCTGACTATGCAAATACTCACTTTTCCCACTGAAACTTTTCACGTGATATCTTCTCCTCTGTTCGACCTGCCAAAATGCACACCTATTCATTTAAAATCTCTTGAGTAATAGATTTTGCTCTGTGGAATCACATGGAATTTGCTAAATCTTTCCTGAAGCACTTTACTGTAGAATGCCACATATATATCTACTTGAATTTCCCCAGACTGCACTATTAGTAGAACAAACACTTATGATTTTTCTAAGTGTTTCAGAGAGTGAACTGGTGCTAAAAATAAAGAATCCTTTTCAAGATGAGGAAGAAAATTAGACAGGCTTTGAAGATAATTGAAAGACCCTATAGTCATCAAAATGAACTGGAATATTTTAAGAGCTCACTGCTTGTTCTCATAGCCACAGGATTTATATTATTTAATTCCTTGGACTCTAAATATATGTCTTTTACACTTTTCTATTTTCTACATCATTAAAACTCAATACTCATTGAGTTCCCCTCTTGTGCTAGAAGATATTATATATCACTGGGTAGAACTTGAAATGGACAGAAAGAGGCACAAGACTTCATCAGCTCTGACCACATCTCTGCTCTATTTTTGAGAATTATTTGCTTTATCTTTGAAGTGGATCAGCATTGGAGGCAGAAGGGAGATGGGGGTGGTGGGCCTCAGAGAGGTTGGCACCATCTCTGGTAGAATTTAGGATGTAAATGTAACTATATTTTAACTATATTTTGTCCTCCATATGTAATTTTGGACAATGTGTACTTATTTTCCAACATCCATCAAAGAACCTCCTGGTTCTTACTGATTCCCCCGATTCATTCAATACACACTTGCCAAGCATCTCAATATTCACAGCACTGGTTTAGCCAGAGGGGAAAGCAAAGCCATAGAATATAGCACCCCACCCCCAGTTTGTTCACAATTGCAATTAGGGATAAAATACATAAAACACAATATATTAAGTAACAGTGAATCAGTAAAAGAACAAATGAAGATATTAAATACAATGAGAGCCACGTCAGTGCATTTTCAAGGGGCTCAGAGGGAGGAGAGAGCACAGGTGTGGAGGTGGCAATTTGGTGGAGTGGAGAAAGTTTTATGTGTTGGTTATTCACACACACGCACGCACACACACACCCATTTTCTGCCCTGCTCCTGAATCTTGGAAGGCTGACTTCCATGGACTGCATCACCAGCTCCCTTGCCCTCTGGCTTCCTATTGGTTCAACCAATGGGAGGCTTGCCAACAGCAGGCAGGTGGAGAGGCTGGTGTAGTTCTCCCTCATCCTCTCCACTTTTGGCCATAGCTCTTTAAAAAATAATAATAATAAATAAATAAATTTATTTATTTTTTGCTGCGTTGGGTCTTCGTTCCTGCGCGCAGGCTTTCTCTAGTTGCGGTGAGCTGGGGCTACTCTTCATTGTGGTGCATGTGCTTCTCATTGCTGTGGCTTCTCTTGTTGTGGAGCACGGGCTCTAAGCGTGTGGGCTTCAGTAGTTGTGGCACATGGGCTCAGTAGTTGTGGCTCGCGGGCTCTAGAGCGCAGGCTCAGTAGTTGTGGCGCACAGGCTTAGTTGCTCCGCAGCACGTGGGATCTTCCTGGACAAGGGCTCGAACCCATGTCCCCTGCACTGGCAGGCGGATTCTTAACTGCTGTGCCACCAGGGAAGTCCCTGGCCATAGCTCTTCTTAGGCAGCCCCTCTTCCATGTGACCTGTTCTCTCCTCTTGCTGGGCAGGTGGACGAGGTGACAGCTCTCCCTTGCTGGGATTCCCAAACGCTGACCACACCTCTGTAAAGAGTCCCTTCATTTGCTACGGCTTTTGAGTGCCACTGTCCTGCATCCTGCTGGGACTCTGATTGACACCAGAGGTTTTCCAGGTGCAGAAAACAGAATGGATGGAGACCAAGCACAGAAACAAGCTTGGGCAAACCCAGTCAGAGCAGAGGAATGGGTTAAGTGAGAGGATGTACCACACAAGGTAAGTTTGGAGAAGATGGTAGAGGCCAGGTAGGGGAAGACATCAAATACCAAGATGTTGGAGTCTTGTGAAAAGGAGAAGTCATGGGAGGTTTTGGGGTTAAAAAAATCATAAGACAAAATAGTGTAGAAAAATTCCATCTGATAGTTGAATACAGATTAGAATAGAGGCAGGAGAGACTGGTGGTCAGAGAACTGTTTGGGAAGATATGACATAAATCCTGGAATTTTTGTTGAGGAAGTGTCCTGGTCTGTCAGGTAGAAAGCACTGAGAACGTGAGGTTCCAGCCCTACAGACACTCCTGAGGCTGAAGAGGTCACAGCTTGGGTACCCGCTGAGATTTCCAATATACAGATACATAGGAAATAATTATTGGCTTCCTTTGGGTGATTGTAGAGAACACCTTAGCAGCTGCGAACACACCTTTGCACAACAAAGGACTTGGCAGCAAGGACCATTTTAAAGGGGACATGTTTTCAGGTTAGTAATGTGTTTTGAATTAGGGATCCAGATATTACATTTCTTACAGATGTTGGAAGAGCATCTGCATTTCCCTGATTAGTTTCTGGTGGCTGCAGCTGTGCCCCACTGTTAAGCTGTGGTCTGGAAGTCCCACAGTTTGGATGCTGCAAGTAGTTAAGCTGTGGGGTTTTTGGTCCTCTGTAAACACAGTTGGCTGGAGATGACGGGAACCTTTCAAGGACAGGTCTCCACTTTGCTGAGAGAGTCTAATTTGAAGTCCCACAGGCAGAGATGATACCGACTGAGGTCTCTGAGTGATGATCAGGGCTCTTCCTCCTTGTTCACGTGCCTAGGTGGACTTCAATATGGTATCGCCGTAATAAAGAAACAAGATGCGTAACGATGCTAAGAACACGGCTTCTCAACAGTGGCATGATGGACCTTTTGGGCCAGGTGATTCCTTGGGAACTGTCCTGTGCCTCGTAGGATGCCTCGTGAAATCCTTCGCCTCTACCCACTAGATGCCAGTAGTACTCTACTCGTTCTTCACAGTTGTGACAGCTATAAAAACGTCTCCAGACACTATGAAATGTTCCCTTGGGGCAAAATCAGACCATGCTGAGAACCACTCCTAAGAAAAAGCAATAATAAAAGCACTCTCTTTGGTAAGTTAAACAATTCTTTGCAAGTGGCCAGTGATGCCCATTCGTAAGAAACTGATAGCGGTAAGAGCTTGGTGTGATACAAATTAAATAGAGAAATTGATTGACCCATGACCTCAGCAACACCAGCGTGATGCTTTCACTCCCTAATCAATCAGCTAAAGACAATGGCAAGCAATACACTTTCTGGCTAGGAAGTCAACAGGACCATCCATGGCTATTTCACTTCAGCTTGGGAATTCCTTACTGGAATTACCATGGAAGCTACTGATGCCTTGCTGCTGTTTTATTGTATGGTCTTGGAGTTTGATTATTCATTTAGGACAGGAAAAAAGAATCCATATTTCTCTGTCCTTAAAAGGTTTTGGAGACTCTATAGTAGCTAGAAACATCTAGGAGTCTCTAGATCAATGTTTTTCAACACTGGCACATTAGTTGTATCCCATTTGTAGATCAGAAAATCATTAGTGAGCCATGATCAGTATTTTTTTTAATGAAATGAAATAAAATTGAAAATACTAGATTGCATCACACAAAGTAGGAGTAAATATTGAATTGAGAACTTTTCATTATGTGTGTGTGGGTGTGTTTGTGTGATGGGTTGTCATGTCTTCCAACAAATCCTGGTTAAGTTTTGAAGATCACTTCTCTTTATGGATAAAGAAAGAGAACTTTTGGGTATTCACTACTGGCAAATCATTTGGTTTGGAATCATCACATGGAAAAACCTTCGGCTCGATGTAATCTATAACTCAACCACTTTTCTCTGGGTTCTTACAAAGTGACAGAATGCTTGATGATTATGAACAAGGCATAATGCTAGGAGCTGTGGGGAGTTTAAAGATGAAGAGAATATAATTCATGCCTTCAGAATTTAAGAAATGCAAGTTTCAAATTCTGGCTGATGATGATGATGAAGCTTTGCAGGTTCTAGTTGACAAATATGTGGAACAGATATGGGCTGCTGGATGACTCCAGAGATCTCTGAGGGCTGGGACCGCTTGTGAAAGCTGCATGGGAAAGACAGGGTTAGGGTGTGCTTGAGCCCATAACCGAAAGAAGGTGTGTGGGTTTGTGTGGGAAGGGGAGGTGGGGGCCGTCCAGGCTGGTGGTAGAATGTGATGGGAGACAGTGAGTGGACAGTTTGCCAGAAGGTTTTTATCTGGGTAGTTTAGAGTCAACTCTAAAGTTTACTCTAGGGACCAAATTTGAGGGTAGTCCAAGGAGTCTGACTTTTCTTCTTAGTCTGGCAAAATCATGGAAGGCTTTGGGACGGGTTCCAAGATGAGCAGGGTATTTAATTTATTCTTTCACTGAACAGAGTTAGCAATCACTTACTATATAAAGAGAAGGGATGAGTGAGGTCAAAAGATGCATAATATCTGGTTCTTTACTCAGATTTCTTAAGTCCAGAGAGAGAACCATACACACTAGTAGCCTCTGGAGTAAGACAAAGAAGGGCTTACAAGCAATCAGAGGAAGGGGAGATTTAGTTTGCCTGATCCTTCAAGGATTTTTATTTGTAGAGATGGGCGAGAACTTTAAGAGCAAAGTCAGAGGTTAAGAAAGAGGAATGAGGGCTTCCCTGGTGGCGCAGTGGTTGAGAGTCCGCCTGCCGATGCAGGGGACACGGGTTCATGCCCCGGTCCAGGAAGATCCCACATGCCATGGAGCGGCTGGGCCCGTGAGCCATGGCCACTGAGCCGGCGCATCCGGGGCCTGTGCTCCGCAACGGGAGAGGCCACAACAGTGAGAGGACCGCGTATCGCAAAAAAACAAAACAAAACAAAAAAAAAACGAGGAACGAGTAATTAATCCAGTTGGGCTGGGGCATAAACATGTGAAAGTGAATCTTTGAAGATAAGACTGGTGAGGCTATGGGGACCCCAAGGAGGAAGCCCTTGGACACCCTTTGGTGTGTGTCCTCCCTTTGGCTGCCAAGAGTCTGTCCACCTGGAGACATGCAGTCAGAGTGCTGCTTTAATGTGAACAGTCCGGAGGTCAAGTGCAGAATGGAACAGTGAGAAACACTGGATTTCATAGCATTGCACTGTGAACTCCTGTTGTACCCCATGCTTCATCATACTCTGTAGTCCAGGGTGAGCCAGGCTTTTTGTACCTGGGATTGAGGGAACCAGGTGAGTGTCAGCAAGTTAACAAAGAATAGCAAAGCATGGTGGCCAGTGCTAAGTGTATTGTTCATTGGATGAAAGACGAAGAAAAACAAGAAAAGGATTCTTTTGTTCAACTCCTTTTTCTTTAAGTGATTTTTTTTTTTTGATTTAAACACTGAAAAAAAAAAAACAATAAAAGGGCAATATTCACACCACTCCTAAAACATGACATCAAGTCTCCACTTTATTTCTAGGGCCCACAGCCCTGGAAAGCAGCTTGTACAATACCAGATTTCTAGAGTCTTTGTATTTCCTTCCCTCTGTGGATCAATAAATTAAGCAACACGTCGATACCGAGATAGCAGATGAACATCTGTCAGGGAGGACGGGTCCTGGGGGCTTTGTGCTCTGGTATGGAAAGTGTTTGATCTCGGTGTGCCGTCATAAAAGATGGGAGAGAGTTTATTATCTTTTATGATCCTGACTTACTAACAATACCTGACAGGGTGATTGTGTCTCGGCCTCTGGTTGGAACTTGGGATGTTCTCGTTGGCTTATGCCTGTACGAGGAACAGGACTTGCTGGTGAAACATCAAAACAAGCTATAATATGCCTCTGACCACGGGATTCAGAACAGCTGCGCGGCTTTCTCCTATAGGGGGCTGGCAGGAAGAAGAAAACGAAAGTAGAGCAATCAATCTCTACAGCATTCTATATATTAATAATGTTTGCCAGCTCCAGACACTGTCTAATCAATACCGGATGCAGGAGTTTGCAATGGTTTGTAAATACTTCGCGTGCCTTGTTGAAACAGCCTGAGCCCATGGCCTGGGGAAGGGGGCGTCCATAAATGCTCGTCCTGTGCATCCTCTGGTGCCTGGGCAGTAAAGGTGCTAGGACCTGGAACTTGACTAAAAAGCTAATTCTTGACATTTCGTCACAAGAACCGATTCCCAAAGAGGCTGGACAGCCCACTGTTTTCCCTCCTTTTGTCTCACACTTCTTGTTTCTGAGTCCTTCAGTGAATCCTAAGAGTTTTGCCATGAGAACAGCAGAGGAGAAGCGGGGTGCAGCTGCCAGGGAGAGCCCGTCGGTCAGAACCCACAGGACGCTCTGAGGTCCAGAAGACAAACGTTGATTTCATGGAGTTCTGGGATTAGAGATGATTGTAAACACTTGGGAGACTCAATGAGTGCAGACGTTTGTAAAACAGTAAAAGTACAAACGAAAATCATCTAATGCCATTGAAGAATGCTATGTAGTTTAAGTTTGAAGGCACAGAGAAGGATTTTCCTCTTTGGAAGGTTGAATTGCTGGTAGGGATTGGGGAGCCACCGAGCAGTTCTTGCTAGCACAAAAGTAGGATGTAGCAAACACAGGTAGGGGTGCTGTGGGAGAGGCATTTCGGCTTTCACAGAAAACTTCAGTGTAATAAGTGGATTTATTTTGATGCAGTCAGCTGTCACCAGTAAACTTTTCCGGTTCTCGTGTGCACTGTTTTAAAAAATTCATCAGAGTAAGTCTTTGCTGCAAACAAAAACAAAAAGAGCAAAACTCCAACCCCAAAGTTCAGCCCTTTTGCTTTCGACAACTACCTTCCCTGCACTCCCCCTGACATATTTTGGCAACGTCATTTAAAGACTGAATCTGCTGAGAGGTTGCCAAGTAAAAAGTGTGTGCACACACATGCATCTAACAAGCTGAAAACAAAAGCTGAGGTGGCAGTTTGCTCATAAACCAGATAATTAAGCATGTGCCAAACTACCTGTGGGGGACCCGGGATTTATCAGTAGCTTTTATTTACTGTTTAATAGCATAGCATGTTATATAAACCTTTAAGTAAAACAATTTGATTATAAAAAATAGCCTTTTCAAAGTCACAGCACCTCCCCTACAGAGTTCTAAAATCAGTGGAAAGTGGGCAGCATCCATAAACACGGGGACTTATGTCAATAAATGTTCTGCCCACCTGGGTACCTTGTTACCCGAGAGGTGTGTAAGGGCCAAGGTTTAAAAACGAAGATGTTTGCCAGTTCTCCTTCTATCACTAGGATCTTAGAAATGTAGATATCTTTCAGCATAAATGTGAAAGCTTCTTTTTTTGATGGATCTACTTGAAGGGTAGTCCCTTCTATGTATATTTCTTGTTTCGGTATTTTCTTATTTTTTCGAGGCTGATTTTTGCTCATGGGACTGGAGCAGTGGTGCTGAAACCTGGCTGCACATTGGAATCATCTGGAGAAGTTTCAAAAGTACTGATGCCTGGATTTCAACCCCAGAGGTTCTGATAATAATTAGCCTAGGATTTGATCCCCAGATTAGAATTTTAAAAAAAAATTACCCAGCTTGAATGTGCATAGTGATGACCTGGGAATCTCTGCAAAAACTGACTCCGTAGGAGGGCATGGGGGAGTGTCTATATTTTTAACAAGCTCCTGGGTGATGTTGCCGCTGCTCTGAGAACACACTTCTTGAGCAATGGGTGTTTCAGATGAATCTTTGAACTGTGACGGTCGATATGGAAGGGAGACAGAAGGTGGTGTGGAAGGCTCTTTCCGCTGCCCTCTTAAGTCTCACACTGTGGAATTTCTGAGCCCATTGGCTTAGATCCTTTCACTGCTTCTAGTGTAGGTAAATCCTGTTATAAGGTTAAGATTTTCCTCAGACAACAACGATCTGGTCTCGAATGCACCATGCCGAGTGGTGGTTCACTTAAGCTAAGGTGTTTCCAGGGATGGCTAGAGGCAGCAAAAGGAAAGAGAAACACATGTTCTAACCTTGCTTGAGCCCTTACTATGTGCCAGGGGCTATGCCAAGTTCTTTGTGTACTTGTGCGATTGATCCTGGGAAGGTGAGATTCTGTCTCCCTTTTCACAAATGCGGAAACCATGGCTAAAGTGGAGAAGTTACTCCACCAAGAACAGAATTAACAGGTTTCAGGTGGGGATGATGTCTCTGTGCTGTCCATCCACGCTTTCGGGGTCCCAGCTACTCCCTGCGCCAGCCACAGTACCTGTCCCTCTTTGGGAGCCTGGCTTGTCCCGTTGGGATGACCTATCTTCCCGTTCTTTGTCAAGACAATACAGTCTTCTCTTTGGCTGGGTCACAGCTACTCTGGTAAACTGATTTATGTTCACATATTTTAAAGGGTTTTGTGGGTTCATTATCATTGTCCTGTGACATAATTATTAAGTGTTTTCTCTTTCATCTTCATTTAAAGAGGATGAAGTTCTGATTGAGTTTCACTGTTTGCTCGGCGGCTCTTAAGCGATGCCAAAGTAACCAGTCAGTTCATTAAGAAAACAAATCTGTCAAGTGGCGTATTTGAGATCTTGCCGAACAAGCAACTGCTTGACTGACCATGTTGTTTTGTTTTCCTCCGGTTTGGTTGGCATTGGATGAACCTGACCACAGAATCTTAAGTACTTATTTTTAAAAACCTACCCGCTGACCTGCGTCCAATCCGGGTGGCTTTCTCGGTGCTCACAGTAACGTCATTCATCACTGCTGGCTGAGGAGGATGCCGGGGGTGGGGGGGGAGGTTATAGCCTGAAGTCTCAGGCAGGCCCTCCCACCCTCAGCTGACCCTGCACCTCCCACTCTTCATCCCTCCAATCCCCAGGGCTCCCTTGGGGAGCAAGATGGGGATTGTTCTCTTCTTTTTCCCTGTTGAAACTTTCTAAAGCTTGGGGCACCGACTGTGCAGATATTTGTGTTGGGGAGAGAAAAGTGGTTCTGATGGACGCATGAAACAGGTAGCAAAGACTTCGGTTGCCACTCCCCGCCCGAAGCTGCCTCTCCTCACAGCTGCAACTGCTAAAGCAATCTTGTTCTTTTGTTTTCCACACTTAAAGAAAGGCCTTCAGCCAAGCGGTCGCCCCTGACCTTGCTTTATATTTCCAACGTGCATTTTATTAACTCCTTTTTCATATGGTACATATGGAGCCTGCCTCCAGATGAGAAGGAGGCGAATTTTGCGATCCTGATGGAAGGAGCAGCGGTGAGCCATGAGAGATGCGATGAACAATTTTTGTAGCAAGTATATCGCTTGTGTTGAGCTGAGCTCCGTTTGGGTAAATGAGCTGCAGGCAGAGATGACAGAAATGCATTCAATTTGTACAAGCCATTTTAGTTAAAAAACAAATACAAACCAACCTACCGTGAGCCATGCATTGGAAGTCTTCTTGGAAGGGGAAAAAGTCATTTTGGCTAGAAGGTAATTGATGAGAACTAAAGGAAGATGCTCTGACTGGTGATGGAACATTTACTTTTGTTCTTCAACTTGGCAGTTCACTGGGGCTGACTTAGCAAGAAGCTGGAGTACTGTATCGCTTTAAAAAACGAATCCAAATCAAACTCCATCTTGCAAACCCTTTCATTGATTTCTAACAGCCCTGTTCTTTACATAACAACAGACTGGAAAATGATTTCTGTCTATGGAGGAATGATATACTGCCACTTTTTTTTTTTTCCCAAAACCAAAGTTAAACTTTTTTCCTCGTTTTCCCCCCAGAACGTGCGCCTGTGTGCAGGGGTGTCTATCTAATTGGCCACAAGAGGGAATGAAACTAAATAAAATCACTATCCACGGGGGGCCTCTAAATATGCCTTTTTAATTTGAAAATTTTTGTGGGTTATAGTGTAATTCAAGCTTTTCAAGGTTTATTAGTGCGTAGCTGTTCACGGGGGCTCCCCGAGCTCAAGACTCCCAGTCCGATCCGCCTGCCGTGGGTCATGGTGCCTTTCATGTGCCGAACGCCCTACAGTGACACGACCTTCAAAAAGGCCTCCCTCCCATCAAACACACATCAATAAAGGTGACTGAAGGGAGTTGAAGTTGGTAATTTGTGCTGCCGACTTGACACGGCGTTCGTCATTCCCGCTCCGAGGAATTCTGACAATTCACTGCTCCGCCCCGGGACGCGGGGCATGACGATAAAGATGTTGCTGGCAGACGGGAGTCAATGCGAGGGACCTGACGCGCCCGCGGCTGCGGAGTCAAAACACGCCGCTCTGGGTAATTAATCGCTGCGAGAGGAAACGGACCAATGGCGCCTTCTGCTGTGAAACTGTTAATGGGGAACTTATGGAGAGAAAGTCAAGTCCTCCCATCCAAATTGGAATGTGAAAGAAATCTGTTGGAAGGTGATGACAGAAATGAAGTAAAACAGTTGTTTCCTGATCCGCGTGCCAGGTGTGTCTCATACTGTGATAAATAAGATCTGCGTCTTACACGCCAGAAATTGGGGATATTACAAGCGTTTATTAATGGGGAAGCACACACAAAAACCTGCGCTTGAAGTGCTTTGTTTCTCCCGGCACCAAACAGTGAAAGGTTAGGGCACAAAAGCCTGGAGCTGCTAATTCCTTTGTTTAGGTTCTAGCCAACCTGGCCTATTGAAAGCTTAAATTCAATTTTATTGTTAAGGTATTTATGAACTGATTATGAAAAGACATTAAAAGACTCAAAATTGGCTCCTTACCTTGATTAATTCTCCGCTTTTCTTACACCACAGAAACGATCCGTGTGTTTGGACGGAACTGTTCACCACCTCGGCGTTACTTGTTTCAGCTCTCACCCCTGCTCCAGCCAGAGCCTTAAATTAAGGGAAGCTGTGAGAGCCGGTGGCTCAGGGTCACCATCGTACCCCACCAGCTACAGTTGTGTGCAGGGCTGATGTTCACTTTAAAATTGCTGCCGTGTTTGACCCGAGGAGGGTGTGTGACTGATTCCTGACAAGTTTTGAAAGTGGCTCACCCTTACTTAAGAGGCTGTTGCTAAAATGTTCATGTGCACACGTGTGAAAATGCACACTCCAGGGAACAGGGGATGTGATGTACCCCTCAGGGACTTAGGTAGCTTATTTGTGGTTTGATCTCGGCTATCCATGTTAAAAGGATCATTCCACGGAAATGATTTTCCTTTCTTGTTTTTTAAAGTTTTAAAGTATTTCGATGTATTTCATTGGCCGATTGCTTTCTCTAGAAACTTCAGGAAGAAGAGATAGACAATAGTTTCTTCTTAAGGACAAAAGAAAAATTTTATGAAAAATCATTGAACATCGTGACCATAAATTATAATCTTTTTCACTGTATAAAATATAAATTTATTTAAAAAATATATCTTTTTGACAATGGAATTTATTTATTGAAACTGTTTGAAAAGTTTTTTTTTTAAGAGCAATAATTAATTCTTGGATAAACTTTACTGGCTGCAATCCTGCCAGCAGTCAAAGCAGGATTTGCAACTAAAAAAATAAAGGAATTTTAATAACTTTGAAAACACAAAGTATCCAGCTGCTGTTGAATCATATATTTTATTCACATCTTTGATTTCAGTACCACATCTCCCTGCTACTGTGCAGTCATTTAAAACTGGTTTAAAAGATGAGGAAGCTTAATTCTTAAAGAGGCCCCGTAAGCATATTAAGGAAGTTAAACATACTTAAGTAGATTTGCCTGCATAACGAGTATGACTTACAAAATTATAAAATATCGAGTATAGCTATGCTTCTCTCAAGGATCAACTACTTTTTGTACTCATGTGTATCATCAGGAATTTATACAACTAGTACTAAAATTTTGAAAAAGATGTCACTTTAAAAAAAAATGAGTATGGCCAATTTGAGGAAATTGCAACTTGGTATCATTTGACTTTTTTTAATGTTGAGTTACTGCTAATTTCAAAATTTTTAAATAAATGCTCACTAAAACTAATGTTCTTACCCTGCACAGTAGTCTCAATGTAAAGTTATCAAAATAAGGGTTGTTGTTTGCCATTTAAAGTTGTCTTGTTTATTTCACAAAAATGTCACTTGAGAGATCAAATCACTATTTCTGAAGTAAAACTAGTTTTTCTTATTTGTTATTCATAATCAATAATCTTTTAAATAATATTCTTTATGCAGTACTTGTTTAGGAAAAATAAGAATTATTTTATCTGAATTATTCTCATTGGAATTAATTTACCAGTCATTTTCCCTTCCTTGGTGAAGAAACATAAAAATGGGATTTTGTAGTTACCATGCATCTTGAAAATGTAAGATCAGCCTGTTTATTTTTCCATCTTTCAATAGGGTGTTTCTTTCATTCATTTCATTCACTCACTCATTCAACAAGGATTGAGTCTCTATAATGGGCAGTTTGGGATCCTAAGGACTGATAGTAGTAATAAAACACAGTCTTTGTCCTTGAAAATCTTGACCGAACAGAGGAATGTATTAAAAAAAAAAGTGGATTTGGGGGAAAAAACATGACCCAACTACCTGTTTTGCCTCTTCATACATTGAGAGGAGAATCAGAGAACAATAATCTACAAATGATTCATGTTTGACTGTGGGTAAAACCATCTACATGATTGTCTCATCTCTCCTCCCACTGATCAGTCTCTTGGCCTCTTTTCTGTCTCTGTCTATGGCCCTTTCTCCAAACCTCACAGCACACACCTCACGTCCAATACATCCACAGCCCACAGCCCTTTTCTGATGGTTCCTGATGTCCAGCCAGTGTCCAATCACAGCCTCTCTGCCTCTACATGGTCTGCTTTGGGCAGAAGAAAACACAGTCCCCGCAGAGGGTGTATCTACTTCTGTGACCTCCCCTACTGGGCTGTGTTGGCTTCTAGGCTTATAGAAGGCTTTCGAGCAAAGGAGGCAACTGAAGAACAATCTCATGTCCTTCAGAAAGTCCCCCTGGGCGTCCAAATGGCAAGAATGCTGGGGCCATGAAGGAGCCGTCTCTTAGGAACAGAACTCCCATCCTCACCCCGGGCTGCCCCAAGCCAATGGTATCTGGCAGGCAAATATTATCTGGTGCCGGGCTGCAGCCAGAACACCTCCCACCACCTGAGTCAAGGCCTGTTGGCAGCTACAAGAGTTAGGTGTCGCTGACTGACGCGTGATTATGGCGGACAGAAAAATGTAGACATGTTAGCAAAGTCAATATTATGGAAGCCTCTGTCTTCCCAAATGTTGCAAATTAAACGATACTTCTAGGGTATAGCCAATTACATTCTCTGTTTTTACGACCAGTCACAAATGTATGTTTTATTAGCTGGTGTGTTCAACGTTTTGAATGCATAGCCCTTATTTCAATCTCATTTTAGTTTGTGGTAAGTGCAAAAGGATTTTTGCTGACTTGAAATAGTGAAGCTGCTCTCTGGTTCAGTCCCTGAACCACTGGGACTGTGGCACTGAGAGTTTATTCCACAGCCTTCTGTGACTCTTGACTGTAAATTAGTCTGTGAAGTGGTGTTTATTGCTGAACCGGGAGGTTAAGACAGCCTGATTCTCTGTCTGTGCAGGAGGAAACACCATGGCCCCACCATGAGCAATTATCCTGTCCCCTTTTCACAGCTTCATCTAGCTCCAGCTAAGAAGAAGGAGGAGATGGCCTGTCTTCACTACAGACTTAGCTACCATGCATTTTCATTGTTAATTAGAAATTTTGTTCACTGGAAAAGTGACTTCTTCCATAAGTCAGCCTTCTGCCAAGTGGACGGCATCTGGTAAGGCGACTTGAGGTGTCTTTGTGGATTTGATCTCTAATTTTACCCATGGGACAACACACAAGTGGGACTCTTGCCATGCTCTCAACTCTATTGCCTGGTGCCATTTTCCCTTCTTTATACATTTAAAGCTCTATATGGCAGGAGAGAGACTGTTAGGATCCTGGGGCTCTGTGTAATTTTTTTTTCTAGAAATGAAAATCCTGCTTATCCTAAGGGACTTTTTCTTATGTTAAGAAGGATGTAGTGAATGAAAACCAGAACGAGATCAGCAGGTCAATGTCTTTAAAGTTGGTCATAAAATGTATCACAACAAAGAATCCATGGGGTAGGAATGGCATGCCAAAATACTCTGTCTTTGTTCTTGGACACTTCTCTGTCACAAGGACAGCATACTTCTGGTTCTCTTCAAAAGCATTTGGCTTATATTTTTCATGCACAGGGACAGGCTGAAGTCTTACGATGCCTAGGTTCAATTTCCTCTTAGGAAAATAAAGGATGCCCTCATGTCTTCTCGCACTCAACCAGAAATGCTCATTGTCACTGAAACGAGCTGTTCTCTAAGAAACAGCATCTCAAGCGTGGTCCAGTCTGCTCTGAAACGATGAGTTGCCTCTAGGGAAATAGACTTCTCATTACCAGCAAATTTCCAGGCTATCACTCAGTTTTCCCCCTCTTTATCCCATTTCTATGAGGTTTGTTTCTAGGATGAAATAACATCTCTCCTTTCTTTCTTTCCTTTTTCTTTTTTTCCCTTTTCAGCTCTCAACTTTCTTTGCTTCTTAAACAAGACTTCAGCAAGACTCCCTTATTGGTTAACCCTTTCCGGGTTCTCTGTTAGCTTAACTTAGTTTCTCTTTCTTTTTTTGCCTCTGATTATTCACACGCTGTGCTGGAGGTCCAGACAAGAAAAGCCGGAGAGCAGTATGGAGAGGAGGTTGAATGTTTTTCCACTCCATTTATTTTAAGAACCTAAAACCTTTTCACCATGTTGTAGGACAGCCAAGAACTCTAGGGTGATCTTTTGCATCTTTTTCTCCTTCCCACTTTCTTCCCTTCCTGTCAAAGGAAAACGATTGGGGTGGATTGAAGCTGGCAGAGCTTTCTAGTATCTTCCTTATTTTGAATTGCTTTTCAAATACTGCCTGAAAGACATCTCCCAGTGAAATCATATCAGAGCTTCCTAACCACTCTCGTCCTATTTCATGATATGCCAGTGAGTTTTTCCAACTAGAAACCGCTGACCTTTTGGCTGGCCTATCATACTACAAGCTCATTCATTTAATAGACATTTGACGAGAACCCACTATGTGCTAAACCTTATTCATATAAGGCTGCTGCTGGTTTCTCAGACTTTTCGTGCTGTCCTAGAGCACATCTTTGTTTTTTGACACATAGGCCTTTTTTTTCAATTTTAATCCAAATTTCTTTGAAACCGTTTTCATCTCATGAAGCAGCAGTCTGTTTTGACCC